>NW_028318066.1:1206593-1514890 GCF_062004578.1 Staurois parvus
GCAATACTGCATTTTGAAATATGCATTTCTAAGCATACAAACTGGATTGCAAATGCCATTTATCCAAGTTAGAAATATCTACTGTTTCTTTAATCATTAGCTATCAGACATCACCACTGATGTTTGTGGAACATCAATGATGTCATAAAGGCACCTTGACACTGATAGTCAGTGCTATTTGGAAGAGAAGTATAGAGCATAGAGGAGGACAATTTGCAACTGCTATTTGATTTAACTTTTTTTTTTTTTTTTGTACTATATGTGTAATAACTAAACTAAGGGGTGGTCTTCTGGAATCCACCTATTTATTATACAATTATGTACTATTTGTTGGTTCCTATAATTAATTAGAAAATATATAAGCTTTGTCAATATTGAAGGACATAATATACTGCAATATTAGCGAGAATAACAAACACAATGCTCAAAGAAGCAAGGCCTTATTTATTTACAAAAGAAGTAAAACACTAACAGAGAAATGTAAACCAATATTACAGAGTATATAAGAATAAAAGTAAAGATAATACATTACGCAAGTTCATCCTCAAAGCTGAGTATCTTTTAGGTGGATCCCAGGTAGGAAAAATGGTCAAAGAGCAGAAAGAAGAAGAAGCATGGGCAAAACTGTGTTTAAAAGCACTCTCAAGCACCACTCACACACAAACCCTTGACCCACTTGGTGTAGTCCTCCGTCCAATGAACAAATGTCCATAACTCATAAGGGGCTGTCCTCCCTATTCATTAGGAAGTGTAGGATTACCCCAACCATCCTCCTGGAAGAATGTCATCTCCACCAGCAGTGGGCTGTGCAATATTGCCAGAAATGCTCGGACCCAGGTCAATCACATCTGGTTTCTTCCTTCTGGCTAGAAGCCATGTAATCTGTCCTTTTAATATTCGTGTCACCTGGGAGTCTGGGCTGAGGCTCTCTTATCTCCATGCCCCACCACTAGGGGGTATGTGTGGACTCCCAGGACAATGATTTTGGTATGCAGCCTTTTGTTACACATCCTGTTGTAAATACTTGTTTTTCTTGACACTCCAAGATAACCTTCAATAGGCCAAATAGTTCTTTGACAACCAGGCAGTAAGAATCCATAAATGTCTGAAATAAAAAAAAATGTTGCCTTCCAACAAAATATATACACTTTTTTTAACAAATTCGTATTTACAAAAGGTTCCCAGAACACTATGGGCTATCTAAAAAGACAGCAGCAGTTTCTGCCTGCCTTCACAGTTTCTGCCTGATGACTCCTTCACTTGTGAATGTAAATGATAGCTTGTGCTATTGTGCAGGTATACAGTATATCTGAAAAGAATAGTCTTTCTGTTGACTAAAAATAATATAAAATAGACATTATTTGATATTTACCCAAGTATGAAAAAAAGAAAAACTCTGTTTCATTTTATTAGCAGTTCTCATCATAGTAAATAAATATGTAGAAAACTACTACACAATCTTTTGAAAGTAACTAAGAAGAAGTATAGCAAAAGCTCTTTTGGCTGTACTTCTCATGGGGATAACAGAAGTGCAGTTTGTTCTGTACTCCTGTGACCCGTTTTCAGCTGACAGTGAACTGATGTCACTCAGCCGGCCCAGACTGGGGAAAGATGCCGACTTCACAGTTAGGATCCATCCCAGAATCTGAAGCAGCACCTAGCTCAGCCTCTCACTAAAGCGCTGAGAGCCTGAGCAAGCCGCTCCCTCCCACACCACAGCCCAGCACTCCAGCGAGCACTGGGGGTGGGGGACTGAGCAGACAGCATTGACTGACAGTCCCGCTCTCTGCTCAGAGTGGAGAGGAGAAATCAGTTCTCACCTTTAGAGCCACGGGGGACAGATGAAGCATTGGACCAATGCTTCACACACCTAGGTAAGTATACTGGGGAAAAGAAAATGAACCCCATACTTCTCTTTTAATTTCATAAATTGTATGCCTTACTGATCCCACAGCTCACCTGACATTTTCAGATAAGAACTAGCTTCAGCAAGCTATAACAATTTTTATGTTGTAGATACCAATTATTGTTTGAAGCAATGGCACCCAACAGTAAAACCTGAAATAAGAGCAGCTTGAGTAACCTCCACTGGGCAAGATGCACTCAGGAGCAACACTCACTAGAACAGTTATACTGGAAGGATAAATTCCAGGGTAAGTTCACCTTTAGTGAACCTGTATTACAGATGTAACAAGCTCCAACTCCCCCGCCCCCCATTTGACAGTGGGAAGGTGTTCCTTTTCCTGCACCCACTGTCACATTTCAAAATCAGCGTGGCTGTGTGGGGCTCCACTCACCCAGCCACATCATTCATTCACACTGATCTGTGCACAAGAAAACTACTGTGGCAGACAGCTTGTAGTTCTCAAACTGCAAGGGCACTGGTTGGCATACTAATAGTTAATTAACAAGCCCTGCAGTTTGGAAACTGACAGTCAATATGGAGGTACTGCCAGAAAGCTGTAGGACTTGTCTGCAGGAGCCTGACATTGCACCCGTGATGCATTGATCACAGGTGCAATGCTTTGCAGGCCCCTTGGGGAAAAAATAAATGCACATTTTTTCAGCAAAAATACGTGCATTTATTATTTTTTCCCCAAAGATGAACTTAGCCTTTAAACACCCATCATACAAGAGAATGAAGTATCACCACTGTTACTATGAGATTTGGTAGGATTGATCGTAACAGTAAAAAAAATTATTGTACAATAGGCTAGAAAAGAAACATGCTATTAAATGTTGTTCCTGAGATATTAAACTATGAGGTTTTGTTGTGATGAATTTTATTTATGCTGTATTCCAGGATATTGGAAGATGAACTGTGCTGCCAGATAATATCTACAATAGAGTGACAGCTATGAGCCTTTGTGTTCTTTTAGATGGTTTTGGTGAGAGGTCTCAACTTTCTGGTCAGTGTTCTTCCTTTGAGTTTCTCCACCAGAACCCATGGCATAAAAATATATTCCATTGCCATGCATTTTTGAAGAACTACATTTGAATTTACTTAAAACTGTTGGCCAGCATACCTAAACTGCAGCATGTAAGGCTTTATTCTAATGCACTGTAACTCGGCCTTTTAGTAGGAACAACTTCTTCTAAAAAAAAAATTAATGTCCCTACTGTCCACGAACTTTGTTTCAATTCATCCAATGGAAATGAGTCTTTAAATGTCTTGTCTAGTGGTATTTACTCACACTACTGTTATTGGAGTTTTTCAATAGGAAGTTCTGCTCCTCTTTTTTTTGCAGGCTGTGTTTAGTGCTGTACAGACTTTTATAAATATCTTATAAACCAGACCACATGCTTTCTTTATTGGAACATTATATTACTTTGTATGGAGCGAAGTCTCTACAAATGGGTGCCATCATTCTAGTATGTTTAGGGAAGCATAAACTCTGCTATCTGCAAGATATGTCTACAGGTAGTTTTGTTATTTTATGAGCAGACTTTTTCTTAAAACAATGTACAGCGTGTATTTTTACTTATTTTATTCTTGTGACAGCTAAATTATAGTGTGTAAAATACTTTGATGTCTCTGTCACCAGAAACGGTGGATGGGCTATAATGGCTCAGTAAAATAGAATAAAAAGCAGGAGAAATATTTTTTCATTCTAGTTCTAGATACAGAACATTGCTGTTCTTCTTTTTTTTTTTTTTTTTGTCTGTCAAAATGGAGATGTATTGTGCTATCAGAGCAGGGGTAGCCAGACACTGTCTGTGACATCATAGGAATGGAGGGTGATATAGTATGCTCTATTTGTTATGTTACAGTCCTGGAAGTACACGTGGCACTTTTTGGCAACATTCTTGCAGGCATCACTTTTATTGGGCTTTTCCTCTTCCATTGTGCCCACCACTGTAGTGTTTTAGTTCATAAATTGCACGAAGGGTGTTCCACTGTGGATCACATAGTTGTTAAGCAGGTCTCTTATAATATGTAAGAATAAATAACTCCTTCCATATTTATCTACACTGTATCCTGATG
This sequence comes from Staurois parvus, assembly GCF_062004578.1. Classification (NCBI taxonomy): domain Eukaryota; kingdom Metazoa; phylum Chordata; class Amphibia; order Anura; family Ranidae; genus Staurois; species Staurois parvus. The sequence goes on from NW_028318066.1 coordinate 1,210,579, forward strand.
AAAGTCAGTTGAAAGGTGGAGATTATATTTACAATCAAAAGAATTACTTTTGCATAGAGTGGACCCACGCATTGTGAATGTGATGTACATGAAACTGATGTACTGATGAAACAATGCACTCATGAATTAAAATGTATTTTAAATCAACATTTCATATTCCTCATACATGCTTGCGGTGCCATGTACTTTTATGGAAATATATCCTGTTGTCTTTGTAATTCTTTCTTTTTTGAAATACCTGGTGTTCCTGCTAGTCCCCCTGCTTTTCTATTTTAAACTGACCATAATAGGAATGGTAGCATTTCTATCCCAGTGTGGTCAGTTTACTGTCTGTGCTGGGAGCATTGCCTGCCTGTCCTCCAACAGTCAGACTTGTGCTGACATGCCCCCTGCACAGCTCTTCTCCAGAAAGATCAGTGTGCTGCTCTTTCTCTGCCTCTTGCTGACATGCTCCTCTGCAGTCTCTACTCGTGGCTCTCTAAGCCCCTTATGTAGCTGAGAACAGAGGTAATGTGATCACTTACAGAAAAGAAAAAAGTTATTTATTTTTAAACCCCAAAAATGGACTGGACAAGATTGGCATCCTCAATTTAATATTTGGTAGCACATCTTGAAAAAATAACTGAAATCAATGGCTTCCTGTAACAATCAATGAGTTTCTTACACCTCTCTACTGGAATTTTGGACCACTCTTTCACCAACTGCTCCAAGTCTCTTAGATTGGAAGGGTTCCTTTTCCAAACTGCTGTTTTGAGATCTCTCCAAAGGTGCTCTATGAGATTGAGATCTGGACTCATTGCTGGCCAGTTCAGTACTCTGCAGCCCTTTATCTAAAACCATTTCTGGATGCTTTTTGATGTGTGCTTTGGGTCATTGTCGTGCTATAAGACCCATGATCTGTGACAGACCCAATGTTCTGACACTTGCACCCCAGAATTCTTTGGTAGCCTTCAGATTTCATAGTGCACACAGTCAAGACATCCAGTGCCTGAAGCCTAAAAACAACCCCAAAACTTCAGTGAACCTCCACCATGTTTGACTGTAGGGACAGTATTCTTTTCTTTAAAGGCCTAATTTATTTTTCTGAAAACAGTAGAATGATGGGCTTTACCAAAAAGCGGTCATTTTGTTTCACCTGTCCACAGCACATTCTGATTTTGGCTTTCTCAGGTAAGTTTTGGCAAACTCCAATCTGGCTTTTTTATATTTCTGTGTCAGCAGTAGGGATCTCCTGGGTCTCGTACCATAGCATCCCTTTTAATTCAGATGGCAACTTATAGTGCAAGCTGACACAGTTGTACTCTAAGCCTGAAGGTCAGCTTGAATTTGTCTGAAAGTTGATCGAGGTTCTTTAACCACCATTCAATCCTTTGTTGCAATCATTGAACAATTATTCTCAGGGAGATTAGCTACAGTGTCATGAGCTGTAAACTTCTTGACAATGTTGCGCACAGTGGACACAGGAACATTAAGATCTCTAGAGATGGACTTGTAACCTTGAAATTGTCCATGCTTTTCCACAATTTTTGTTATCAAATCCACAGACATTTCTTTGCTGCTCTTTCTCTTCTCCATGCTCCATATGGCACACAGAGACACTCAACAAAAAGGTTGAGTCACTTTTTCACCATTTGAACTGGTTGCTGGTGTGATTTCTATATTTTCAGCACCTGTTAATGTATACAGGTGAGTTTAATTACAAATTACAGGAGCATCACAAACATGGAATGCAATTATTTCTTACAATTTTGAGAAGGTGCCAATAATTTTGTCCAGTCCATTTTTATTTATTTATTTTTTTTTTTTTTTGAAGCGTGTCAGATTCGGCTTTTTGTTTCTCCACTTTTGTGTCATACCAATACAAACAAAAGAAATAAACAGAATGCCTAAACATTTGTAAATGAAAAAATATTCTGGGCGAAGTGGTGCATTATCTGACAGAAATGCAGGGATGCGCATATATATATATATTATTATTATTATTATTTTTTTATTACAGGCACTTATATAGTGTCCTCAATTTACTCAGCGCTTTACATATATTTTATATTCACATCAGTCCGAAATCCTCAAGGGGCATACAGTCTAAGGTCCCCAACTCACATTCATACTACATACATACTAAGGTCAAATTAGACAGGAAGCAATAGCCTACCTGCATGTCTTTGGTGTGTGGGAGGAAACCAGAGTACCTTGAGGAAACCCACACAGGCATACCGAGAATATGCCAAATAGAGAGAGAGAGATGCAGGAAAGAAAATTGCTTGATTTCCACATCAACACAATAAGTGTTAATGGTGGATTCCCTCCCGTGATGCTATTGTGTTTTCCCGGTGAGGGGCACAAGGAATATTCTCTGGTCGAAGAACACAATGATTATTGCTAGCGGCTATAGCCACTGGCAATAATGACATGCTAAAAATCTGACATATTGGTTGTTCCCAAGGTGATTGATGAATCGACTTGGGTATAACCAGCCTGCCCATAGATGGACTGAATTCTGTCAGATCCTGTTGAACTGGATTTGAACCATCTATGGCCTTATGACTGTTTGTGTTTTTCCTGGTAGCAGAGCTTGTTCTTTCACCTTTTCTGCTTTTCTTTTCTACCTTCCTAATCTCTGTTTCCTTGGCACAATCTATGTAATTCCTGATGCTTCCTCCTCCCTCATCAGAAGTAAATATTTAGGCTGTCGGCAGATCGGTATCTAGTGACTCACTGATGTATAGGACATGAGCATGTGCAGAACAGAATGATGTGGCAAATGTGGGTCAGACCACTGCTCTTTTCAGCAACAATTAACTCTTTAAACTGCCACCCACTACTTTTTTATCAAGTAATAGTAAATGTTCACAATGTTAGCAATAGCACCTATGATTTTAGAATAAACGTCTGTAACACATGCTGTTACCACAGACAGGTATATTTAGACGACAATAGCATTCTTCAAGAGACAAGAATGCTTTAAGTTTGAGTTAGCTCATTAGATATAATTTTAACACTTTTCAAAGTATGGTGTGGGAGCCTAATCCATTCTGGTGCCTCCTAGCTTAGAAGTGTTTTGGTTCAAAATGCTACCAACTACCTGATGGAGGTAATTATGTCCTCATTCTGTCTGTACTGTTATTATTTCAGAAGTTATGAAATACACTGTAGTTTTTGAGTCTTTGCTGATAACCAGTCAGTCAATCAGGAATGTGCATTGGCCATTCCAGTAGCTGAACTATTTACAACTGTTAAACAATTGAAATGCCTGAGACCATGCCAGTTATCTGTTAAACTTTTAGGCCCAGTCAAAGTCCAGACCTAAATCCAATTGAGAATCTGTTACAAGACTTGAAAATTGCTGTTCACAGACACTCTCCATCCAATCTGACAGAGCTTGAGATATTTTGCAGAGAAGAATGGGCAAAAATGTCACTCTCTAGATGTGCAAAGCTGGTAGAGACATCCCCAAAAAGACTTGCAGCTTTAATTGCAGGGAAAGGTGGTTCTACAAAGTATTGGCTCAGGGGGCTGAATACAAATGCACACCACACTCTTTACATATTTATTTGTAAAAAAAATGTTGAAACCATTTATCATTTTATTTCCACTTCACAATTATGTGCCACTTTGTGTTGATCTATCACATAAAATCCCAAGAAAATAATTTTATGTTTTTGGTTGTTAAATGACAAAATGTGGAAACTTTCAAGGGGTATGAATACTTTTTCAAGGCACTGTATACCTGCAAAAGGGGCTAGCATAAAGTTATCAAGCAGGACTTACTTTTCTGAATTAAATGTCAAAAAATACTTAGAATATTGCAAGATTACTGCCTGTAAATTTTTCATCAGCCTGTTATTACGTCTTGAATTCAATTCCCAGTAATCTTTACAAATGACAATTTTGTTCTCAATGAAGTCTTCTATTAAAAAGAAAACTATAACATTATTGCACATCCAAAAACATTTTAACTTATTAAGGTAATTCAACAAATGAAAACACCTAAGAACTAACAGGGCTCTGTACAGGTTTACTCTATATAATTCCTACAGCAATACTTCCCTATACACAGATAGGTACTATTGCACATTTCAAATTGTTATAAGTCCTTATACATCAAATTGATGACATCCCTGAATGGGGAGATTTGTCACTGGAAATTTTGTTCCAGGACACTGCTGCCACACTAAAAGTACTGTTTTGACAGCCTTCAGTGAGTGAGTGGCTGTCAGTCACCAGCTCTCTGCTCTACCCCTCACTGGAGTGCTGAGCTATGTACGGGGCGGGAGCGGTTTGCTGACAGGCTGAGAAAGCTGCTGGTCCAGGCATCTGGGTGGATCCCGGTCATATGGTCGCGATGTTTCCAAAGCCTGGACCAGCTGAGTGAGGTCATCCATCAGCAGACTTTAGCCTACTGTCATCTAAAAATGGGTCACAAGAGTCCAGAATATACTGCATTTCTATGATCCATAGGAGAAGTATAGTCAAAAGACTTTTGGCCATATTTCTCCTTTAAATTAGGTTTGTTTTGTCCTTGCTTTATGTCTGATTCTCAGCAAGCAATAAGAAGAACAGAAAAAAAAGAGGAAAAACAAGAAATACGTGTAAAATTTGGAATAAAAGCACAAAAAAATGGTGAAAGCAATTTTCCATCCTTTCCTCGGGTCCAGAGGTCTTCTTGTAATTGATGTACAATATGTTATCATTACCGATTAACTATAGCAAAGGTAGTTCAGTAAAATAGGATAGCTAAAGAATCAAGGTTTCCACTGCATGTTTGAAAGCATCATATTCAAGGATCAGAAAACAATATAAATGACTGTCAAATTCTCCCTTTTCTATTGGTGTCTCATGACGTGAGTTTTCAATAGGCATAATACACATTAGTCACAATACTCATTTAGCAAAGCTTGGTGGGGTTATGAAATGCAGTGTTGAGAGATTACAGTTGACACACCAGTAAGAATGTCTCTAAATAAATCTTTTTGAGACTAGAGTTAGATTCTCATATTATAGACAAGTAACAGTGAGGCATTGGTGTAATCATAACCACATCTAGTTACCCCTTGAAATAGTTCAGATTTTGCTGATTTTATTTTAGATAGTAATGCAATGAAGAGAACAGGTAGGGTTTGGATGTTTGTTCTCATTTTACCATGATCGCATATTATTTTCAGGATAATAACTTTGCTCCGAGACCAGGACTGTATCTCTGCAACACAGACTGGGAAGCAATTTAATAGCCTACAAACATATCAATATTTCATTTATTAGAAAAACAGTCTGTGCTTTGAGAAGCATATAGCATTCAAAAAGACACAAAATGTGACACACAGATTTATTAGAACTGGAGCAAAATGTTAAAAGGCTGTTGCCCATAGCAACCAACTAGGTTTGCTTTCTGCATCTGTTTTTTCAAGTGGTATTATACTCAGAAGCTGTCACACTTGCCACTAACGCAGGTATTCAGGCTCTATATCTAGCTTCTGTGTTCTTCACCAATAGCAGCCCCTTTCCCATAAAGCAAGCAGGTCTACCGGTACTCATTTGCCCCCAGGATTTATACACAATGCTATAGTGCCTGGTTACCATGCCACGGCATGCAGAAACTGAGCAAAGCAAACAGGTACTTGTATTGGCAGACAGGCAGAGTGGTTCAATGACAGTCCAGGTAGAAGGCAGGCAAGGTTCAGGATAATCAGGGTCCATAGTCAAAAGGCAGGCAGGGTTCAGAGAGTAGTCAATATCTGATCTGAGGTTGTCAACAAGGGAATCCAAACAACAGAGCAGGACAGACAGGGAGCTTGCAGCGCACAATATCACAAGCATGAGACTGCAGGATTGGCTGGCTTAAATCAGGTTTGCTCTCCACCCAGAGACTGGCCTCATCAATCACCTTGCATGTGGACAGGCAGGGAGAATGTATCACAGCCAAAACCAGGATGCTGGAAGGAGACCAGCAGCTCTGATGGATCAGGAGCATTAGACGTGCCTGACAAAAGCAAACATTTATTATATTGCAGCTTACTAATTCTTGGATGTGATGGTTGTATTGGTTTCCTTATTTAGGTTTCCTTTCTTCTATTTTCATCTGGTGATCTAGCCAGTATGTCTGTTTTTCAAAAGAACAAGCTCTCCCCCAAATGTATCAGTTTACAGGGATGCGACAAACCATTTAACACTGACAGGGGTGCTTACAACGATCTTTATCCCTGAAGGAAAACTGTTGATGCAACTGCTTATAAAATGTGAGCTGGGGCACTCTAATACAGGGAGTGTGTTACTGGCTAGACACCAAGTGAAAGCAGAGGGGGAAAAAGACTAAAAAAAGAAAACAAATGCAGCCACCACATCTAATGATTGGTAAGATGCAATATATTAAATGTTTTGGGTTTAATACTACTTTAAATCTGATTGGCTGCTCTAAGAAACATAGCCTATCTAATTTTCATAAATCAACCTCAGCATCTCCCTGAGAAAATTCAAGAATCATGCTGCAACATACCATAATCAATTCTCTAACGTAATGACTTTCTGAAAAGTGCTATACACACAGATGAAAGATGCTCTTTACATCTAGAACTATGATTTTACCATTTGCTGGGTCAAGGGAAGTATGTCAAATCAGTGTAATAAATGGCAAGTAATTGTTATCTAAACCTACAGAGAAAAGAATAAAACCACAGCAATCCTCTAGATATAAAGATAAATGTATAAGAAAAGACCCACAAAATAAACCACCATAAATCTACCATTGGCCTTACTTTGAATTGTGTGCTTTTATTCTGTAGACACTCATGTAAGTAAAACCAGTCTACACATTTCCATTTAGATAAGCATTAGTCTGGATGGTGTTCTGATGCTGAGGAACAGAAAAGTCCCATCATGCAGCTAGTTTACAGAAATGATGAGTTTGGAACCATTCATAAAATAGAGTTTTCCAACTGCCAAAGATATTTCTACAACTCTTATTTTGTCAACGCTTAATTGAATAAGCTGATGTTAGAAGCTGATTGGCTACAATGCACAGCTGCACCAGATTTTGCAAGCTCCAGTTTTAGTAAATCAACGCCAATGTGTCTATAGTTGGGGGTTGACCCAAACATCATATATACATGTTGACTTTTTCCACCACTGACTAGGAATCACTAATCATAATAAGAATCATAGAAAAATAATAAAAGAGAATTTGGTAAACCAACTACTGATTAATATATATATAACACTGGTTTGTTTAATTTTTAGCCAACATTGGCTCAGTGCTTAAATAATTCCAGGTATGGATATTTTTATATAGACACATTGGTCTGGCTTGGACCAATGTAACTTTGCATGGGATCCTTCTAGAAGCTGGAAATCACTGGTGTAGACACTGCTATTAAAGTGATCTCCACTTGCTTCCAGGTCCTGTGTCAAGTGGCTGCCCTTCTGCATTCTGAACACAGGAGGTCAGCTGCTTGGCATGGGTGCCATTAGGAGATCGCTTTGCTAATGAAAAGTATTTGTTGATTGGACAAGGTGGAGAGGCAGGGTGGTGACGCCACTCTCTCCACCTTGTCTGGTCAGAGACCACCCCTATGATGGTGATGGATGCTATGTCTATAAATATTGGTCTTTGCCATTGTACCACCTAGCCAAAGTTCTTGGCACAGGGAACCTACAGTTTCCTTTTCATGTCTCTCCATTCGCTGCCCATTCTCTGACTGCTCTCTCTCTGCATAGACAAAACAAAAGAGTGCACGATCGCTCTAGTGTAAAAATAATTTATTATATGAACAATTAAAACTTCATCCAATGCACTCACATTTGGTAGATTGAAACAGGCACACCATAAGTTCCTGGTTGCCTCTCCTGGATGATCATACTTGAAGTCTGTGGAGGAGATATCCGTACGTGCTGTGAAGCAGTTTCAGTCTTCCAAACACTCCCGGAGCATAGTTTCTGATGTTTTCAGCATGCATTTGAGATCAATTTAATATGCTTTTGATACCCTTATAAATTCTTTCAGTAGTGATTTCAGCTTTCTTCTGAGCTACGTTTGACTTTTTTTTCTAACCTGCTGCATGCAGCTTTTGGATTCTTTTTGACTTCTTTGGAAAGAAAAGCAATTCTGCTGAAAACAAATGCCAGGAACACAAGCGCGTTTTGGATTACCAGAACAAACAGACCCAATAGACAGTTAAACATCCTATACAGGTCAGCAGTGTCAAGGACCTGGTTAAAGGTAGCCTGGTCCTTTTGGACCCTCTGTTCATTTGTTGTCATTTTGCAACTCCTTTGCTTCAAAATAATATTCCTTTTTGTTCGTACTAAATTCTTCAATTATATTACATTATGTTTTGACCAGACGTATCTGAATACTGACCTAAATCAGTAACTTGAGAAAAAAAAGTCAAGCAATGTCGGTGGGCTAGGTTATATTTGAAAAGAGCGCCTTAGCATGTGATGACAACAAGGGATTTATTGATGTGAAAAGCAGTTCATCCTTACTGTGTATTTTATCTCAAAGTTCATTTTAAAGGTCTGAGACATCCAAGAGACCCTGGATGTGAGGTCCCATCACATCATCTAAAATTATCCTTGAGATGCACAGGTGACCTTAAATCAAACTGACTCCTTATCTCTCACTTAGTCTAAAAATATTCCTCTCCCTGCAGCTGTCTTATCCCTGTGTTGTGCCACCACTGGAGACTAAGACTCGCAGGAGACCAAGCAGAAACCCACAGATTATAGATGAGGAAGGGGGTCAGCACATGGACCAGGTCATCATCACACTGTTCTAAAGCATCATTTAACATTTGCAAAATATCTGCCTTTGCAATAGGTAGGAAAAGAATACTGGAGCCTTGCAAGATATGTAATCAAAAAACGCTAAGGGGGAAACTGCATTGTCAATTATCTTAGCTCCACAAGGACCTTGATTTGTCCTTGGCAACGTGTCCGATTGCAGTGTGACTGAAACGACTTATTCTTTGTAATATCTGTGCACAAACACATTGGCAGATTCATGAAAACCTGGAAAAAGAGAATGAACACAAAAGGGTTGAATTGCTATAATTGGAAAGTGCAAAATCGTGTGCAGCTCTGCATAGAAACTAATCAGCTTCCAATTTTCTTTTGTCAAAGGTTAACTGCTTTCCAGACCGGCTACTGCAGCTTTACCGCTACAGTGCGGCCCTGCTGGATCACGTCTATACAGGTATACGTGATCCGGCATTTCCAGGTAGGGGGTGTGTGTGCGTACCCACTGCCCCAGCTGTGCTGTCATACGCTACAGCACAAGCCAAACACTGAATTATGGCTGGGGCCAGCTGATCTGCTGAGCGAATGACAGAAGAGAGCTCTATTTAAATTGACACCGCTATATAAGTACCTGAAATAAATAAATAAAATATGCTGGTAAACAACACAGGGCTCTCTGCAGAGTGCTATGATGTGGCTGTTTTTTTCTCCCTGCAAGGGAAACAGTCACATCACTTAGTAAAAGCAGCACACATTACACAAGCTACATTTGTTATGCACACAGTTAACCCTTTTATTGCCCCTAGATGTTAACCCCTTCCCAGCCGGTGTCATTAGTACAGTGACAGTGTATAGTATTAGCACTGATCACTGTATTGGTGTCACAGCAGATGTCAGTGGCAGTTAGTCAGTTCCTACAAAGTGTCAGTTAGTGTCAGATTACTCACCACACTATCACAGTCTCACTATACATCACTGATCACTTCCATTACTAGCATAAAAAAATATATATATACAAATTCCAGTATATATACCATTGTTTGTAGATGCTATAACTTTCAAGTAAACCAATTATTATACACTTATTGGGATATTTTTTTATGCCAAAGACATGTATAGAATACATTTTGGCCTACATTTTTGAAGAAATTAAATTTTTTTATTTTTTTTATTGGATATGTTTTATAGCAGAAAGTAAAAAATATTGTTTTTTTAAATTTCCCTTTTTTCATTTATATAAAAAAAACAGTGGTGATCAAATATCACCAAAAGAAAGCTCTATTTATGTGAAAAAAAAGATATTAACTTCATTTGGGTACAGTATTGCATTACCACACAATTACCAGTTAAAAGTAGAACAGTGCTGAATAGAAACAAATGGCCTGGTCATGAAGGAGGTAAAATTTTGGTTAACTGAACAAGCTGGAGTTAGAAGCTGATTGGCTACCATGCACAGCTGCAAGAGATTTTGCACTCTCCAGTTTAAGTAAATCTCCGCCAAAATTGGAGTTGCAGCCCCATAGTGATCATTCAGAATCTTTATTTTTTAAATAAAATGTGAAGACTCATTGGTTGTTACAGGCAACTCCAATTTTAGATTCCTGTTTTTTGGGGTTTTTTTTTTACAAATCAGCCTTAGAGTGTAGAGAGAGTTATTTAATTTTATACTTTTACATTTTTATGTGCTGTATTTGAAATGTCAGCTTGTGTGCTATATTCACCATTATACTACAAAGGCAATCCTTTGTTTGGTGTCTTGTATATATTTTTACTATGTTTAGGACTTAAAAATAATACATATTTATTTTGGTCAGGTAAATATGAAATCTTCCATATCATTATTTCTTATTCATGTCTTGCAGCCAGCAGGTGATATGATGCTTCCTGCAATACTGGGAGAAACCTGACTAGCTGGTGTAGTTTTACATTTTGTTTTCAGGTTTAATTTAACTTCAGCTTAATCCTGAATTTTGATCTTTGGAACATAATTTCACAGATTGGATGGACAAAACAGAATCCCAATTTCAGTAAAAAGTTTGGTGGTTTAGAATGTCCAAAGACTTCTTGGACAAAAGGACCAGAGGCTGCTTCAAATTCTGTTTCTAATTAACATTTACTTGTAACGCTCACTAGTGTACATAGGTTTTTTTTGTACAGTTAGAGGCTTGCTAAAAGCCTGGGTATGAGTCAGCCTGGGGGTGAGTCAGCAAGGTTACTTCAAGTTAGGCTGGAGGGCTCTGCAGGTCAGTTGCCTGATAGCAGGGAGTTGGGTAGAAGATGGAGTGAGGAAGTGCTGTTAGTGTGGAGCATGGGAGGGGGCCCCAAAGGAGGGGGGGTCTGCCTACAGGCTGGAGCTGGACAGAAAGACCTCCACTGTTCCACAGTCTACCGGGGAAAGACAGCCTGTCAACAGGGAAGGAGCCAGTCCAGCGTAAGGCCTGAAAGCAGCTTCTACCTTAAAAGCCACAGAAACAGGACAGTGTGAGTACTTCTACACCCCCTGGGCCAAAGAAGGGAGAGGGCAGTCAGGTGCAATACCAAACTAGTTATCCCTAGGACTACATTCTTTGTGTGTCTCAGATACTTTCAAGACAGCCAAGTGGATGAGGATATTTTGATCTTGAGAAGACTCATTTAACTTCCTGTCCGGCCTATGTAGATAAATGGCCAGGTGGGAGTGCTGCCGATGTGGGGGGGGGGGGGGCGTTTCTAAATGTCCCCCCGCATCCATTGCCTGTGCAATAGCGTGTGGCACAGCGATTGATGCCCGCTGTGTCCGGAACACAGATCACTGTACGGGGCCTCTGTGTGAGGTCCCGATTCATGTGACCACTGACTGGCCAATCAGCGATCACATGAATAGTAATAAACAAGATGTCACTTCCTGACATCATTGCTTACTACTTGTGAAATCTGTGAATGATCACAGAGATCACATGGTACAAGGCTATTCACAACAGCCTTGTACCATGTGACAAGCTGTGACCAATCACAGCTCTCACAGTATTTCTCAATGGCTGCAGGAATGCAGCCAGGGAGAAGGAGAAATGATTGCTTTTACAGCCTTTATGGGTGTAAAAGCAATCAGTGTAAAAAATGTTTTAAAAATCTTCATCACCCCCCCACAAGTAGTACAGTGTGATTATGGTGACGCTGTACTGCTAGGGTGACAGTATGTTTAAAAAAACATAAATAATAATATAAAAATGTAAAAAAAAATTTACATTATAATTTTTGGTTATAAACTAATTTGCATTCTTTTTTTACTAAAAAGATAGCTGAATACATTTTGGCCAAGATTTATGAAGAAAGATTATGATTATGTATAAATGTTATAAGAAAAACACTTTTTTTTTCATTTTTAGATTTTTTCATTTATATAGCAAAAAAATAAAAATCCCAGTGGTGAATAAATACCACCAAAATAAAGTTTTATCGGTCTAAAAAAAAATGTAAAAAATTTCATATGGTTACAGTGTTGCACGACCGCGCAATTGTCATTCAAAGTGTGATAGCACTGAAAGCTGAAAATTGGCCCGGGCAGAAAGGGGGTGAAAGCGTCTGGACTTGAAGTGGTTAAGGGGGCAAAGAGCTCCTTGCAAAGACTGTGTGCTAATCTGTCAGAAGGGAAGTGCAACTCCTGAAGGAGTAGAGAGCCTAGGATCCATGTTGTGCTGTTTGCTAGATATTTGCCATTTTGCCCAAGATGTTTGTCCTTCAAGTTGTTTAGTTCCATTGGGCATCCCATATACCCCTGGACCCCATCCAAGTTCTAAACCCCTAATAAAACAACAAAAAAACAAGGTCATGGACGGTTTACTAACTGTGGATGAAAGTGTGGAAAATGCATGTTGCCTGGCTGTGCAGAGCTTAGAGAGACCCAAAACTCAGCAGCCCTCAAGAGGGTAGCGTTACATACCTAGCTCAGTTTTTAAAGTAAGTATCTCAGGTTGTTTTTGTGCCCCAAAATATCATCAGGCAGGACTGCTAGGGGTTATTTAACCCATTCTACATAGTTCTTCATCATTTTCAGCTCTCTAGTACAAAATTCGGAATTTTGGACTTTCAAAAACGTTTAAGACAGTCAGCCAAAACACAACTGAGTGATCTTTCCAGAATTTCAGAATACACACAGCTTTACAAGTCACTGGAAGGGAATATACCGTACCCTCCTGATAGCATTTAGACCCTAATGTCGGCCATAGACGGTTTGAAAATCGGCCGATTTTTAGGTCGAAAGTAAAATCGGCCGATTTTCGCACTGTTGGTGGATTAATTGGTCGGTTGGTTTTCATTTTTTTTGCACTTTAAGATTATCGGTCATGTTGGAAAATTTGCGGCCGATTTGGAAAAATGGCCGATTTTTCCGGCAACGATAGCCAAATCAGCTGATCGTTTTAACAATAAAAAATCTGCGCGTGAACCGTGACCTGCAAGGGACAGAAGTTTGTTATATGGGGTGAACCTTATGATTGCAGCAGGCCATAGACTGGTCGAACATCGGCCGTTTTTAGAAGAAAAAAACTAAAAGTCAGTCGTTTGATCGGCCAACATTACCACCAACGTTAAAAAAATCGCCCGATTTTCGTCCCGTCTATGGCCGGCATTAACCCCATAACTTCTGTCCCTTGCAGAAACAGGGGAGCGCACCATACAATGTGACAGCAATGTGACAGCAAGAAGAAGAATTCCAGTCCGCTATTAGATTTTATATGAAAAAGTCTTGCGGTTGCAACAAATGTATCCATACAGATGGTTTTATTTGGATACAAATGGATACATTTGTTGCAACCGCAAGACTTTTTCATATAAAATATAATAGCGGACTTTAGAATAAAGAATGGAGCCGCCATTCAGTGACACCTGTACATTCCATAGCGCAGTACAGAGCAGTCACTGGGCAGTCTTTTTCTTCTGCTTTTTCTTCTTTAGCATGTGTAGTCCGATATGTAACTAGACCCCCCCTCTGCTCCATTCATAAAAGCTGTACTATCCCTTCCCACAATGAAAAACACTCTATGAATGGCGGAGGCAGACCTTGCAATCATCTGCCCATGTTCATTCATAAAGCAATTTTCATTGTGGAAATCATTAGTACAACTTCTATGAATGGAACAGGATGACAGAAAGGGCAACAGGTCCAATGGCTCATTTTAACCCTTGCAGCACTGTGGGGATATCCAGGGGGCAAAAGAATGAAGATTTCAATAAACACAGCAACCACCAGCATAAGGGACACATTCATTGTAAATACTGCCCTGGAGCTGATTTAAAAAGAATAACCAAAGATGTAAAATGTAGTCCAAAAAAAAGTCCCTGTCTGCTGAGCCCGTCTGTTCCACACTGGTGGCTCACCGTGCCTTTAACCCGTGCCATGCCAGAGCCCACACACACAAGTTGCTCAGCCATTCAGGCTGATTATCATTAAAGAATGGAGTTAAAATAATTTTTATTTTAATAAATAAAATGCAGTATTCCAGTACGTATGTCCTGCAGACACATTCATCAAAAGTGAACATTCCATTTGTGAATGGGGATCAAATAATTATTTTCTTATCTTGTTTTTAGTTTTGGTTTAATAACAATATCCAGGTTTTTTTAATTCTTCTTCTTCTTCATGGCTCATGCGCAGATTTTTTAGCAGTCATTTTTTTTTTCGGCCGAAAAATCGGTTGATTTTTGTCCCATCTATGGCCGGCATAAGTCGTCCGATTTATTTAATCGTTGGTGGTAATGTTGGATAATGAACGACCGATTTTTCATTTATTGTTCGAAAAATCGGCCGATGTTCGACCCGTCTATGGCCTGCATTACGGATTTTTAATTAGGCAAAAGTAATTAACAAGAACTCAGGCAATGATGGGCTTTCTAACTAGAAGCCTAACATGCTCTGCAAGCAAAACTATCATGGAAGCTTTAATGTTTATTTGAACACTAAATATTTGATACAACACCCTGAAGTGATAGCTCTGTTTTAAATAGGATAGTAACAGGTTTAACTACAAGTTACACTTCTCCTCTCTATGATCATTCGAGCAAATACCCATTTGATTAAAGCCATAGCCTTCAGAGCAGATATCAGCCATTCAGAAGGTGTTATCAAAATGATTATTCACAAACCTTACTTGCTTTAACCAACTCCTGTCCACCCTGCTACAAATACTGCTACAGGGCGGCACGGGTGTGAAAAATCACGTAACTATATGTGATTTTGCATTTCCAGGTAGGGGGCACACGCGCTCTACCCACGCCACCATCCGTGGCTGTTAATCACTGGGTACCGGACGATAATTACTCACCAGTGCTCAGTGATTTCTGAAGATCTCTGACAGAGAGGAGGACTGTTTTGTTTACTAACAGTCCTCCTCCCTGTCAGCTCTACACACTGTTCTGGATGGCTGTGCACAGCACAGTCATCCAGAGCAGTGTAATTACAATAAAGCACACTGACACGGCCCCCTAGTAAAACACTCCTAGCACACAGTTAACCTTTTGATCACCCCTTCCTGCCCAGTGCCATTAGTACAATGTCAGTGCTTTTTTTTTTAGCACTGATCACTGTATTGGTGTGACTGGGGATGTCAGTGGCACCAAGTCAGTCCCCCCCCAGTGTCAGAATGTCCACCGCAGTCCCGCTATAAGTCGCTGATCGCCACCATTGCTAGTGAAAAAAAAACAAATTCCAGTATATATACCGCCATTTGTAAACGCTATAACGTTCACGTAAACCAATTAATTTACACATATTGGGATTTTTTTTTAGCAAAGACATGTAGCAGAATACACTTTGGTGTAAATTTATGACGAAATTTAATTTTCTACATTTTTTTTACTGGACAGGTTTAATAGCAAAAAAGTCAAAAATATTGTTTTTTTCTCAAAATTGTCAGTCTTTTTTTATAGCGCAAAAAATAAAAAACGCACAGGCGATCAAATACCACAGAAAGAAAGCTCAATTAGTGGAAAAAAGGATGTAAATTTTGTTTGGGTGCAGCATTGCATGACAGCGCAATTGTCAGTTAACACAGCACAGTAATGCAAAAAATGGCCTGGTCAGAAAGGGGGGTAAATCCTCAGGAGGGCAAGTGGTTAAAGTGGTTATAAACCTCAGATATGAACAAAGCATATCCCTCTATAGTGTGTACTTGTCTCTATCCAGAGAACTAAGTGTACATTCTCTCTAATTTCTTCCTCTGCTGTCTGCAAGAGTCACGTCTGATGAGCTTTCCTGACACAAAGACAAAAATGGTGACAGGGGAGGGACAGACTATGATTGACAGCCTCAGCTCTGTTATTGTGTACTGTGTAAAAGGGGGCGTGCCTCTTCCCTCCAATCAGCTCTCAGAGCTCCCCTCACTGATGTAACTTCAGCTACCTGCCCCCTGCTTTCTCAGAGTTGAGAGATCCTGTGTAAATTCTGCACTTTGAATGTAGAAAAGAGACTGCCTCAGATAAACATGTACAACTTCTGAAGGAGGATTTGTTTATTCTTTGTGTATCACCTGAGGTCAGGCACGTCACTGAGTATAGGTAAGGGTTTACAAACACTTTAATTGTGTATTAAGCAACACTTGTAGATTTGTTGGCCTTAGAACTTCAACTGCAGCCCTGTAAAATACTGTAAAGCCCAGTCACTGTAAAATAATCCTGTATGCTTGGTGCAGTTTACAGAACCATGGCCTCTTCACAGCAACGTCTTTGTGGCTGAATCAGGTTAACGTGGCTGCATGGCATAGACTCTCTAAGCCCCCAGTCACATCAAAGCCAATTTTTAAATTGTGCGACTTACAGTGAAGTTGCATGATTTCAAAATCGGGTGACCTGCCAATTTCAGTTGCGATTTGCAAGGTATCTGACACAGTTGTCTATGCAAATCACACCAAAAGTAGTGCATAATTTAGAAATTGGTGCGGCTCCGACCAAGTCGGAACAGCACCAATATGACCGCTGTAATTGTGGACAATAGGGTGCAACTTGGCATACGATTTGCAAGTCTCATGGCATGCAAATCGCATGTCAAATTGCACCTGATGTGACCGGGGTGTAAGATTCTGTAATAACAGAGAATCAAGCTGGGAATTATTATTTTAGTAAAACAGCACAGGACACATCTACTTGCAATCACTATCCTCATAGACAGCATCTCACACAGTAAAGTCCAGGGTATCCCCTGAAACACAGACAAACAATTGGAGGGATCCAATGGCAAAGCGCTACCCCACTGGAGTACACTGTTTGCAATCAAGAAGGGACGCTCCACAGTAGCTGGGTCTTCTGAAGAAGATACATGCTATTAAGCTGCCTGCATATTGAATCTGATAGTAAGGGGCCTCTCACATGGTTGCAGATAAGATGTGGCCTCTATGAGCTTCTGCAACAGAAGTTCTAAAGAGCCATAAATCTTTTTCTTCAGACAGCTAAACAAATGCTGCTTACTACTCAAATAAAGCAAGGGAGGTCTGTGACTAGTTACATAGTTAGTCTTGCTGAAAAAAGACAAAAAGTCCATCCAGTTCAACCATAGGAAAAAAAAAAAAGTTATAATCCTATACCCACAGTTGATCCAGAGGAAGGCAAAAAAAAAAACCCAGCAAAGCATGATCCAATTTGCTCCTGCTGGGAAAAAATCCTTCCTGATCCCTCGAGAGGCAATCGGATATTCCCAGGATCAACTTTACCTATAAATTGTAGTATCCAGTTATATTTTGTGTATCCAAGAAACAATCCAGGCCTTTTTTGAAGCAATCCACTGAGCTGGCCAGAACCAACTCTTGAGGGAGTCTATTCCTCATTTTCACAGATCCTGATGGCTCCACCTGTATGTCTCAGCTTTTGTAGAATGATGGCATCATAGTTTAAATTTCCTTATCAGGCTCTCTATTAGGAAGTGAAGTCATCATTCCAGAAGAGCTGAAGTCTCTGAGCTGCTGAGAGAGAGAAGCAGAGAAACTTATTTTCCCTGGAGGTGGAACTCAAGAGTTGTGGGAAAAGGAGTGAGTAAATGGACTTTTCACTATAATCCCATCCCATCCCTGGGTCCAACAGGGGATGTCTGCTATGGCAATAGTAAGTCCCTCCAGGTTTAGGTGTGGTTGGTACCATTATTTTATGAAGCTGATAAAAATGGGGGAGCCGCATAAAGAAAACTGGAGGATGGAGCTGATGAGTGACTTTAACAGGGAAAACTCTTATACAGTTTTCATTAAAAGGTAACTGAAAGTAGAAATTCTTTAAAGTAGTTTCTGTTAAAAAAAAAAAAAAGTAAATCATGTTAAAATGGACTATCTCTAAACTGAGAATAAAACACATCCTATTCTTTTGGGGGGAAAGGCTATGGTCATAAAGTGGTTAAAGATGGAAATTTGTGGTCTTTTTCTCATGATTTTTTTTTTCTATAAGCATGCAAGGTTAAAGATTATGATTTAACGATATTTTACAGAAACTTTCAGATACAATCAAGCTGCTTTCATTAATCATGTTTTACACTGCTCCTTAGGTTCCTGTCACAGTGATAAGTGAGGTATAAGTAAAATTATAATTAACTCTGTGTAATGCTCTGTTAACTTCAAATATACTTTGTTAATAGAGAGCAGAATTACTCACACTGGGAAATGGAGAGTCAAATTCATTTTCTTTATTCTGAAAAGTTTTTTAATGGAAAATGTTACTAAACCAGTCCTAAAATCTTTTTTTTAACAGGGATTTTCTTTAAAAGGAGATTTCACGTTCCATCTCCAATGCCAATCACTGGAAGCCTCCCATCTTGGAAACCTCTCTTGTATGCTTTTACCAATATGAATAAAGACATGCATAGGGAGATCACTAAGGCATAACCAGAAACCTGAGCCTGCATTTCAGAATGAGTAAACATTGGCACTCATATACTTTTGTATAATTACAAGCTATACAAAAGAAAAAGGCTTTTTACTATATATATCTATATATATATATATATACAGTGGGGCAAAAAAGTATTTAGTCAGCCAATTGTGCAAGTTCTCCCACTTAAAAGATGAGAGAGGCCTGTAATTGGCATCATAGGTAGACCTCAACTATGAGAGACAAAATGAGAAAAAAATCCAGACAATCACATTGGCTGAATTGGAAAGAATTTATTTGCAAATTATGGTGGAAAATAAGTATTTGGTCAATATCAAAAGTTCATCTCAATACTTTGTTATATATCCTTTGTTGGCAATGACAGAGGTCAAATGCTTCCTGTAAGTCTTCACAAGATTGGCACACACTGTTGCTGGTATGTTGGCCCATTCCTCCATGCAGATCTCCTCTAGAGCAGTGATGTTTTGGGGCTGTCGCTGGGCAACACGGACTTTCAACTCCCTCCAAAGGTTTTCTATGGGGTTGAGATCTGGAGACTGGCTAGGCCACTCCAGGACCTTGAAATGCTTCTTACGAAGCCACTCCTTCGTTGCCCGGGTGGTATGTTTGGGATCATTGTCATGTTGGAAGACCCAGCTACATTTCATCTTCAATGCCCTTGCTGATGGAAGGAGGTTTGCACTCAAAATCTCACGATACATGGCCCCATTCATTCTGTCCTATACATGGATCAGTCGTCCTGGTCCCTTTGTGGAGAAACAGCCCCAAATCATGATGTTACCACCCTCATGCTTCACAGTAGGTATGGTGATCTTTGGATGCAACTCAGCATTCTCTCTCCTCCAAACACGACGAGTTGTGTTTCTACTAAACAGTCCTATTTTGGTTTCATCTGACCATATGACATTCTCCCAATCCTCTTCTGGATCATCCAAATGCTCTCTAGCAAACTTCAGACGGGCCCGGACATGTACTGGCTTAAGCAGGGGGACACGTCTGGCACTGCAGGATCCGAGTCCCTGACGGCATAGTGTGTTACTGATGGTAACCTTTGTTACGTTGGTCCCAGCTCTCTGCAGGTCATTCACTAGGTCCCCCCGTGTGGTCCTGGGATTTTTGCTCACCGTCCTTGTGATCATTTTGACTAGAGATGAGCGAATCGAACATGGCGAAGTGGAATTCGTTTAGAAGATTAGGAAAAATTCGATTCGCGCCGAATCCGAAAATTAGCAGACTTTGGATGCGCGAATCGAAATTTTCCAAAAATGGCGGCGACATGTGTGGCGACGGAGCGGGGATCTCTGGGAAGGCGCGCAGACAAGGCGCGCTGACCCATAATGCATTCATTCATGACATGTGATCGCATTAGCCAATCAGCAGCCAGCCAGCCAGCACTGTGTAATGGTCGAGCTATAAATTGCGGCCATCTTAGAATTCTCCATTAGCCTCCGGTCATTCAAGAGAGACAGACCTCTCTGTATTAGGGACAGAGTTAGGGCCAAAGAGACTTTAGGGCCACAGAATTGTTACTCAGGGACACAGAATTGTTACTCAGGGACACAGAATTGTTACTCAGGGACACAGAACTGTTACTCAGGGACACAGAATTGTTACTCAGGGACACAGAATTGTTACTCAGGGACACAGAACTGTTACTCAGGGACACAGAATTGTTACTCAGGGACAGACACAGAATTGTTACTGAGGGACACAGAATTGTTACTGAGGGACACAGAATTGTTACTCAGGGACACAGAATTGTTACTCAGGGACACAGAACTGTTACTCAGGGACACAGAATTGTTACTCAGGGACACAGAACTGTTACTCAGGGACACAGAATTGTTACTCAGGGACAGACACAGAATTGTTACTGAGGGACACAGAATTGTTACTGAGGGACACAGAATTGTTACTCAGGGACAGACACAGAATTGTTACTCAGGGACACAGAATTGTTACTCAGGGACACAGAACTGTTACTCAGGGACACAGAATTGTTACTCAGGGACACAGAACTGTTACTCAGGGACACAGAATTGTTACTCAGGGACAGACACAGAATTGTTACTGAGGGACACAGAATTGTTACTGAGGGACACAGAATTGTTACTCAGGGACAGACACAGAATTGTTACTGAGGGACACAGAATTGTTACTGAGGGACACAGAATTGTTACTGAGGGACACAGAATTGTTACTCAGGGACACAGAACTGTTACTCAGGGACACAGAATTGTTACTCAGGGACACAGAACTGTTACTCAGGGACACAGAATTGTTACTCAGGGACAGACACAGAATTGTTACTGAGGGACACAGAATTGTTACTGAGGGACACAGAATTGTTACTGAGGGACACAGAATTGTTACTCAGGGACACAGAATTGTTACTCAGGGACACAGAACTGTTACTCAGGGACACAGAATTGTTACTCAGGGACAGACACAGAATTGTTACTGAGGGACTCAGAATTGTTACTGAGGGACACAGAATTGTTACTGAGGGACACAGAATTGTTACTCAGGGACAGACACAGAATTGTTACTGAGGGACACAGAATTGTTACTGAGGGACACAGAATTGTTACTCAGGGACACAGAATTGTTACTCAGGGACACAGAACTGTTACTCAGGGACACAGAATTGTTACTCAGGGACAGACACAGAATTGTTACTGAGGGACAATGAATTGTTACTGAGGGACACAGAATTGTTACTCAGGGACAGACACAGAATTGTTACTGAGGGACACAGAATTGTTACTCAGGGACAGACACAGAATTGTTACTGAGGGACACAGAATTGTTACTCAGGGACAGACACAGAATTGTTACTCAGGGACACAGAATCGTTACTCAGGGACACAGAATCGTTGAATTAAAGAGTATGTCAGACAACACGCAGAGGAGTGGCAGAGGAGGCAATGTTTCAGGAGCGAGCAGACGTGGCAGCAGAGGAAGGGGTCGAGGCAGCACTAGTCGCAGCCAGAGGCCAGTGCTAACGGTGTCATCCAGCGGTCGTGTCTCCACCGACAACCCTGCCGTCATCGATTGGTTGGCTCGGTCGTCTTCCTCTTCCCAGGTCACCTCTGACACCTACAGCCAACGGTCGGTGGGTACGTCAGACACAACCGTTAGTTGGCATGGCCCGGGAGCAAGCCCACTGAAATCACGTGTCCTCTACCTGCCCCTGTCCTTTGGTGTTCCCTCACCAAGCGAAGTATCGCATGCTGTGGGATCAGCCCCACTGTACAGTGAGGAAGAGCTAACAGAGGGCGATCAGGAACGGGGGGAGACATCCGCCTCTTCAGCAGCCAGGCGAAGAAGTACTGGCGAGGAGAGTGGCTCGGTAGCCGGTCTAGAGACAGGTCTGTCTCCTGACCCACACTCAGCCGAGGGGGCTAGTAGTGAGGCGGAGACCCTAATTGATGATGATGAGGCTGATCGCACTTGGCAGCCTCGTCGTCATCAGGCTATTGCTTCCGCATCATCAGGAGAAGAGGGTGCCAGCTTGGCAGCGAGCAAAACAGTCGGTGGGTTGCCCAGGAGGCAGCAGGGTCGCAGCAGTGTCAGTGGAGGCAAACGGCCACGGAGTAGAGCACCAGCTCCACTGCAGCCTACCACCACGGCCAGTAGTGGTGCCGGTGTGCACGGAGGAAGTAGCAGACAGCCAGTGAGGAGTAGCGGGGGCAAAGTTTCCTACTCGGCGGTGTGGCAATTTTTCGTCAAGCCGCCCGAGGAAGTAAATGTAGCCGTATGTCGACTATGTGGCCAGAAAGTCAAGCGTGGCCAGGGGGCCTATGTCTCCATCGCCACACTCTGCCATGTGCCACTTTCAGGTCTCCTCACACTGCTGGTGGGTTCCATTTTGTCATAGGGTGCTGGCAGATTACGGGCCTCCCATTGCTGCTGCCAGGCCCGTAATCTGTCATGGGCCCCTGTACCGCCTCCTCATGCTGCTGCCAGGCCCGTAATCTGTCATGGGTCCCTGTACGGCCTCCCATTGCTGCTGTCTCCATCGCCACACTCTGCCATGTGCCACTTTCAGGTCTCCTCACACTGCTGGTGGGTTCCATTTTGTCATAGGGTGCTGGCAGATTACGGGCCTCCCATTGCTGCTGCCAGGCCCGTAATCTGCCATGGGCCCCCGTACCGCCTCCTCATGCTGCTGCCAGGTCCAGAGTGTCTCATGGGTCCCTGTACGGCCTCCCATTGCTGCTGTCTCCATCGCCACACTCTGCCATGTGCCACTTTCAGGTCTCCTCACACTGCTGGTGGGTTCCATTTTGTCATAGGGTGCTGGCAGATTACGGGCCTCCCATTGCTGCTGCCAGGCCCGTAATCTGTCATGGGCCCCTGTACCGCCTCCTCATGCTGCTGCCAGGCCCGTAATCTGTCATTGGTCCCTGTACGGCCTCCCATTGCTGCTGTCTCCATCGCCACACTCTGCCATGTGCCACTTTCAGGTCTCCTCACACTGCTGGTGGGTTCCATTTTGTCATAGGGTGCTGGCAGATTACGGGCCTCCCATTGCTGCTGCCAGGCCCGTAATCTGCCATGGGCCCCCGTACCGACTCCTCATGCTGCTGCCAGGCCCGTAATCTGTCATGGGCCCCTGTACCGCCTCCTCATGCTGCTGCCAGGTCCAGAGTGTCTCATGGGTCCCTGTACGGCCTCCCATTGCTGCTGTCTCCATCGCCACACTCTGCCATGTGCCACTTTCAGGTCTCCTCACACTGCTGGTGGGTTCCATTTTGTCATAGGGTGCTGGCAGATTACGGGCCTCCCATTGCTGCTGCCAGGCCCGTAATCTGCCATGGGTCCCCGTACCGACTCCTCATGCTGCTGCCAGGTCCAGAGTGTCTCATGGGTCCCTGTACGGCCTCCCATTGCTGCTGTCTCCATCGCCACACTCTGCCATGTGCCTCTTTCAGGTCTCCTCACACTGCTGGTGGGTTCCATTTTGTCATAGGGTGCTGGCAGATTACGGGCCTCCCATTGCTGCTGCCAGGCCCGTAATCTGCCATGGGCCCCCGTACCTCCTCCTCATGCTGCTGCCAGGTCCAGAGTGTCTCATGGGTCCCTGTACGGCCTCCCATTGCTGCTGTCTCCATCGCCACACTCTGCCATGTGCCACTTTCAGGTCTCCTCACACTGCTGTTGGTTTCCATTTTGTCATAGGGTGCTGGCAAATTACGGGCCTCCCATTGCTGCTGCCAGGCCCGTAATCTGCCATGGGCCCCCGTACCGCCTCCTCATGCTGCTGCCAGGTCCAGAGTGTCTCATGGGTCCCTGTACGGCCTCCCATTGCTGCTGTCTCCATCGCCACACTCTGCCATGTGCCACTTTCAGGTCTCCTCACACTGCTGGTGGGTTCCATTTTGTCATAGGGTGCTGGCAGATTACGGGCCTCCCATTGCTGCTGCCAGGCCCGTAATCTGCCATGGGCCCCCGTACCGACTCCTCATGCTGCTGCCAGGCCCGTAATCTGTCATGGGCCCCTGTACCGCCTCCTCATGCTGCTGCCAGGTCCAGAGTGTCTCATGGGTCCCTGTACGGCCTCCCATTGCTGCTGTCTCCATCGCCACACTCTGCCATGTGCCACTTTCAGGTCTCCTCACACTGCTGGTGGGTTCCATTTTGTCATAGGGTGCTGTATGGCCTCCCATTGCTGCTGCCTCCACCGCCACACTGTGGCTCCACACTCTGGTTTTGGCCCCGTGACTGCCCAAATGAGTGAAGTGTGCGGTGATTCTAAGATCGACGGCACTCATCTGCATGTCATACTGACTGACAGTATTATTTCTCTTCCCCAGCAGACTCCAAGGGCATTTAAATTAAGGGTACAGTGTTCTGCACTAATATAAAGGCTCTCTGAAGCCTAGAAACACCCTTTTTATAAGTTAATTTCGCAGCGAATATATTCGCCTCGAATCGAATTTATTCCTCGAATTCGCCGAATCAGCCGAATCGAATTTTTGAATACTTCGCTCATCTCTAATTTTGACCCCATGGGGTGAGATCTTGCGTGAAGCCCCAGATCTAGGGAGATTATCAGTGGTCTTGTATGTCTTCCATTTTCTAATTATTGCTCCCACAGTTGATTTGTTCACACCAAGCTGCTTGCCTATTGCAGATTCAGTCTTCCCAGCCTGGTGCAGGTCTACAATTTTGTTTCTGGTGTCCTTCGACAGCTCTTTGGTCTTCACCATAGTGGAGTTTGGAGTGTGACTGTTTGAGGTTGTGGACAGGTGTCTTTTATACTGATAACAAGTTCAAACAGGTGCCATTGATACAGGTAATGAGTGCAGGGCAGAGGAGCCTGTTACAGAAGAAGGTACAGGTCTGTGGGAGCCAGAAATCTTGCTTGTTTGTAGGTGACCAAATACTTATTTTCCACCATAATTTGCAAATAAATTCTTTCCAAATCAGCCAATGTGATTGTCTGGATTTTTTTTCTTATTTTGTCTCTCATAGTTGAGGTCTACCTATGATGCCAATTACAGGCCTCTCTCATCTTTGTAAGCTGGAGAACTTGCACAATTGGTGGCTGACTAAATACTTTTTTGCCCCACTGTATATATACACACACACACACATACATCATACAGTATATGATTATATTATTGAATTAAATTTATTATTATTATATTATTATTTTTTATGATTATTTATTAAATTATAATTTATGATTTCATGTTTCAAATTTTATGGATGTTTACTAGACTCTTGTTCGGACAGATTTCAGTGAGTTATTCCTAAAAATTACAGGCCTACAATAAAAAAACGACATATTTCCATGCAAAAAAATGTACCGCTTTGAGCACAGAAATACTGACATAATTAGACATAATCAGACAGCTAGGGAGGTTAACAAGCCATCTTCATTACATCTAAATGCATTGAGTTGCTGCCATGTGATTGGCTGGCTGATTAGCAATTGAACAGGTGTACCTAATAAAGTGACTGGTGAGCAGGGGCGGACTGACAACTCATGGGGCCCCCGGGCAATAGGGGATCATTGGGCCCCTGTGTCCTTGACCAAACTCAAAAAAGCCTATGAAAAAGGTACCAGGGGCATCTCATGGGGCCCCCTACTGACCCTGGGCCCTCGGGCAGTGCCCAAGTTTCCAAATGGTCAGTCCGCTCCTGCTGGTGAGTGTATTTGTTTTTATCTACACAATTTGTTGTGCATGCAAACTTTGCTGATACTTTGTTATACTGAATTGTGTTGCCACCTAGCAGTCAAGTGTGAAAACTATTCCTGAGCATCTCCGCTACTGAGATCGCTTCATTGACTGTTATGCTTTGTTCAGCACTATTGTATGCTTTCCTTCCATTTTATCTGTTTTGTCTATTCATCCTGCATTTATTCAGTTAAAATCAAGTTGTTCTATTGCTGTTTGCCTAATCATTTGGCTGATTTAATTGCAGAAAAGTCCTATAAAAAGAGCTACAAGTGTTTAAATAAAATTTGACTTTGATGTAAATGCACTAAACTAAATGTGATTTTTATGTTGTTTGTTAAAATTGGGACAAGTTGTTGCTTGGCAGAAGTTTCCACAGTTAATTCCCCACAGCGTCTCACTCCCTTACCATTTTATGATTAGCTGTCCCTGCTGCTTAGGCTGCTGCCGCAGTTGTATGAAATCTCTGAGAGTCAGTGAAGAAACAATAAGCCATTTTTTTCACATTTCTCTTAATAGTACTTTTCATGTACACCTCCTGCTGACCAATGTCAGTTGAATAGACTTGAACAAGAATCACTTTCCTCTATTAAATCTGCTTGGAGGGAGCAAACCAGTTCCAAACTTACTGTGCATAGGATTTTGAAAATGATGGCAGCACAAAAAATATCCAAAATGTATTATAGTTACATAGAATGACTGACTCATTTGAGCTCCTTTGAAATCCTGATTTCAACTGTAATTTAAAAAAGCTGGAATAGCTACCTTGTTTTCTACAATTTTAAGTGCATACATCTTGAGTGTAATTGTTTTAAGCTATCCCCAATTGTTTTGTGATTTCTCTACATGCCTGAAGATGAAAACTACAAAACTACTCACCCAGCACTTACTGACACACCTTGAGATACAATAAAGGCAAAAGAAAATCGTGCGCTGCCAAATAATATGAATAATAATAGATGAGCTGCTGCAAACACGTGTTATGTGGGAAAACATAAAAAACAGACTAAAACAAACTAAAGTTTTGCTAGCATAAATCAATACATGTAAATATACAAACAAAAATGTGACTGATAGTCCCAAAAGATGATAAAACATAAAATAATTGCAATTCTTTAAAAAAAAATCCAAATAAGTGAAAATCTTCCTGCTGGTGATTGCACCCAAAATCCCAGTGCTGTAAATCTTCAATACATTTGAATCACCACAGTGATCATAGACTTCTAGGTGGACTCTCACCTTTTCGCATGGACCTGTATGTGGACATAGGTCAAACAAAGAATCTCCCCTATTAGTTGGGGTAACACATAACTTGCTCCTCTGTGCACTCTTCCCCTTATGAATCACCACTGGACCTTCACAAATGGCACACAATTTCAATACAGCCAAAACTGTTGATAAAGCTTGACAACCACAAAGTACTGTATTTTTCGCTCCATAAGGCACACTTTTTTTCCCCCCAAAAAACAGTGAAAATGTCAGTGCGTCTTATGGAGCGAAAATAAAGCGGCCGGTCCGGTATTTCCACCGCCACCATGTCAAAATACCAGGCCGGCCGCTCAGCTGTTCTTAGATGCAGGACCTTACCTGTTCCTCGGTCCAGCCAATTTCAGGTACCTGCTCCCCCTCCCTCCTTAAAGATCCGCAGTCTCTGGTCATCCCCTGTACTGTCTGCAGTCTCTGGTCATCGCCTATACCAGGGGTGGGCAAACTTTTTGACTTGAGGGCCGCAATGGGTTCATATATTGGACCCGGGGGCCGGACCAAGAGTAGATGAATGATGTGTATGTGTCATCCATAGTAAGTATAGTAATATTCCCCCATAGTAAGCATAGTAATTAATCCCCCATATAGTAATTCATCCCCCATAGTAATTCATCCCCCATATAGTAATTCATCCCCCCATAGTAATTCACCCCCCATAGTAATTCATCCCCCATAGTAATTCATCCCCCATATAGTAATTCATCCCCCATAGTAATTCATCCCCCATATAGTAATTCATCCCCCATATAGTAATTCATCCTCCATAGTAATTCATCCCCCATAGTAATTCATCCCCCATATAGTAATTCATCCCCCCTATAGTAATTCAACCCCCCTATAGTAATTCATCCCCCCTATAGTAATTCATCCCCCCTATAGTAATTCATCCCCCATATAGTAATTCATCCCCCATAGTAATTCATCCCCCATATAGTAATTCATCCCCCCTATAGTAATTTATCCCCCCTATAGTAATTCATCCCCCCTATAGTAATTCATCCCCCATAGTAATTCATCCCCCATATAGTAATTCATCCCCCATAGTAATTCATCCCCCCTATAGTAATTCATCCCCCCTATAGTAATTCATCCCCCGTATAGTAATTCATCCCCCATAGTAATTCATCCCCCCTATAGTAATTCATCCCCCCTATAGTAATTCATCCCCCATATAGTAATTCATCCCCCATATAGTAATTCATCCCCCATAGTAATTCATCCCCCATATAGTAATTCATCCCCCATAGTAATTCATCCCCCATATTAAGTCCCCAAGTCCCCCCTGTGTCAATTCACTTACCTTTGCTCCGCGCGTTCCTCTCGCCGTGTCCCGCGCCGTTCCGGTATAGCATGAAAATCTGTCTCCTATGAGGATCTGTCCCCCTCGACGTATCTGCGCATGTGCCAGTTTCAGGCATTAGCAGCCGATCGGCGATCTCCGGCACATGCGCAGATACGTCGAGGGGGACAGATCCTTATAGGAGACGGATTTTGCTACACCGGTCTTCAGGGCGGACTGTGAGAGGAGCCTAGCTCCGCGGGCCGGATTAAAAGGTCCGCCGGGCCGTATACGGCCCGCGGGCCGTAGTTTGCCCATTGCTGGCCTATACTGTCTGCAGTCTCTAGGCATCTCCTGTACTGTCTGCAGTCTCTGGTCATCTCCTGCACTGTCTGCAGTCTCTGATCATTCCCTGTACTATGTCCGCAGTCTCTGGTCATCTCCTGTACTGTCTGCAGTCTCTGGTCATCTCCTGTACTGTCTGCAGTCCCTGGTCATCTCCTGTACTGTCTGCAGTCTCTGGTCATCTCCTGTACTGTCTGCAGTCTCTGGTCATTCCCTGTACTATGTCCGCAGTCTCTGGTCCATCTCCTGTACTGTCTGCAGTCTCTGGTTATCCCCTGTACTATGTCCGCAGCCTCTGGTCATTCCCTGTACTATGTCCGCAGTCTCTGGTCATCTCCTGTACTGTGTCCGCAGTCCCTGGTCATCTCCTGTACTGTCTGCAGTCTCTGGTCATCTCCAGTACTGTCTGCAGTCTCTGGTCATTCCCTGTACTGTGGCGCACACACCTAATGTATTATCCAAGGTTTATTGTAAAGAGTAAAAAATAATAAAAACATACTCACAAACGAAGCATGTATCTAAAAAGCATAGAAAAATGACAATGGCCACAACGGCAGGCAAGGTGTTCTCACTGTCATTGCGGTCAAATGGTTGATGCGTTTCGGGGACGAATCCCTTTCCTCAGAGCTAATGACCAGCCTCTGATGCAGATGTGTAATGGATGAAAAGTGGGAGCCTTGCTGGTGATGCCTCAGTACAAAAACTGATATTTCAATAACAGATAACAGTTCACGATAAAAACTGGTCTGATTTGCACACATTTGCAAATACATGTGCTTCTTCAAGGCACCCCAATATTCTGCAGTTCCTAACTCTATAAATTTTGATATCCTCTATAGTAGGAGCACATGTATAATAATGGATAGACTGAGGGCAGGTAATCCTGGAGGAAGCCCACCCCTCCCTAAAGGCATAGGGGTGCACTGGACATCCAGCATATAGAACAATGACAGTTGTCAACTCTTCAAAGATTCTAAGCTCTTATCTAGAGAAGACATTACTCGGGCGTGGCCCTCCATCACTCTAACGCCTTGGATGTATAGACAATTACACCACTTTTTGCGTAACTCCCCACATTTACAGGATTTGTCAAGATCGCTTACTGCATTTGAGAAGCTCTGCTTTACAGACTCCCCTCAGCGGCATGTAATATCTAAGATATATTCTTTTTTGGAAAGTTCCAATACCTCTCATTTGCAGAGGGCTTGTATAGCCTGGCAACGTGATCTACAAATCCCACTCTCTCCAGAGGACTGGGACCGGATTTGTGACCACATACATAAAGGTTCCATGTGTGTTTCTACACAAGAAGGCAACTACAAAGTATTTTCCAGGTGGTACAGAGTTCCATCTGTGCTTCATAAATTTGATCCTAGTGTTCCTAACTTATGCTGGAGAGGTTGCCAGGCAACAGGCACTCTTTTGCATATATGGTGGGAGTGCCCGCAACTGCAGCCCTTCTGGTTAAATGTTTTGGACATAATCGCACAAGTCACTACATACGCCCTAGACTTTACCCCAGCACAATGTCTACTCCATCATTCCTCTCTTCCTGTGAAGACCTATCGTAAGTCGCTTGCTTTACACATGATAAATGCGGCAAAACAGTGTATTCCTGTTCATTGGCGATCAGACCATATTCCCACCATGCGAGAGTGGATTCTTAGGATCAATAAGATCGCGGAAATGGAGGAGCTGATCTCAGTGGCGAAAGAACACCCCGAGCGATTCAGGAAGACATGGGCATGTTGGACTCACTTCCTATCTACTGAGACTTATCATGGCTTAATGAAGGAATGAGCGAGAAGATTTGGTAAACTGGAGAACCTCTAGAACTTTCTCCCCAGGAATAATTCCTTTACTGGACTTTAAAGAGATTATAACCTTAATTTAAGACAGCATCTGTTATAACCAGGCCGATACTATGTGATGTGATTGGTTTAGTTATACTTATTTAATTCTAATCCCCAACTCCCCCCCCCCCTTTTTTTTTTTTTTTCTCTCTCCCCCTATTTATATGTCTTCCTTGTCCCATTCCTCCTCACTCTGATATTACTTCCCATACTCCTTTTCCATTTCCACTCGAGTCTCTTTCTTTTCTTTTCTTTCTCGTTTTAGCAACCCTTTTTCTCATATTCTAAATAGCAATATTATTTACAAGGATCAGAACACTTCTAGATGTACAAGTGTGATAATACTTTAGAAAACTAACCCACGATTTTTGGATACGGATATAGCAGACATATGTGCCTTGAGATAATACGTTTGTCTTGCGCCTCATAGTCTTGCTGCTTGAGCTCTCTCTACATAGAGACTAATGTATACCATATTTATCGAACATTACAGATGGTAAATATTATTACTATGGTTATACTTTTTGCATATGCTTTATTGTGGGAATTGGATACATGTTGCTCTAAAATATATTCTAACGTCCTATTCCCGTCTGCGATACGGGAGAACATATATGAAGATGTGCACGGACTGCGATCCGTATCTGTCTATGATCTGTTTTGTCTTTCTTACTTCAATAAAACTTTTTTGGAATAGAACAATGACAGTTAAGGTGTCCAGTGCTTCCCCTCACTAATATACAGTATCAACAGTACAAACAAATGGCAACTGTCCCAATCTATAACTGGCTTTTGCAGCAAAGAGCACATGGAAGGGTGACACATGTCAAACAACAGAGAAAAATTCCCAGCTCAACTTACCAACCAGTCTGCAACCAATCAAATTGTCCTGCCTAACAGTTCATGTTAAAAACAGGGGTTTAGTTTGCACACATTTGCAAATACATGCGTACGTTGCAGAGTCTCTTCAGTGCACCCCGATATTCCGCAGTTCCTAAAGCATGCCATACATGGGTTGAATTCCGAACGATTTTTTGATTGAAAATCGAAAACATTGTTCGTTCTGTAATCCGATGATTCCTCCAATGATTTAAAAAATTGGTCATTTTTCATGAATTTTCCAGCATAAACAAAATGGGGAGGAACCATGAAAATTGGCCGGTGCCATTGCCCCACTAACAGAGTGAAAATCAGTTGATTATTCTTAGGTCTGATTTTTTAACAAAAAAATTGTTCAAAAATCGACCCATCTATGGTCAGCTTAACTCTATATATTTTGAGAGAATCCATAGTAGAACCAAAACACTGTGTGCAAACATGAACAAGCAGGCATTGCTTATTTGTTCAAAGCTGTATTTTTTGTCATGCTTATACTTGTTATACTACTGTTTCAATTTCCACACATCCCTTGCAGGTATCTATAAACTGTTGAATAGGTGCGTCCACACTTACCACCAATATAAAAGGGACATTTTTACTTTTACCATGTATCAATGTACTTGAGTTTTTATTACGGGGCTTTACACTGATCATCTATACAAAAAGAGTGAAAACAGGAAGAGTTCTTAATCTACCACACCAGTACATAGTAAATACATAGTAAGTATACATAGGTGGCAATACTGTATAGGCCATGGGCCATTCGTAGTAAATGGGCATGTTATTAGAAATGTAAAATGCCAGGTGCTGCAGTGACTTCACAGTAATGAGGGCCCCACAAACAATTTTGCTATGTGCCCCATTATTTGTATTAACTCCTACACTTTGCTTGGTCCTGCTTCTTGCCTGGGACAAGATGATTTTATGATTGACAGAAGAGTACGGGCCTCCTATCTCAGTGCAAGGTTTGCAGGGTGCTCAAATCCCTGAACCACTTTTCTGCACAGTTTATACAGCAGACATACTGATGAACATTGTGCTCTGTAAACGTCACAACCTGTACATATTGCTCACTGATGCACCCTGGAAGCTGTGCGCTTTGTTAGATTCTCCCGACTATTGCTGTGGATAAGATGAGCTGTAAATGACATGCTTGTGACCAAAGTGGTTCGTTTTTTAATAGCTGCCAGCTGCTAAGTAGTGGACAGACTTAGACAACGTGTAAGCTCTATATACGTATTTGGTGAGCAGAACAGCATACACTATGTAATGTAAGAGTTTTGATTTTAATGCGTAGGTAAAGTAAGTGTTCAGTAAAAATGAAAAGGTGAACTAACACTGTACACCCTCCAACCCTGGTTCCCGCTGTGGGCGATGAGCTGTCAGTGCCTGCACAGCCGGTATAGTGGTCCAAAGATTTGAAACACATACACTTTCTTCTCCCTCTTCTTTCTGCAGCAATTCTGGGATGGAATTTTATAAATATATATAATGTTATGTTACAGGATTTATATAGCGCCAACAGTTTACGCAGCACATATATATATATATAATTTCAACCTACAAAGGTTTGGCCTGCGATCTCTTTGGACATCTCATAGGGATAAGCGAATGTGCCCAAGTTCAGTTGTGGGGGGGGGGGGGGGGTTCAAATCCCATGTGAAGTCTTAAAATACTGAGCTTAGATTCAAACCTCACTGAAGTCTTTGGGAGGGGGAATGTTAACCGTTTTTTTACCCCCTTCCTGCCCAGGCTATTTTTCAGGTTTCAGCACTCTCACATTTTGCATGACAATTGCACGGTCATACAACATTGTACCCAAACTAAAATTTTATCATTTTCATCACACAACTAGAGCTTTCTTTTGGTGGTATTTAATCACAGCTGGGGTTTTTATTGTTTGCTAAATTAACAAAAAAAATACTGAAAATTTTGAAAAAAAACCCACGTTTTTCTTTGTTTCTGTTATAAAAGTTTGCAAATAAATAATTGTTCTTCATAAATTTAGGCCAAGCTGTATTCTGCTACATTTTGTTTGGGGAAAATAACCCAAATCAGTATTTATTATTTAGTTTGTAGGAAAGTTATAGAGTTCACAAACTATGGTATAGATCTGAATATTGATCAATCCTGAAGTACTGACGGCCAATCTAATTTCTTGAGGTCCAAGAATGTCAGAACAGTACAGATATCCCCCAAATGACCCCTTTTTGCAAAGTAGACAGTCCGACGTACTTCATAAGAGGCATGTCGAGTTTTTTGAAGTTGTAATTTTGTTGTCATAATTTTTCGGAAAATGAAAAAATTAAAAAAATTATTTTCACTATTTTTTTTTACATACTGTCACCAGTTCAGTACAGCATCATCATATAACTGGCATGGCGGTGATCAGGGACACTGACTGGTGACAGTAGGAAAAAAAAAATGTGATAATTTTATTTTATTTTTTTTATTAGTTTTAATTTTTATTACATTTATTTCTTTTTTTTAAGATTTTGTTTTTCATATTTCACTATGACCAAAGTAGTATAATGTTACCATATTAACATTGTACTACTTTGGGGAAGTAATCAGTATTTTATTTATTTTTTTACACAATTTGCTTATAGCAAAGAATTATTTTGCTATAAACAAGCATTTACGTGAATGACATCGATTCATTCAGGGGTTTTTTTTGTGCTTAACTGTGATTTGGCCACGGCTAATCACATGACACAGCTGGGCTGTGATTGGCCCAGCCTGTGCATGTGATCACTGTGACCATTCACAGCTAGACACACTTGTATACAATGGATGGCATGAAAGAGAGCCATCCATTGTATACAGCTGTCATGTGACCTGCTCTGATTGGTCACAGAACGTCACATGGTACTGGCAAGGGGGCTGGTACTCAGATCTGTCATCGGCCGTGTCTGAGGTACACGGCCGGTGACAGATTGTGTCGCAGAGCGGCCCTGCGGGCAGGTGCACTGCGCACACCTGAAAGGACCCAATATGGCGTCCACCCGGAGGGACAAGCTGTTCGCCTGGCCGCCATCTAGCTATAGGCCGGGTGGCAACTGGTTAATTAACTACTTGCCCTCCAGAGGATTTACCCCCTCCTGACCAGGCCATTTTTTGTGATACGGCTCTGTGTTATTTTAACTGACAATTGCATAGTCATGCAATGCTGCACCCAAATTAAATTTATGTCCTTTTTTTCCCACAAATGGAGCTTTCTTTTGGTGCTATTTGATTGCCTGTGCGTTTTTTGTTTTTTGCACTATAAACAAAAAAAGACCGACAATTAAAAAAAAACAAAAAAACCCAATATTTTTTGACTTTTTGCTATAAAACATATCCAGTAAAAAAAAAAAATTGTTATAAATGTATTCTGCTACATGTCTTTGCTAAAAAAAAATCCTAATATGTGTAAATTAATTGGTTTACATGAAAGTTATACTGTCTACAAAGGCAGTATATATACTGGAATTTTTTTATACTCATAATGGTGGCGATCAGCTGATGTTGTGGAAGAACTGACTTACTGCCACTGACATCCCCACTGACACTAATAGAGTGATCAGTGCTAATAAAAAGCACTGATGCTATACTAATGGCTCCGAGCAGGAAGGGGTTAACATCTGGGGCGATCAAAGGCTTAACTGTGTGCTGTTTTACTATTTTGTCTATGTGTGCTTTACTTTGTAAGCACGCTGCTTTGTATTGCTCTGCTACAGTGACTCCCTCGAGAGTTGGTTCTGGCCAGCTCAGTGGATTGCTTCAAAAAAGGTCTGGATTCTTTCTTAGATACACAGAATATAACTGGATACTAACATTTATAGGTAAAGTTGATCCAGGGAATATCCGATTGCCTCTCGGGGGATCAGGAAGGAATTTATTCCCCTGCAGGAGCAAATTGGATTGTGCTTTGCTGGGTTTTTTTTGCCTTCCTCTGGATCAACTGTAGGTATAGGATTATGACTATGTAACTATGTAGCAATACAAAGCAGCATGCTGGGGCTGACAGGGGAGAGATATGTTTACATACAGACCTCTCCTCTGTCACTGTTCCTTGGCAATCGCCAGGTACCATTGGGGAAACTCCGGCTGGGACCCAGTGATCGACAGCTGTAGCCACCAATTGCGGCACAGGTAGGGCGGCTCGCCCCTACCAGTATATAGTATAGTATACCAATATATATACGTGATTTTGCGCAGCCCTTCCTGCCTGTAGCAGTAATTCTGCTATAAGGCGGTCGAGAAGCAGTTAATTCTGCAGTTTGTCAAGGCTAATAGGCAAAGAACTTTCACAATAAGTCATAGGGAACATGGCACTGCCAAGGGGAACATGTACCAATGCAAAAAAAAAAAATATTTAATTGAATAAAATTGATATCTATGCAGCTTTGTGTTAGGGCAGTGACACAAATTAAAGTGTTACTAAACCCAGGACCCTGCAATCACTATATCTGGTCTCCAACAGTGCATAAAAACATGGAATTGCAATTATTTTAGTAAATATAAACTGCTAAATACCTTTTCTCATTAGCAGTTAGAGTGTCTTGTGACTTCTATCAGTGTTCAGCAGAGCACTGGTTAAAGCTTGTAGAAGGAGTTTTCTCTAGGAGGATGCAGAACCCCTGACCTCTGTCTGGGCAGTTGTGATTGGCCCTGTGCAGATCACATGCACTCTCCCAAGAAAAAAAGCTCTCTCTAGCAATACACACCAAATTGAGCATGTGCAGAGTGTCTCCACACAATATGTCTTATCAGGAGATAAGAGGGATACACTGGAAGAAAGGGAGGATTGGAGAAGTCAGGATCAAACAGCCTTTTTACACAATGCAGAGGAGTAACCCCTTAGGTTCCACAGTGATAATAACAAGCATACTTTACTGCATTTACAGACTGATTTTACTGTTATGGGTTTAGTAACACTTTAAGGCCTCATTCACATCTGTGCTATGTGACACTTTTTTTAAGCATGATTCATTGCACGTTTATCATGCAACAGCATTCACTTGAATGGGTTGCCTTACACATAACAAATGTGCCTGAGTCTCTCTTGCAACTTTTACCAGTGAGCCTTATGATTTTTAGCTATGAGCATATTGGCATGTTTTTCATGCGTTTTGTTCTGTGACAAAATGAACAACTGCTGCCATGGTTTAGGGTGTCAAGAAGAATTAATGGCACTGCAATCACGATGCGTGTTTTGACATGTTTCTGCAAGCATTCCTGGAACACAGAGGTAGGCCTAATAAATGTATGCCTGGTCATTAGCGCATGGGACAGTATGGCCCCCCTGGTGGTATTTGCTGTCCAAACCGATTCAGTACTGCAGCACGCTTGATAGGGACAGAAGCACTATGGTCATACTTTCATCCTGTGTAATCATCTACACAAAAAGCCTGGGAGTGTGATGAACATTCATGACCTCTTCCATTAAATTTTCCTAGTGATGGATCAGAGCTGTGAGCAAATAGGTGTGTAACTGTCAGCTATATTGTTCTGCAGTTCTGGGACACTCACAGATGAGAATGAGATGGAACCTTTTTCCCCCTAGTGCTCAGTGCTGGGACAGTTGCACATTTACTGTCATCAGAGTGGGATTAGTTCAATAGTTACATAGTCTGGCTGAAAAAAAACAAAAGTCAATCAGTTCCACCAAAAAAAGTTATAATCCTATACCCACCATTGATCCAGAGGAAGGCAAAAAAAACTCAACAAAGCATGATCCAATTTGCTCCTGCAGGGGAAAAAATTTGTTCCTGATCCCCCGAGAGGCAATCGGATATTCCCTGGATCAACTTTACCTATAAATGTTAGTATCCGGTTATATTCTGTGTATTCAAGAAAGAATCCAGGCCTTTTTTAAAGCAATCCACTGAGCTGGCCAGAACCAACTCTTGAGAGAGTCTATTCCACATTTTCACAGCTCTCACTGTGAAGAAACCTTTCCGTGTTTGGAGATTAAATCTCTTTTCCTCCAGATGTAAAGAGTGCCCCCTTGTCCTCTGTGATGACCTCAGGGTGAATAACTCTATACCGAGTTCAGTATATGAACTACTGATGTATTTAGTTCTTCCAGATTAATTGTGCTGCTAAGGGTGGCCTTGCTCTGGTGGCATGGACATTAAAGCTGGACACGGGGGGGGAAGGACTGCCTTTCTCCCACAGAGCCAGATTGTGGACCCAGCACTGCAGCTTGTCTCAGCAGTACAGTCCAGTGAAGCATCACAGCAGTATAGCCCAGCAGTGCAGCACAGCCGTTCAGCGCAGTGGTGACACCAATCACCAGTTCAGGACTGCATCCTCCATCCCTGCATGAGGTCAGTCCCTGCCCAGTCCATTCACAGACATCGCTCTTCACCATGCCGATAGGCCGACAAGCAGTAACCCTGTGCACCTTTACAGCAGCCAGGAGTTTGAGGCCATGACATCCAAAGGATCGGTGAGCAGGTGGATGCCCACCTTACCCTTTAATACTCTACTCAGAGACACTGCATGCAGACACCTGTACCTTCTCATCTACTTAAAGGCCCTTTGCTGGGAAACACCATGTCTATTCTATTCACTTTGCTGGTTGCCATTGCACGATAATACCTTTGGGCCCCTTCATAGCTAGTGGAAAACCATGTACACCCTTACCTCAAGGACTCCTCAACTCAAAGGATTCAGCCTGCAGATGCAGATTCTGTCATTGGTTAACAACTTTTTTCTTCCTCTAGTGTAGCAATTATTTATCTTAAAGGGGAACTCTTACCCAGATTTCATATACAGTGTTTGTCATTTCCTTTTTGTCTGTGGCACCAGGGCTTAATGGTAGCTGACTGACTAAAAGTCCTATCTTCCCCTTCTTGCTACTGGGATCATAAGTTTACCTAGGATTTGTTGGCCCTTCAGTCAAGTCCATTGTCAGTCATTTTATTGCATTTCTTTGTGACTCTGTTTAACCTCTTCCGTGCCACCCTATAACAGAAATACTGCTACATGGTGGCACGATTGTGCAAAATCACGTATATATATTTTATTTTTTTTTATTTTTTTACTGGACATGTTTAATAGCAAAAAGTCAAAAATATAGTTTTTTTTTTTCAAAATTGTGTCTTTTTTGTTTATAGAGCAAAAAATAAAAACTGCATGGGTGATCAAATACCACCAAAAGAAAGTTCTATTTGTGGGGAAAAAAAGGGCATAAATTTCATTTGGGTGCAGCATTGCATGACCGCGCAATTGTCAGTTAAAATAACGCAGGGCTGTATCACAAAAAATTGCCTGGTCAGGAAGGGGGGTAAATCCTCTGGAGGGCAAGTGGTTAATGCAAAACCCTGCAAGTCACGGAATACCCATAGTTTACATTTTTTTTCTCCTGTTAATTTAATAATCTCTAGTAAATTATTATTTTATTATTCCTCTGGGTGATTTTTACACTTGTGCTCGCAGTAAGAGATTGCTCTTGGAGTTTAGGCACAGAACAGAGAACCCAAAATCAGCAAGCGACGCCTTCGGGGAGTGGCGCTACAGGTGTTTTTTTTCGTGCTAGCCTGAATAGAACACCTTTTCCCAGCTTCACTTCCCTGCCATGACACCTTATCCCCTTTTTCATTTCTCTACTTGCAACTGGAATTTACATACGTACATCCCTATTTCTAAGTAAACCAAACCCTCTTTTTAAAGCTAAACATCAGGAAGAAATTTTTTTGTTGTTTAAGATGCTTACATATCTCTTAAATACACCGAGAGTGTATCAGAAGATTGTATATCAGATATTACATTGCTTTCTAAAGCTGAATACACTAGTGTAGCTGCATTTATTGTAGGAGTAGCAGGATTAGCATTATATAATGCAAGAGCTATTAATGCTTTAGCTTGTAGCATGGCAAAAAGTCTTAATCATACTTCAATGGCTTTGCAGGAATTGTTACTCGACCTCTAAGGAACCTGCAAAGCAGGGCTTCAGAATCGAGTGACTATAGATTATTTACTGCTTAAAAATAATTATGGTTGTGAACATTTTGCTGTTTTAATTGTGATTATGCCACCTCTATACAATCATATATACTTTACATGAGTTGGCCTAGTTGCTAGTAATTGGTGGGACTGGTTATTTGGATGGATACCTGGACTGGGAAGTTTCAGGCAAATCATTGGGGGTTTGATAATAGCATGTTGTGGCCCAATTGGATTATGTTGTTGTTTACAATGTATTCTCAATTTGGTGACAGTGATTTGTTCAGTGAATCAGTACAGGTAAATGGCATAAAGGCCAAATATATTAGTTGTCACGTTGTGACAGAAGAGAGGTTGTGAAAGGGTAATATTTAACTAACATTTGCTTTATGCTTTCTAATCAACTTTTATCCCCATAACAGAATGTTCTCTGAGGACTGGAATGTTGTTATCTAGAAGTGTCCTTGGCCATGAAGTTTTGCCGAACGTATTATTATGTTTGCTATATTTCTATTATGCACTATATGGTGAGTTATTGTAACATCTATAATGTATTTTGATTGGTGCTTTATGGACATCGCCTGAAATATTCGATATTATCTCGCTATTTAAACTCAAACCATAATAAAGACTCTGAATTCTGCGTTTCACACCTCAGTGTTTGAATTTCATTATTCCCAAAGTACTTTGTACCTGGTATTGTTGAACAGAGGGAGCAGGCACGACATCACATTATCTTAACACACACTGTTCCTGGCAGTGAGAAAACCTACTGTCTTTGTTCCTGGAAAAGAGCTCTTATTCAGAGCACTGGTGGCCACTTTACCCACTGGTCACTGGTCTTGTACATTTTCCACTGTAGTCCTTTATGCAGTGAGCTATGATGTAATTACTTTGCCACTTGCTGCAGTGGTAAGATCAAGGGATCTAAAACTCAAGCTCCTACCTGCCCACTGCACTGCATAGTTTTGACGAGGAGTGTTCAATCCCTTGAAGAGCGAGGGCCACTTAAGTGATTTGGTAACCAGTTGCAGGCCACAATGAAATCAAAATGGTTCAGAATTTAGAATTTTTTATTTTGAATAGCATAATGAACATTTTCCTCCTGCAGCCGCTGAATGCCGGTGGGAGGGAGAGGAGAAGATGCTGGCTTTCAGCGGTTGCAGGAGGAAAATGGAAAGGATTGTACCTCTTGTCCAAGTGTAAAACAGAATGTGACAGGGAGGCCCGCATGGAGTATGGGCCAGGGTCACCATTGCAGCCCCTGATGCTACACCAGTGGTTGGGGGTGTGTGGTGGAAATATGTCTCAGCTATAGAGTTTTACTGTTCTCCAAATTGCAAATGTGTCCTGAGCCCCCTATAAGGCTGCTTTTACTAACACTCTGCAGTTTACCCAAAAAGCTGGTGCAGCAAAGTGCACCTCCAGCTTTACTGCAGGATAGCTGCGCTTTGCTATCTATGATATCTTGTGGTTGTGGAGCAGTTTCTGAAAGAGCACCAAGCCTGCAGTATATAATAGAAATGTGCTTCCCTGGTTTGAGGTCGAGGACCACATCAGAGGTCTCCGAGGGCCACGTGTGGCCCACAGGCTGAGAACCTCTGGTTTAGATATAGGTCTGTCCTATAAGTCCAGGCCACATTTTCAGTCCACATGCCCACCCATTCAAGCATTTAATTCCCACAGCATAATGGGATTTATTGGTCTTAGCGAGTAGAGAAAAAAGCTAACAGGAACTAATGTGGCCGCTCCTGAGATAACTCCTCCTGGTACTTGGGGATCAATGAATATTGGGAATGAAGAGATGATGTCACAGATTTTCAAGCAGTAAGTTTTATACATCACAACATAAGCGGTTTTTCTTTTAGTAAACAAACAGAACAACTGGAGTGATTTAGTTAACATCCTGGAGTTTATTATTAAGATATAGTCGTCCTTCTTAAGAAAGCACATCCTACAATACCATACACAGAGGGTCCTCCTTTTAATCTGACTTTGACAACGTGGGAAACAAATCAATCATGTAATTTATGTGTCTGGGAGATGCCATTAGGCTGTGTGTGTTGTTTTGGAACAGTAGAATTTTTGGCATTAGTGACACTGCATTCTGGCATATTAAATTTTGATTGTGTTATCAATTTTTTTTATCTTGTACTTCTAGCTTGGTTTAAATACAGGAGCAGCACTTCAAGTTGATTCATTTCAACTTATAAAAACAAGGATTTGTTAGATAACTGTGACAACTGATTGTTAAGCAGTGGTAATAGGCCTGAATTAAATGGTGGAATTAGCAGCAACAAAAAATTTAAAAACTATGGGAAAGTTTAACGTAAAAAAAATTAAAGCTGAAGCCCTCAACTTTGTACAAATTGGCCAGTGGCAAAACAGTTTAAAAGTATAGCTTGTGAGCTTCTTTGTTCACATTACTATACTACATTATCTTAAAAACTGAATAAAATGATTTAAAAATCACAGCCCCATATTTTCTGAACCCCTCCCATTTCCATATCCCCAATTATTTCCAAAATATTCTAGTGGGACTTTTTAACATGTACATGTGCAAATAGTCAGGCTGTGAAAAAATAATTGTAGACAGTAAAAATTAGGAAATACAGTGGGGGAAATAATTATTTGATCCCCTGCAGATTTTGTAAGTTTGCCCACTTACAATGAAATGAAGGGTCTATAATTTTTACTATAGGTGTATTTTAAATGTTAGAGACAGAATATCAACCAAAAATCCAGAAAAAAATACATGATAAAAATGTTATAAATTGAGTTGCAGTTCAGTGAGTAAAATAAGTATTTGATCTCCTACCAACCAACAATAATTCTGGCTTCCACAGATTGGCTATGTGCTCATGTGATACACAGATTAGTCCTGTCAATTTAAGAAGGTGCTCCTAATGACAACTTGTTATGTATATAAAAGACACCTGTCCACAGAATCTTTCTTGGGCACCACCATGGGCAAGGCCAAACAGCTGTCAAAGAATGTCAGGGACAGGATTGTAGTCCTGCACATGGCTGGAATGGGCTACAAGACCATCAGCAAGAAGCTTGGTGAGAAGGAGACAACTGTTGGAACAATTATTTGCAAATGGAAGAAATACAAAATAATGATCAATTGCCTTTGGTCTGGAGCTCCATGCAAGATTTTGCCTTATGGGGTAAGGATGATCATGAGAAAAGTGATGGATCAGCCCAGAACTACACAGGAGGTGCTTGTGAATGATCTCAAGGCAGTGGGGACCACAGTCACCAAACATACCATTGGTAACACAATATGTCACCATGGATTGAAATCCTGCAGTGTCAGCAAGGTCCTCTTCCTGAAGAAGGCACATGTACAGGCCTGTCTGAAGTTTGCCAATGAACATCTAAATGATTCAGAGAAGGATTGGAAGAAAGTGCTGTGACCAGATGAGACCAAAATTTAGCTATTTGGCATCAACATTACTCACCGTGTTTGAAGAAAAATGCTGACTATGACCCTAAGAACACCATCCCTACAGTCAAGCACGGAGGTGGAAACACATGCTTTGGGGCTGTTTCTCTGCTAAAGGTACAGGCTGGTTTTTGCTGCACTGAGGGGCGAATGGACAAGCCATGTATTGTAAAAACTTGGATGAGAACCTTTTTCCCTCAGACAGAACACTGAAGATGGGTCAAGAAACCTTAAGGATTTACAGAAGATCTGTAAAGAAGAGTGGACCAAAATCCCTCCTGAGATGTGTGCAAACCTGATAACCATCTACAATAAACCTCTTACCTTTGTACTTGCCAGCAAGGGTTTCTCCACCAAGTACTAAGTCAAGTTTTGCTTTGGGATCAAATACTTATTTTACTCACTGAACTGCAACTCAATTTCTAACATTTGTATATGTTTTTTCTGGATTTTTCAGTGATATTCTGTCTCTATCATTTAAAATACACCTATCTGCAGGGGATCAAATAATTATTTTCCCCACTGTATTTCCTGTGAAAATAAAACACCAAATAATAAACAATACATATTACAGTAGGTAATGAAGTAAATGCAGTAAACAGATACATTATAAACAAATTAATGTTTTCTTTTTTTTAATAAACATTCTATTTAAATCATTGTCAACCCTACGTTAATCATAATCCACCCTATTTAAATCTTGTTTCCTTTGCTCCCTTTGGCTAACACGATAGCTATGATTTTTTAATTATTGTTTACCATTAATATATAATTTTTATTTGTTCAGTTTTATGTATTTTCTTGACTAGCTTTTGTTGTGTTACATTAAATTAATAATACACAAAATTTC
Organism: Staurois parvus; assembly: GCF_062004578.1. Lineage (NCBI taxonomy): Eukaryota > Metazoa > Chordata > Amphibia > Anura > Ranidae > Staurois > Staurois parvus. Next base: position 1,254,194 of record NW_028318066.1, read on the forward strand.
AAATATGAGTTTAATTTGTAAGTAAAGTTGCTATACTTTTTATCAGAAATAAAACTTTAGTGTTATTATACATGAGACAAATTACAGAATAAAATGTGTAATAAACATAACCTTTTTATCTACAGTAACACTGACTGCTTGAAAACTAACACTGTAGTTACTAGATAATTTATCTAGTAATAAATAAATTATATATATATATATATATATATATCTTGCATCATTCTAAGATTTCAAATTTGGTAACACAATATTGCCAAAAGAAATTCTTCTCTGTACCATCAAAAGATGATATGTATTGTTTTGATATTTTAGCCATTCCCAAAATAGCCTGAATCAATTGGCCCATAGCTGAAATGTAACATTGCTCTAGTCCTTAGGGGTACATGGGTGCAGGAATTTAAGTGGTTAATAACTTATAACTCCAACACCTTCCAATACACTGTCATAGTAATTAATTCAATACAGTGATTGTGAAGCCAGAGTTTAAAAAAATGTGTAAACATGACTTTAGGAGATGGGGGAGTTTTTCACAATTTGGGTCTTTCTGGGCTCCTAGTGGTTCTAATATCCATATTTGGTCTATGGAAATAATTGTTGCCAGATTGCCATGATTGCTAAGTATAATTACTTACAGTATATGTATCACATAACTCTATGCAGCCCGTGCCCCCTCCCCTGACTTCTCCATCAAGATCAACAATACAATCATCAGTCCCTCCCCTCATGCCAGGGTGCTAGGTGTAATCCTAGATTCCCATCTGTTCTTTGAGCCCAAAATCCAAACACTGTCCAAATCTTGTAGACTTCACCTCCTCAACATCTCCAAGATACACACGTTGAAACTACTATGCAACTTATTCCCTCCCTGGTTATCTCTTGCCTTGACTATTGTAACTCCCTCCTCATTGGCATACCTCATCGCAGGCTATCCCCTCTTCAGTCGATCATGAATGCTGCTGCCCGTTCCATATCTGCCATCCCTTTCTGCCAATCCCTCCACTGGCTTCCCATTGCCCAACGAATAAAATTCAAAACATTAACAATAACATATAAAACCATTTATAACTCTGCCCCAAATTACATCACCAATCTTGTCTCCAAATATCACCTAAGCTGTACTCTCCGCTCCTCCCACGACCTCCTGCTCTCTAGCTCCCTTGTCTCCTCCTCCCATGCTTGTCTCCAGAACTCCTTCAGAGCCTCCCCCATCCTCTGGAACTCTCTACCCCAATCTATCAGACTATCGCCTACTCTGCTCACTTTTAGGCGATCCCTGAAATCCTATCAGGGAAGCCTATCTTGCCTTCAGCTAATAACAGAATCTTCTATTCCTCTACCAGTCCATCCCCCACAGTTATTACCTTTTGTACCACCAGCCCCTCCTTCTTAGATTGTAAGCTCCAAGGAGCAGGGCCCTCCTAGCCCTCTTGTATCATTGCTGTATTGTCTCCCTTTATATTGTAAAGCGCTGAGAAAACTGTTGGCGCTATATATATCCTGTATTATAAAAATAATAATAATAAATGTGAGTTTAAATGTTTTTGTAAAGTCTAATTTGTAATGCAAATTAGCTTAGCATACAACTGACAGCTGCTCATATCAGACTTAAAGCAATACTAAAGGCTTACATTTTTTTTCTAAAAATAATAAACATGTCTATACTTACCTGCTGTGTGCAATGGTTTTGCACAGATCAGCCCGCATCCTCCTTTTCTCAGGCTCCCTGCAGACTCTCCCGGCCCCGCCCACCTGTTGGGTGCCCCCACAGCATGCAGCTTGCTATGGGGGCAAGCGCTGCTCCGTGTGTCCGTTCACATACAGAGTCAGGGCTCGGCCCCACCCCTGCTTCCTCTCTCTTCTCATTGGCTCACTGGCTGTGATTGACAACAGCGGGAGCCAATGGCTGTCTCAGCCAGTTATGAGAGGGAGTCCCGGGATAGCCAGTGCATATCCAGTACATATCACTGTATAGTAAGTATCGTTGCGAGTATTAGGAGGGCTGGGGGGGGGGAGGGCTGCTGAACCAGGAAGGTCTTTTACCTTCACGTAAAGAATACATGAAAGTAAAAAACCTAGCCTTTACAACCACGTTAAAAGAGGCTGGAACTGGCAACTTAACTTTGATAACACTAGAAGTAGAGGCGTACATAGGTTAACCTTTTTGCATTTTAACCTGTTTTTTTTTTCTGTTTCACTTGTATGTATGTTTTGGTAGCCTACTGTAATTTTTGCATACACGCTAATACAGCTTCTGTGCCTAAGAAACAGCAAGCTTCAATATATTAAATAATTCTTGATGGATTTAGATACACTAGCAACAGGTTGTTTTATGAGTGCTGAATTGACTGGTTCAGCTAACATTTTAGCTGATTACAAGAAATGAATTAATGTTTGCAAAAATCCTCATAGAAGCTTGTCATCTACTGCAGAACAGTATTTTCTGATTAGGAGAGTCATGAGTGTGGTTCTCTCTCATTCCTCTCATTTGTGAGTGCTAGCATCCGATACTGGAGATGTGCACTCTTCCATTTATTTAACAGCATATTGGAACAGTATGCTGGTGAATGTTCAAGAATCTTTAACTTATTCTTTCTTTTTCTTTTGTCCCCTTCCCCCCGTCCATGACACAGACATAGAAGTAGAGACCAAGACTCTGACAGGTCCTTCTATTGAGATGATGTGCTCAATGTAATTACGGCTGGTCACTAAGAACAGAACAAAGTTTTCATGGCCTTTTGTAGTCTGTGTTTGGCACTACAACCTTTGTCTATTCTGCTCTAATTTCATGAAATATAAAACTTCTAAAACTCTATTTTCCAACACAGTATATTGGGATATGCTTAATGCACTAACAATGATGAGGTTAAAGGTGGACAGGAGCAATGTCACAGACATACAGTTTTCCTTGTCTCACCACAGCAATGTCTTGTTAGAATAGAAAAATGGCATCACACAGGTCATATAAGGCACATGCGTGCAATAACTCATAATGACAGTTTCCATGGAAACAGAATGGAAGCCTTGGCTGAGGGATTGGGAAATGTGTTTGTCACCTCTGTATAGCGCAAGCCAAGGGTATGGAATGCAAACTGCCTGGAAACAGCTGTGCAGTGAAATGTGCATCAACCCTGCTATTCTATAAAATACCAAAAAGTGTTACTGTATGTGTTTCTAAAAGACTTATAGCAGTTTGCAAGCTCTGTATATAGGCACACTTCAAGTTTCCCTCCTATCTGCTGCTTTTGAGGCTAAATTTTTTTATGCCATGTCAAATAGTATCCAAAATGCCTTTAAATTGGCCTAAGTAAATACACCAGCCAATGCCCTATGACATGTATTACTTTTTTGAGACTCTAAAGTGATTACATTACTTATTAAATCCTGGTACTCCCAAACTTAAATCTTCTACTCATAAATTCCTAAATAGTCAAATGACATACCAGTAACCAAAGACTTGTAGTGAATATTATAAAATAACTTTTTTGCAGAAACAAATATAGTGAAAATTGTAGAGCAATTTAAACCAAAGATTTGAACATACTGTAACAGGGAACTTTCTTTCCACCTGTTACCTGATCAGTTCTCAGCTCACCTGCTAGCCATGTGGTGGTGACATTTTATATGTTCTAACTCTGTAAAGTGGGGTTTATAAACACATTAACTTTATCTGTCATTTTACATATCCTAAAGCTTTTTCTAACTTGCTGGAGACCAATTAATGTCAATGACATCTCAATTTGATAGTAGCTATATAAACTATTTTTTCACTGTCACTCAAACTTTGCTGCTACACTGATCTGTAAACTATACAATGAAAATTAAGAGTAGGTCAAGAAATTGTACTAACTAGAGGCACACATGAGCCATTTATTGCCCAGTGTGAATTTATCTATTATATTTTGTTTATGGCAGCATCAGACGCCCACCAGTCAACCGGTTTTGAGGGAATAGATCATTCAGATAATTTTTAACACTTGTGCCATCACTGTTGTTCCCTTGAAATAAACTGGTACTGGAGATGTCACCTTCCCATGATCATGCAACACTTGTATGCCCTGAACATGTATCTTTAATTATGTCCTAAGTCTAGATCAGTGTTTCTCAACTCCAGTCCTCATGGACCCCCAACAGGTCATGTTTTCAGGATTTCCATTATTTTGCACAGGTGATTTGATCAGTTTCACTGCCTTAGTAATTACCACAGCTGTTTCATCTGAGGAAAATCCTGAAAACATGACCTGTTGGGGGTCCATGAGGACTGGAGTTGAGAAACACTGGTCTAGATAGACTTCTACCTAAGATTGGATTGGTCAAAAGTTACCTGGCTACATTTAAAGAAAAATTAAAGGCATTTCTTTTTAACTTTAATTAAAAAAAAGAATGTTATAACCCCAAAAAAGAGAACTCATATACAGGATATTGATGACCATGGGGAACCCATACTGATAATCATTGAACCAAATTATATAAAAACACACTGTGTATGGTATAATATATTAAAGTGTAAGACATATTAAAACACAGCATAGCTCATTTAAGACCTAAAAACTGTTAAAGGCATCTACTATCATATAATAGCTTGTAGTTGCTTGGGTATACGCATTTCGGGGACAACACTGTTTCCTCAGGACCATGGAAGATTTTAAAAAGTTGAACATAAATATTACAATGGCATATATACCCTAATGAAAAGCCTCTAGCTGGGGAATGAAATGCACCAACAAGCCCGTGGGAAAGCACATAAATAAGGTACTACTATAAGTTTCTTTCCATGAACAGGACTCTCGCTGGCCTCAAATTTAATATAAGACTTGCACAGATAGGGTGGTAGTGCTTAATGTTTTTTCCATGAATGCGACCCTCACTGGCCTAAAAACCAGGTAAACACCATGCTATATAAAGCTGCTGTGTCTGTGAATACAAAGAACAGGAAGGGTTGCAACGTTTTTTTTTACATCTGCATCCTATTGGGGAGGTTTCTCTTTGCTTCCTGTCTCATAACCAAAACAGTGCGAAGAAATCTCTCCAAAGCTAGGGATTCCTTGGTTTTGACCAGAATTAGATTTCCATTGGAATTTTCCCTTCTATTCCTGTTCTTGAGACAACCAAAAATTTGGATTTTTTTTTTTATCATTTCCACTCTTGGTGATAAAGGTCATCAAATCAATTAGAGAGGGTGAATCTCCTTAAAAGGTATATAGGCATCTGACAGGTGTTCTAAGATCATTCCACTCTACACAAAACTTCAAATTGTCAGTCATATTATATGTAAGTAGCAAAATTAATCCGCTTACTCAAAAAACAAATACAATAAACATGAAAAATGAGCACAAACAGCAGCAGTCGCCGACACCAGGATACATAGATCAGAAACTATATATACATAAACCATATAAAATGTGTTGCGTCCGATGCCCCTGGGAAACATCCCCTGTGACAAAACGCATCAGAAAGAACTTAAGTTGTAACATCAGTATTATGATCTGTTTGAATCTTGCCGATGTTTGGGAATACCTGCTTTTAGATTTTAATAAACACTATCCTGAGTTACTACGCTATGTGGTTCCTCTTGTTCTTCCTCTGATTGTCATCGAGTCATATTGTTAGCTATTATTGAGATGTGGGGGAAATCCAACCATCAGGGATCTGAATGTCTTTCCTCATAAAGTACTGTTAGACCTCTTATGTAGTGAGGTCTAGGTTTCTGGTAAGCGGCCTTGTGTGGAGGTGTTGGAGGACTTTAGTTAGTTTTGGCACTGTTGGAACACAAAAGCTCTGGAGTTATTGTGACACTGAAGACAACACTTGGCTTTAACTTGATGGGGACTTTTGATATCACTTTTATGACATTTAATATTTTATCAGATTACACAAATTGTATATGTGTATCAATATTTTTTATTCTGAATTGATTAATAATTAGTTTTGTTTGTTTTTTATATACATTTTTTATATATACAATCATATTATATGTAACATGTTAGCAAATTACATAATGCTCCAGCAATGTACAAGTACAGTTGTTTGCAACAAACAACAATGGAACAAGCAAGGATATGATTTAAATGTATATGTGATTTAAAATGTTGTTTCTTTTCAAGGGATTAACAGTAATTCTGCTTTAATTTAATTTATGCCATTCTGCTTAATTATACAGAGTATATCATTCAGACAGCATATCTATGACAACCTGTGGATTTATTTGTCCTTTAACATTTAGTGCCAGTGACAATGTTTTATTTTTTTGGGGGGGTAGGGCACTTGTAGAGAAGATAATATGAAATCTAAACGAGATATGTGCTACTTTGAAGAAATACAATGCCTTTCCTGTTTAAGAACCTGGATGCTTGCACTGAAAACTTTAGTCCAATTGCATATGAATAGCTTCTCCATTTCAGCATTTGCATGATACAAACATCATGCAAGATGGAGGGAGGTGAGGGAAACTTTTTTTGCAGGCTACCTTTTTTGGACAGTTGACCTCTGTGTTGGTGGTGGCCATTACCAGGACAGATAGAAGACACATGGAAAGATTTGTTTTTTCTCTTCTGTTCCTCCCCCCCTTCCTTCTTGCTTCTCGCTCTTTTTCCCCCTCTTTACCTCCTCTCCTTCCACTGTTTTTTTTTTTTTCCTTCTGGATCAATGTGGGAGGCAATTTGGGATAACAGGAATGGGGGATGTAGCACCCTCCTAGTTAGGTGCTAATATACAGGTAGGATTTAGGTAAATGTAATTGTTTTGGCTCTGCTATAATCAGTTCAGCTGGGTTAATTAGTATAGGCTTTTCTGGATACTGCATTTCAGGCTTGCCTGTCCCCCCCCCCCCCCTGTCTTTCCAGAAAGTGCTGGAACATGGGTGGAGAAGGTAGAGCCTGAGCTGATCTTGTATACAGTACAGCCTCAGCCAATCACTGGTCAGGAGAATCAGCAGGGGTCTGGGAGGTGTATATCGGGCCTGGAGTATGGAATAGCAATGGCTAATACAGGGTCCTCTTCTGTCTGGAGAGTGACCCAGCCTGAAAGTGCTGTTAAACCCTCAAGGCCTTTGATAAGCTGCAGGAAACTTCTGAGGGGTTCTGGCTCAGAGAGGAGCTGAAGAACTAACTATAAGCTGCAGAATCAGTTGGAGCAAAGTCTAGGAAGGATTTGGCCAGGAGGCTCACACTGGAAGGAGGCCTTCATGTATGCAATGGCACTGTGAGTACAGGCCTGAGAGTAGTCCAGGGGAGAGACTGTAGCTATTGTGCTTTTTTGCTGGAGTGACTATTCCCAGATTTGATGGCCAGGGCTGTTTCCACTGTGGGATCCACCTGTGCTTAATTGTTCACATTTTCTACATTGAAAGACTTTTTCTGCAGAAGTTAATTGTTTGCAAGATAGTGTTCTCAACCAAGTTTGTCTTAGTATCCCAAGGTTCACCCTAATCCCTATCCCATTTCTACAAACAATAAAAAACACAAGAAGGCACTATCTGCCTACTCACTGAATGAAGGGTGGAGAGGAATTTTGTGTAGCTAGCTGAAAAAAACTGTGTGTCTGGCTGCTTTGCACAATTTGAGATCAGAATCTGGGTTAATTAGCGGGATCAATTGCAGGGCCTGCACTACAAGGAGAACACTAAAAAGACTAAAAAGATACCTTGGCTGTGAGATATTGGGACCTCACAATATTGTTACCAGCAGGCCTCCACACAGAAAAGACCTGACTGTCCTCCTCCGAGGGGGAGGTTTGATGTGGATGGTGGTCCCCAATGGTATGGAAGTGGTGGGGGATACCCACAAAATGCGTCGTAATTATTGGATTGTTTCCCCCCAAGTGGACCCTAATTTCCATCTGGGAGCCTCACTGTTGAATGGAGGACAATACATAGTGATTTCTTGAAACCCATGGAAATTCATTTTATGTATCCATATTGTGTAATATTCATGTAAAATGTATAGTGCTGAGTTTAAATCACACTTGTTTTAACTGTTTTATATTATAAGTTGGATTTTAACAGTAGGGCATATTTCGTTACAAGTCTTGGCACCTTTAGCCCCGGTTCACACTGGTGTGACTTTGAAATCGCGCTACTTCAGCATATCAATATGATTTGCACTGCTGATTTCATTGCAGCTTGCGACTTCATATACAGTCAGGTCCATAAATATTGGGACATTGACACAATTCTAACATTTTTGGCTCTATACACCACCACAATGGATTTGAAATGAAACAAACAAGATGTGCTTTAACTGCAGACTGTCAGCTTTAATTTGAGGGTATTTACTTCAGTTTGCATATGTGCCTCCCACTTGTTAAGGGACCAAAAGTAATGGGACAGAATAATAATCATAAATCAAACTTTCACTTTTTAATACTTGGTTGCAAATCCTTTGCAGTCAATTACAGCCTGAAGTCTGGAACGCTCAGACATCACCAGATGCTGGGTTTCATCCCTGGTGATGCTCTGCCAGGCCTCTACTGCAACTGTCTTCAGTTCCTGCTTGTTCTTGGGGCATTTTCCCTTTAGTTTTGTCTTCAGCAAGTGAAATGCATGCTCAATCGGATTCAGGTCAGGTGATTGACTTGGCCATTGCATAACATTCCACTTCTTTCTCTTAAAAAACTCTTTGGTTGCTTTTGCAGTATGCTTTGGGTCATTGTCCATCTGCACTGTGAAGCGGCGTCCAATGAGTTCTGAAGCATTTGGCTGAATATGAGCAGATAATATTGCCCGAAACACTTCAGAATTCATCCTGCTGCTTTTGTCAGCAGTCACATCATCAATAAATACAAGAGAACCAGTTCCATTGGCAGCCATACATGCCCACGCCATGACACTACCACCACCATGCTTCACTGATGAGGTGGTATGCGACGGATCATGAGCAGTGCCTTTCCTTCTCCATACTCTTCTCTTCCCATCACTCTGGTACAATTTGATCTTGGTCTCATCTGTCCATAGGATGTTGTTCCAGAACTCTGAAGGCTTTTTTAGATGTCGTTTGGCAAACTCTAATCTGGCCTTCCTGTTTTTGAGGCTCACCAATGGTTTACATCTTGTGGTGAACCCTCTGTATTCACTCTGGTGAAGTCTTCTCTTGATTGTTGACTTTGACACGCATACACCTACCTCCAGGAGAGTGTTCTTGATCTGGCCAACTGTTGTGAAGGGTGTTTTCTTCACCAGGGAAAGAATTCTTTGGTCATCCACCACAGTTGTTTTCCGTGGTTTTCCGGGTCTTTTGGTGTTGCTGAGCTCACTGGTGCGTTCCTTCTTTTTAAGAATGTTCCAAACAGTTGTTTTGGCCACGCCTAATGTTTTTGCTATCTCTCTGATGGGTTTGTTTTATTTTTTCAGCCTAATGATGGCTTGCTTCACTGATAGTGACAGCTCTTTGAATCTCATCTTGAGAGTTGACAGCAACAGATTCCAAATGCAAATAGCACACTTGCAATGAACTCCGGACCTTTTATCTGCTCATTGCAATTGGGATAATGAGGGAATAACACACACCTGGCCATGGAACAGCTGAGAAGCCAATTGTCCCATTACTTTTGGTCCCTTAACAAGTGGGAGGCACATATGCATACTGTTGTAATTCCTACACCGTTCACCTGATGTGGATGTAAATACCCTCAAATTAAAGCTGACAGTCTGAAGCTAAAGCACATCTTGTTTGTTTCATTTTAAATCCATTGTGGTGGTGTTTAGAGCCACCACAATGGATTTAAAAGAGTTTTAGTATTGTGTTGATGTCCCAATGTTTATGGACCTGACTGTATAACAGAAGTCTATCCAAGTCTCAATGAAATCAGCAAAAAGTAGTTCAGGAACCTTTGTCATAATCGCTGTGACATGAGTCACGGCGATATGAACGGTTCCATTGCAGGCAATAGGGTGCGACTTGTAGCCTCAGTTCACACCAGTGTGTCATGCGATTTGACAGTGCCGGCAATGGAACCGTTCATATCACCGGAAAGGTTCCTGCACTACTTTTTGCCAATTTCATTGTGAATTGCATAGACTTCTGTTACAGTATATGAAATCGCACTGAGATGCAGCTTTGAAATCGCACACATTTTTCAAAGCTGCACCAGTGTAAACCAGGGATAAAGTCCCATAACTAGAAGAAAAGCTGTTGGTATATATTAATGATTGGTGAGCTGAAATATATAACTTTTTTGGTTTTCAGTTTAAGCATGCCCAGTGTGTTGCCTCCTGTGCCTCAAATCCTCAGCCTTCATATCCCTTGCTCCAGAAAAGGTTCCAGTGGGCCAAATCACCTACAGTATATCACTGTATATTTTTAGGACTTTGTTATATCTTTACACCTATCCCCTACTTTGCTCATTTGGCTGTAAAAAGGGGTCTAGTTCTTTCTGTTAGATCTTTCATCTATTGTACAGTACAGTGTGAACCAGGGAGGACTGACCATTTGGAAACTCGGGCACTGCCTGAGGGCCCGGGGTCAGTAGGGGGCCCCATGAGATGCCCCTGGTACCTTTTCATAGGCTTTTTTGAGTTTGGGCAAGGACACAAGGGCCCCATGATCCCCTATTGCCCGGGGGCCCCAAGAGTTGTCAGTCCGTCCCTGGTGTGAACAGAGCAGCTGGAGAATTGGGACTTCTCTGGCAGATGCAGAAAGAGTGATATTCCATGGTGAAAAGGTATCAAATAGTCTGATGTTGCCACTGGAGTCCCCAAAAGTCCACGAACTCTGCAACCAAAAATCTAATCATCACTCAAATATCAGTTTTGATAGATTCACCCTTTAAGAAGTTCTGGTCCTTTGGGTATTTAGGAAGTAATCCATGCATGTGCAGACAATTGCTCTATAAAAAGACCTAAGCAGGACAAAAAGAAGCGATTGTAGGAGGGATTCTGTCCGTGGTTTGACATGTTGATTACCTAGCAGGTATACCATTGTTTTAAAAGGCTGCCATGAGGTGTATTATAAAGTGACAGCTCAGGCAACGGAGACAGCATCATGGCTAATGCAGGCTATAATTAGTAGAATAACAACTGGGATGTCACCTCAAATTGTGCAACTGAAAATCTGGCGCTGGACCTCAGAATAACTATATCTAGCAATCATATATTATAGGACTTTAATCAAAAAGATAATAAGAGTAATAATAAATAGTCCTTATGTGATCCTGACTGTGATAGCTCATATGGCACAGACTGTCATTTCATATGATAATAAGGCATAGGAGAACAGGCTGCTCAGCTCCGCTCATCTGTTTAGTACATGTACTTGTCATTTTTGGTACATACACTCATACCGTGTTCCTGAAGTGCCTGCAGCATTTTACATTTGTCTGACCTACTCACCTCAATATGAAGAGACTATAAGCTGATAGACTGATGAGGACAATGCTGTTCACATTCTTGCATGTCACAACTGTCATTGCTCAGAATATCTATCACGTGATGAGTGCAGGGGAAGCGACAGCTGTTCATCTCAGAATTGCTGCTATAGTTACAGATATTACTTCCTTACATTTCATATTATGTACAAAATATGACATTGCCTCAGAAAATACAGTGTGTGTATATATATATATATATATATATATATATATATATATACTGTATATTCCCAATGTACTTAGATTTCCAGATGCTAGGAAGTACAGTTAAGGTATAAATAATGGCAAAATGGTTTTTTTTTTCAAATTTTGGATGGAGTGGAGAGGGGTTAGGACACCTGTAAGGTCTTTATTGCTGTCTGTGTTCCCGTTTGGGAGATTCACCCTATTTGTCTTTGTTGACTGTTATCACTCAAAGTGAAAGAAAACCCCAAATTTTGGGCTATTTTTTCATTGCAGGTACTTATATAATCCAATCAATTTATTTTATTTATTTCAGGTACTTATATAGCACTGTCAATTTAAGCAGCACTTTATATATGTATTATACATTCACATCAGTCCCTAACCCTCAAGGGGTGTACAATCTAAGGACCCTAACGTACATTCATACATACGCATACTAGGGCCAATTTAGACAAGCCAATTAACCTACAGCATTTCTTTGGTGTGTGGGAGGAAACCAGAGTATCCAGAGGAAACCCACGCAGGCACAGGGAGAACATGCAAACTCCATGTACGCAATGCTTTACATATACAGTATACAGTATATTGTACACTCACATCAGTCCCTGGGCTGAAGGAGCTTGCAATCTAAGGCCCCTAACTCACATTCATGCATACACACACTAGGGCCAATTAACCTACCAGTATGTCTTTAGTGTGTGGTAGGAACCCCCCCCCCCCCCCACACACACACACACACACACACAGGGAGAGCATGCAAACACCAGGTAGGTAGTGCTGTGGTTAGGATCAGGAACGGAACAAAGGGTGGGCAGGAGCGGCAGCTGCTCTGGGTGCAGCTTTAAACGGCAAGGAAGCAGGTGCCGCCATTCTGACTATGTGGCTGACAGGAGTAGTGACAGCGGCATCAGTACTCCTGTCAGGCAATTGCTGGGAGCAGCGAGGAGAGCAGTAGATAGCTGGGAAGCTGCGCTCTCTCTCCCCCTCCTTCCAATGCAGCTCCTGTGTTCAGAAACCAGCAGCAGTAATCACAGGAATACAGGAGCTGCACTGGAAGGAGGAAGGAGGCAGTTTGGGGAGAGAGCACATCTGTCACAGCCATGGGCGGACTGACCATTTGGAAACTCGGGCACTGCCAGAGGGCCCCGGGTCCGTAGGGGGCCCCATGAGATGCCCCTAGTACCTTTTTCATAGGCTTTTTTGAGTTTGGGCAAGGACACAGGGGCCCCATGATCCCCTATTGCCCGGGGGCCCCATGAGTTGTCAGTCTGCCCCTGGTCACAGCCAAATACTGAAGTATGCATGAGTGGAGGAGGCAAGGCTGAGCTCTTTCTCCCTTCAGCTCCTCCCTCCTGTCAGTGTCTGCTTCCGACTTCTATTTACATGAGTGTTGTCAGATCAGGATTGTGTGGGGTTTGCTTTTACCCCCCCCCCACCTGCATTTTTTTTCTGTTACTTTACCCCCGTCCACCAACTCCACAGTGGCAGCAGAAATTGCAGGTGGGAGCAAATGAACAAACCCAGCAAAGTCCCAATCTGACAGTGCATCTGTATTAAGAAGCCGAAAGCACTGTTCCCAGTGCTGCCCAAATCTGGGATGAATGGCTTTGAATACCTTCACACCCATTTATTATGTATTAATGGGTTTGAAGGTAAACAAAGCCATTGTTATGAATATGAAGTAAGTAGAAAGGTGACTGACCACTGTCTGCACTTCAGAGATCAGAACATTGAATGAATTTGCTGAAAAACACAAACCCATTCATAAATGTTAAAAAAAATTATAAAAACAAACATAACTAAAGGAATGCGCAATGATACCCCTATTGAAACAACTTACACGCTTAGTTCCTGAATAAATGGATTTATCTACCAAAACAAATCCCAAAATAAATTAAAAAAATCAAGAGAAAAAAGTTTAAGGATAAGTTCACCTTTGGGAACATGTAACCTGTTCCCATAGCTGCAGCTGCTCCCGCCGCCCCCCTCCCCTCCCTCTGACAGATAGTATGGGGAGAGGTTTCCCAGTACTATCTGTCAAATTTGAATACAGCGTGGCCGAGCGGGTCTCCGCCCACATGGCCGCGAATGAATGAACTGCAAGTCCTGACATCCTTAGCAGCTGTGGGCTTGTAGTTTTCAATGAACTGCCGCGGTGCTGTGGAGCGCCATGGTAGTTCATTGAAGCTTCCTATCAGAATATTTGCTTGGTCGTACATCGCATACGGCACTTATTAAATTAAGTATGATGTATCTAATTTTTATATCATAGCCTCTCCTAGGCAGGGCTTTCTTTCTGCCGGAACGCGGCGGTACTGCGTTCCGCCACCTTTTTCTTCTTGTCCCCGCTCACCGACTGCCTCTGCAGAGCTGACAAGCTATGCAGAGCAGCGAAAGTGACAGGTGCCGGACGCGGCTTGTTTATGTCATGCTTGCGCGTGCCCGGCACCTGTCACTGCCGCTGCTCACAGCCGGTGAGCGGGGACATGCACGCTTCACCCCCCCCCCTCTACCGCCAGCGTGTAAACATCGGGGGCGCGCGGCCACCCCCATAGGAAAGGTGTATCTTAGTACACCCGGCGGTGCGCGCTGACGTCATCACGCCCTCTGCTCGTCGATCCTACCATAGCGCGGATCGTCAGCATCAGGTAAGGAGCGGCGATACAATTTTTCTCGCTTTTCTTGCTAATGTGGGGGGGGGCAGTGTTACTCGCTATTCTTACTAATGTGGGGGGGGGGGCGGTGTTAATTCCATACATTTACTTTTATAGCCCCTCCCAAATTTTACTTGCATTCCTGTTCTCTAAAGGGGTGGTCCTAGGGTTTGATGGGGGCGTGGCCAGGTTTGGGTGGGGGAGTTCCACCACCTTTCCTCTGAGAAAAAAAGCCCTGCTCCTAGGTAAATGAGACATTGTATAGTTTTTAAGTATATCCCTAACTGTTCTTTTACTGTCCCTGCATTTGTGCAGATACAGTGAGTGTGTATTCATTCTGTGAGACCACGGGAATATGGCGGTTCCGTTCGCGCATGCGCACTGCTGTACCGACCCACGGTAAAATGGCGTCGATCTGTCGTGTTCATTCGCGCATGCGCATTCATACAGCCAGCCCCCGGGAATATGGCGCCGATCCGCATCGATCGGCGCTTCTTCTACTTTCCCTTGGGGGTACCTGGGGAAGCCTGGGACTGCGACATGTGGGAGAGAGGGGTGAGCCCCTCCCCATCAGTTTATTCATTTGTGTGGAATATGTTCCACCGCAGTTGGATATGCGGTGGATGCACATATCATTTAGACCACTATAAAATGGCGCCCGGACGCCCGCACATGCGCAATATGCGGGACTTCGGCAAAATGGTACCCAATTAATTTTATTACAGGCACACAATACACTCTATATATATGGCTTTTGTGGCGTCCGGCAGCTATGGCTCTTATTCCTTCTGATGATGTACGTGTGATACGAAACGCGCGTCAAGGAGGAGCCCTTGCTAGCCGTGACGCTAAACCGCCGGATCTAAGGGGGTCCGGCGGCCACTCTTCCATACCAGCTGGTCAGTGTGTCATTTATGATATCCTTAGTGCACAAGGATTGATTTTATTCTCATTTTTATGTTAAGTGTGGTGTTTTTTAACATACAATAAATTTTTTTTCATAATTTAACATAAATACTACACTATGGGCATTCCTTTTTTGCTCCACATCGAGCATTTAATTCCTCAGGACCACCAGGCCATTACCCCAAGGCTCAGAGATATATTCAGCTGATCCTGTTTGGAACCTGTATGCCAGTAGGAATCCCCAGATGGGTCATCTTTCATCATAGAACCACCTTTTCGGAGTTTCCTTTCATTCACAGTCGGAGTGATCTTTGGTGTATGAGACACAAACGCACATTTAAATTGTGCTTCCGGTGAGTGCGCAATTTATTCATTTCTTCTGCATATTGCCGGACTACATGCATTACAAAGATCTCATCGGGACACACTCATCTGTGTTTCTTTGATGATTGGACTATACTGTGCATTTATATTGTGCGTTTTGTATTGTGAAGTGAAAATTGTTGGAGCTCATGTCATTCCTTCTCCCCCTCCTGTTCCCAACTTTTGGGAGGATCACATATAGTGTGTTTGGTCACATATAATGCGTATGGTCCACATCTGCTGACATTTAAGTAAGGGATATTGTACCATCTTCAATACTGGTACAGTCATATAACATTAAGCGCTGCACTATTTATCTTATATTGTTTATTTGAAGGTTGATGGTTTTCCTTTTTAGTGTATCAGCTGCTGTGTCGGTTAGCGCTCACTGAATCCCTCATTACCAGATATTCTGACAGGTCTGTAGGCGACCTGCATGGCATCAGCGATCTACTGGTCGATGGTGCAATGCTTTCCAAAATATACAGGGTTTTTTTTTACCTGCAAAAAAAATGTGCATTTATTTTTTTGTCTAAAAGGTGAACTTATCCTTTCAGCACTATGAGTGAGACTACACAATGTTACAATACATCCCCAATATCAATATTTGTCAATTATATTCAACTTTGCGTATATTATCACAAACAATCATATAGTGCAGCATCAGACGTGAGACTCCCTAATAAGAAAAAATAAGAAAATTCACCAAATAAAATTGTGAAACGATTATGCACACTAGAATTCTCAAAACACAGTTCAAAAAAGTCAGTGAAATATATAGAAGATGTAGTTCTCATACAGGTCTTACCCAATATACTTAATACCTAAGGATTAGTAAGTAGTAATTAGAAGTAAAACTGTGGCTCAGTTGCCCGGTTTAACCCCCCCTCCCCCATACCGCCCATCTGAAAGAGACCTTTCTTTTCTCTATGTTAGGTGTTAATTCCTTTGCATAGGAAACTCATATGTGCACAAGAACAAATCCTAAACATGCTAATTTTTTTCTCTCTACACAACAGTATCAACTATGGACTGTGGCAGCATATTAGATCAATCTCTCCTGATTCTGAAACTGGTAGTTTGGGTAGGTAGTTAAATGGGATTAAGTTCTCATGCACACTGGATGTTTTTACAGCTGCTGTTTTTGGCTTTTGCAGTTTTTTTCTACAGCCGGTAAACCCCCCAGCATGTTATACTATGTGTCCATGCACACACAGACTGTAATCAATGTTTTTTGGCTGGAAAAAAACCCAGGACTAGTGGGTTTCTAGAGGAGTTTTTAGCTGTAAAAATGCTCTAATGCTGAAAAACACAAAAAAGATATAAACAAATATTTTTATTGGTATAAAAACACTCTAAAGAATGCAAATGTGAAAAAACGCGGCAAAGCACAGCTAAAAGCTGAAAAACTCATATTTTTAACGTGACTTTACACAGCTAACGTGCATGGAGTCTAAAGGAGTGAAAGAGCTAAGTAAGAGCACACCAAAGATTTGCAAGCTTTTTATTGAATAGTTATGATCCAGCTTAGACAAATATAAGTATGTATATCTCATATCTGATTGAACCATGGAGAAGCTGCAAATCACTGGCTTATCACTACAATGATAGCAGCAGTCTTCAAGGTCCAGTGCCTTTCTGCACAGTAACCACAAAGGGTCAACCCTTGGCAATGCTGCCATTAAGAGAATGACTTGTATTTTTTTCAATGAATACAAGACATTCTCTAATTGGATGAGGTGGAGAGGTGGGGAAGTGATGTCACAATATCCACCTCTCCATTCAGAAAATGCCTTTCCCTGAAAGGCTGCAGTGCTGAGTGGGCCATTCCCTGTGGTTACTATTCAGCAAGGCAACCACTCAACATTGGACTCAGAATACTGCTGCTATCACTGTAGTAGAGGCAACTACTACAGTCATTTGTATCTTTTCCAGGTATGAAATAGGCATATTTACATTGGTCCTGCTTTAAAACTGGTGTCAGATTTGGACAACATAAGTGGGCAGGGGTATGTGGATCTGGAGACTTGCTGAAAAGAATCTAAAGGAATTTTCAGGTAAAACAGTTTTCACATATCTACTTCAACTGGGTATGTAGTTTGGCTGTGGTTCTGCTTTAAGGGCCAGTTCACACTACATTCATTTCAGTGTGCTTTTTTTCTGCATACAAAACGCACAGAAAGTAGGTTATATGGTTGTCAATGTCATAGTTCATATCAGTGCTTGCAGTTCCAGTGCATTCTGGATGCAGAAAAAAAGAGTAGAACAGGCTGCATTTTTCCTGCACAGAACTGTACTGGAATGCATTAAAACGCATCAAAAACGCACTGGAACACACATGTCAATATTTAAATTGAAGAAAAAAAGAGGGAAAATTAACTGGAACAAGTCAAAAATGCACCGGAACAAGTCAAAAACGCAGCAAAAACACGCATACAGAAACGCATCTGGAACACATCTTGACTGTGTTTCTATAGTGTGAACAGGCCCTAACAGCAATGGCATATTATCATATCAGTCTTTATTTTACTGGCCTAAATTTTTAAATACCATCCAGGTAACATCCTTATTAAAGTGGGTGACCAATCTCCTTTTCCATTCCTCCAGGTTTCATAAATATGCCTGCTGTCTGTACTGGTCATGCCAGCTAACCCACAGTACAGTTCAGATCATCATGTCCTCCACTCCAGTTCTATACAGATGCTTTGAGTGTGTAACCGTTTGTCTCTTTGCTAAGAGTCCCCACTGGAGATTAAAGTCTCTCTTATATATATATCTTCATATCACCAACTGTTTCCTTCAAGGCTTTAGCCCAAGGAAAGCCCCAAGCCTACTGTCTTCAATGACATCTCAACACTTCATCCAGCCACGTCAAACCATACATTTGAACTCTCCCAAGGCTCCTATCATTCACATTACTTTCCCAACATCAAACATTTGTTTTTCCTTAGATATCAGAACAGCTGGAAGACTGGTAATTAGCAGGAAATTTGTGTGCTCAGGACTTGTAGTACTGTACCTCAACGTTAGGTTATGTCATTATCAGCCTACTTACCATTACTCTTTGCTTGTGAGCTTTTTAAGGCAATCGTAGAAGAAAACAACTGTTAAGAACTATTTGCATCTAAATGGAACCATTTATGACGTTCTCATGGTCAAGGCACAAGGGGAGCTCAAATGTCTTTCTTATAATTCATCATTCAGCCGGTCTGAAACCAAAAAAAAACATTTTCCATAAATCAAGAGGAACATTTTGCTTTATGTACTGTAAATTGTGTTGCAAACAAGCATGATGTAGGGAAGGGGGCAAATACATTTTTCAGAGTGTCCAGTGCAGTACTTGTCCAATTGTAGTTTGGTTGCTCACCCATTCCACATGAAGGAGATAAAAGGTCATCTAACAATTTTAAAAGTTTCTAATTTTAAAACATGATCTTGCCTATATCATTTTTATAAATGCTTCTATAGCTGTTAATACCAGATCTGTTTAGCGCTCCAAGGCTCCATGTACACAGGATGTTTGGAAAACACTTCTGAACAATGGAAACTGACTGCTGGAAAACGTAGGTTAAAAAATGTCTTTTTAGCCGCATTTGCCTACTGCGTTTATGCACGTTTATGAGCGTTTGTGTTTAGAAGTGTTTTTTAAAAGATAACATCATGAGACCTTCCAAAATGCCCAGAATGCACTGAAAAATAGTAAAAATTAACTATTTCAGACATTTTGAGAGGAATAGAGAGAGCAGAAGCAGAGAGAGCAGTGTTTGTTGAGATTAGCTGTCTTTTTTTTTGTGGTGTTTGGATGTGTTCCAGCTCATTTCTGTGCAGAAATTATTGCAGCAGTGTCTAACATATTTTCGTTCATGCGGAACCTCAAAGTATGGTGTAACAGGTCCATTTGAGTACTAGGAAAATGCTTTGCATGCATTTTTCATGATGAAAAAAAGGCTCTGGACAGCATCTGGAAATGGGAAAGTTAAAAAAATTTTCCAAACGCAAACGCTTATAAAAGCGGTTAGCCGTGTTTACAAGCGTTTACACACCTTTACAAGCATTTGGCGCTTGAAACTCTGATAAAATCTACTCCTGAACGCAAGTTTGGTGCGTTCAAAAAATCGACTGTAAACTCAATTGCCTGTAAATGACTGAAAATGACTATGTGTACATGGACACATAGGAAAACATTAGGGAGAGTTCAGGGGCTACTGAAAAAAACGCAGAAAAGCTCCTAAACTTGAGTTTATCAGCTGCAGTGTACATGGAGCCTAAATCTAAGCTATTAACAAGTGTGGAAGGAAGGTGTGTGAAAGGCTGTGCGGAACACCTGAGGACCGGACCAGGCCACAGAGAGAGAAAGTGGAGAGAACAGGAGGAATAGCTGATCACTGATATCGCCAAAGGGTCTGGAGAATTATGTAGTCGGCCAGAGACCCGGAGTGCTGTTGTCACAAACTAACTCTGCAGGAGGAACCCCAGGACTGCTGGGGGCCCCCATCTACAGAGAGACAGAGACCCTAGTGAAGACACAAATCAGGTGAGAGTATCCCGTTTTCCAGCCAATTAAGTTATCCCTCCCATTCTTTTGAATCAGCCATTCTCTATCTAGTTACTGACATTGTTCACAAGTTATAGGCCTAGGCCTAGTTCACCTGGCCTATCAGCAAATACATTTTCAGCATAATCTAGTCATCAGACCTTACTGCAATGTCTTTCCTCTGCGGGCCAAGCCACACCACTGTTTCTCTTGTATTTGGTCCACTTTTATCGAGGGACACAGTCCATTACTGCCATTTGCTACAGTGGCCTATAGAAGGATCAACCTTTGCCAACAAGTGCCTCTGCCCACTCTACAAACTCCCTTGTTTAACATCTTCAACTCAGATTGAATATCAAAAGGGGTACTAGCCAAACTGAATGTTGCTCAAAGGGGTAGTGCCTGTTCTTGCTTTAATCCTTTAAAGAACATCCACCTATTGTATCTAAGGAGATTTGAATTCTTGTAGTGCACCAACTGGGCCCCAGCAAGCACGCAGAAGATCTTCCACTGCAGTTAAATGGACTTTATCCTTCCTAATTAAAAAGCTCTGTCCTTACCTTATATTTGAACCTTGTCATCAGCTTCTGAGGGCCCAAAGTGAGCTAGCCTTACCCTTTTAGTAGTTTCCTTTGCTCACTGGGGACAGAAACATCTCAGAGTTGAGGTCCTTGGTTAAATTCTGAATTGCAGGACATCATGAACTGATTGAGATTTTTGCTGTATGTATTGACTTTTGCTTTAAGTTACTAAGAATGATAACTGTTATTATATGCACCAAAATTATTTCACACAGTTCCGCGCTTCACTCTTCCTCTCCACTACTACTTGAGGAAATACAATAACAGAAAAACCAATACTGAGAAAATAAAATATAAATTATAAGCAAAAATGTCCACTTTCAATCTTCTTTATGCAAGAAAACCAATTTCCACTTCACATTGCACTGGAGGTCACCACCTCTGGATATGAGAGTATGATTAGTGTGGGCAACTCACTGAGGTTTTTATTTTTTAATTTTGCACTTTGCAGCTCACAAGGTTTTGGCATTCATGTTATTATATGCACGCCTTTTACTTTGGGCTGCTTTACTGTGCTCACATTCATCTCTAATATAAACAAAATACATATCAGTTCACTCTAACTGGTGTGTTAGTCTATTTTCTGGTAATATTGAGAGTTTACTTTAGCTAGAAGTGTATGGTGGTGTCAGTAGGGGTTGGGCTTTCAGAGTGGGGTCAAAAGCAACAGGGAACCTGAAAATAGCTCAGTGACTCCTAAGGGGGTAGTGCTACAATACTTGCCCCTACCATTTGTAGATAATTTTCTAGCAAACACAATCAATGCACTTCTGAACAGTGGTCACTGTACAAACGCAATCCAAACATTATATTGGTCCTTACCCTGTCAAAATACTGTTTCGTGTCAAGTGTTATCTTCTCCTATTGCTTTCTGTTTGCGCACACCAGTCAGACCTGAGAAAAGTCTACATGATTAAAGAGCCCAGTGTGTCTGCC
The DNA here is from genome assembly GCF_062004578.1 of Staurois parvus. Lineage (NCBI taxonomy): Eukaryota > Metazoa > Chordata > Amphibia > Anura > Ranidae > Staurois > Staurois parvus. The sequence continues at coordinate 1,275,715 of NW_028318066.1, forward strand.
ATCCTCTTCATTCACTGTGTCCTTTGTCCTCCATAGAGTGGATCTTTCATGATTCCACATTCCTTCTTATCAACACAGAAGGTTCTTAGATCCCAAGAAACAGAATTGGGATCCACTTAGAGACTGCACATTTTTTAATCTATTTAGCGCTCCTTCTTACTGGGGAATAGAAAACCCCCAATACACAGGTGGGCTTACATCACCCCAGGGTGGATCCATGGTCGCAGTGGAGGTGGTCATGGCAATTATGGCCACCAGTCACTTTAGTCTTTTTCCAAATATTTATTTTTCTGACTAAATAGGAGAGAGGGTTAGGGTCACAGGTTCCTTCAGCAACATGGGTATCAGGCTCTGCCATGCTTCTTCCTTTATCCAAGAGAGTGTCAAGATCCTCTGAGGGCAGACCCCTTTCCCCATCCAGCAAGATTCCCTTCCTCTGGCTCTCCACCTTCTGTGCTGTATCCTCCTTCATCAGTAAGGGCAGCTGAGGAATCTGTGCTAGGGTCAAACCGGGTTCTGGCTTAGTCATCAGAAATCACTACACACACGTTCCCTGGCTGCAGCCCAGGGAGAAAAAAGCTCACCAGGCCGCCCCCCCAAAACATTTGTATCCCCTCCCAACATGCACCACTAATCATGAACCTCCATGTGGTTGCCAGAAAGGACATAAATGATCCTAAACTGAGGATTGTTACAGTGCCCATGACTATTGCCCTAAGTGCTGGTAACATCCAGTGGTGGCAAAAGGGAACAGCAGCAACCTTGAACTTACAGAAAAGCCAACTGAAAAGACTACAAATTGGCCTGGGCAAAAGTACTATGCAGTAAACTAAATTTACTAGACACCTCTGACGACAGGGTGACTACATCTATTTTTCATGTTTTAGCACAACAATATTCTAAGTAACACAGGGATCAGTCCACAGATACTATGTTTGATCCTAACAGTTTTACAATGACCAGACCTGTTTACATCAGTGCTTAACGTGAAATTGCACATATTCATTTATGTTCACACTTTCATACTTGTGGTTTTAATAGAATTTTGGCCTATATCCAATTGAAGGCAACCCATATTCTTCATGTGTGAATTTGCTGCTGGAGGTCATAGATTGGTTAATAGAATAATCTGCAAAAGTGTAATTTCTTGCCTTTTCCTCTTGCTCAACCAGTAACAGAGGGGAAAGTTGCAGCTAAGGCTGAGTGACAATTCCTGGGAGCTAGGAAGACAAGACAACTAAAGCTGTTCCGCCTGCAGCCTAAGTTTTTTGGGTCAGTTTTATAAATATAACCTATGTGACAACCCCCAATGTGGAGTTCGGTTATATGATTAGATGTTGCTCACACAAAAAGCTGGACTATTAATCATGCGATGAACTTGTTAAGGAAAGGTGGGCATAGAAGAAGAAGAATGTGGTCAAATGTAATATAATTTAGCTACCATAATGGAAAATATATGAACTGTACACTCCCACCAACATGGTACATTAATTATTCAGATGAATACCTGGAACGCAGCTTGCCTGATCAGTACTTTAACTTTGCATTCAGACATTGATATAGTACACCAGTGCATCCCACTTCTTTTTTGTCAATAATCTAGTTATCTTGGACTATACCTGCTTGTGATGCTGGATCCCTCTTCTTGCTGTCTGTTACCTTCAGAAAGCCCCATTAGCCAGACTCAACTCTGCATTACAAGTTTCAATGTGACTACAGCAGGGGGAAGGACGTTACAATGTACAAGCTTCAAAAAGTAGATTGTTAGTGGTTCTGTGAGCCTGTATGACAGTGCTGTGACTACAGAAAGGTACATCAAGCAAACGTTTTGATTTTAGCACAGCTGCTAGAATGCATCAGTAACCTCTAAAAAAAGGCAGAACTTAATAATAAAAGCTTCTTTACACTGATAGTAAGTGTAAGCAACTACTGCTGTGCTCTCCCTTTAGATAACTGATTGTGCTCTGGGAATCCTTTGTCATGTATTGTAGTTAAACTCCAGCCAAATTGCTAATACACAGATGAAATACATATATGGGAACTATTTTACCTGCCAAGGATCTTTATTTCTGTCAATTCAGTTCTGAGATTTACACAGCCCTCCCAGACTCCCAGATAGCACAACCCTACCTACCAGGGCAGGAGACCTGATTTTTTGCTGGTGCAGTTAAGTAACACGTATAGGTCTTGATCCTTCCCTATAATGTGACTGAACAGTGAAAAGAGTAGTAGCACAATGATGAACTCATCTCTCTGTTACTCTTGTTAGCAAAAGAGCACTACAGCAACTGGCTCCTTGTTTGACTTTTTCTTCTCCCAGCCTCAGGTCTGCTGTAAAGGAAACTGAAATACCCTGCTAAGTCAAATTCAGGTACATTAAATGCATTAAAATGCATTTAATAAAATATTCCTGTATACAGAGCTGCATTCATGTGTGTGTACTTCATTTCTGCTTAGAATTCAAAGTTAACTTTTTCCTGCCGGCCAAACACATGCAGGTGGGCTTTAACACCAAGAGGCCGCATATATGTGGCCCTATGCAAACAACCTTCTGTGCTTGGAGTGCGTTCCCTACTGGTGGGTACCAGAGAGCTCCCAGTGCATACTTGCAATCAGGAGCTTTCAGATAATGTGACCGCTGTGACTACCAATCACAGTGGTCACATGATCAGAATGCCCCTCCGCCTCCCGGCATTTAGAACCTCTTAAAGGGCCGGGTAGTGGTGGTGGCAAGGATTTAAATGTTTATATGGAAAACAAAGACTGTACATGCAATAAACAATGGTTAAAAATTGATAAATAGTAAGTTTAGAAACTTAAAGCTAAAGTTTAGTTAAATTTTATTTTTATTGGGCCACAGCTTTTATCTCATAACTTACCTGTAATGAAGTGTATCCCACGTCCTGCTGAATGCTGAACTTTTGGCATTGTATGGGTTAATTGCCCTAGGTCAGTGATGGCGAACCCGTGGCACGCGTGCCACAGCCGGCACGCCGAGCCTTATCTGTGGGCACGCCAGGAGAATCCAGCGGCGCGCTGTCTTCCCGGCTGTAGTGTGCGTGACAGCCGGGTCCCAAGTGCGCATGCACAAGAAGCAGTGCTCTTTGTGAATGGTAAGGCGGTACCTGGGACACATGACAGATCCCAGAAGCCGCCGGACCAATCACAAAGCGCAGCGCTTCTCGCGCATGCGCACAGGGCATCCGGCTGTCCGCCCACACTACAGAAGCCGGGAAGACAACGCGCGGCTGGATCGAGGAACAGGTAAGATAAAAAAAAACTCTGCGGAAGTAAGAGCGGGTACCTGTCAAATTCAGATACCCGCTCCCCCTCCCTCCCCAAAGGTCAGCAGTCATCTCCTGTACTGTCCGCAGTCTCTGGTCATCCCTGTGCTGTCCGCAGTCTCTGGTCATCCCTGTACTGTCCGCAGTCTCTGGTCATCCCTGTACTGTCCGCAGTCTCTGGTCATCCCTGTACTGTCCGCAGTCTCTGGTCATCTCCTGTACTGTGTCCGCAGTCTCTGGTCATCCCTGTACTGTCCGCAGTCTCTGGTCATCCCTGTACTGTCCACAGTCTCTGGTCATCCCTGTACTGTCCGCAGTCTCTGGTCATCCCTGTGCTGTCCGCAGTCTCTGGTCATCCCTGTACTGTCCGCAGTCTCTGGTCATCCCTGTACTGTCCGCAGTCTCTGGTCATCCCTGTGCTGTCCGCAGTCTCTGGTCATCCCTGTGCTGTCCGCAGTCTCTGGTCATCTCCTGTACTGTCCGCAGTCTCTGGTCATCTCCTGTACTGTGTCCGTAGTCTCTGGTCATCCCTGTACTGTGTCCGCAGTCTCTGGTCATCCCTGTACTGTGTCCGCAGTCTCTGGTCATCCCTGTACTGTCCGCAGTCTCTGGTCATCCCTGTACTGTGTCTGCAGTCTCTGGTCATCCCTGTACTGTGTCTGCAGTCTCTGGTCATCCCTGTACTGTCCGCAGTCTCTGGTCATCCCTGTACTGTCCGCAGTCTCTGGTCATCCCTGTACTGTCCGCAGTCTCTGGTCATCCCTGTACTGTGTCCGCAGTCTCTGGTCATCCCTGTACTGTCCGCAGTCTCTGGTCATCTCCTGTACTGTCCGCAGTCTCTGGTCATCCCTGTACTGTGTCCGCAGTCTCTGGTCATCCCTGTACTGTGTCCGCAGTCTCTGGTCATCCCTGTACTGTGTCCGCAGTCTCTGGTCATCTCCTGTACTGTGTCCGCAGTCTCTGGTCATCCCTGTACTGTCCGCAGTCTCTGGTCATCCCTGTACTGTGTCCGCAGTCTCTGGTCATCCCTGTACTGTGTCCGCAGTCTCTGGTCATCCCTGTACTGTCCGCAGTCTCTGGTCATCTCCTGTACTGTCCGCAGTCTCTGGTCATCTCCTGTACTGTCCGCAGTCTCTGGTCATCTCCTGTACTGTTCGCAGTCTCTGGTCATCTCCTGTACTGTGTCCGCAGTCTCTGGTCAGCTCCTGTACTGTGTCCGCAGTCTCTGGTCATCTCCTGTACTGTCCGCAGTCTCTGGTCATCTCCTGTACTGTCCGCAGTCTCTGGTCATCTCCTGTACTGTCCGCAGTCTCTGGTCATCCCTGTACTGTGTCCGCAGTCTCTGGTCAGCCCTGTACTGTGTCCGCAGTCTCTGGTCATCTCCTGTACTGTGTCCGCAGTCTCTGGTCATCTCCTGTACTGTGTCCGCAGTCTCTGGTCATCCCTGTACTGTCCGCAGTCTCTGGTCATCCCTGTACTGTCCGCAGTCTCTGGTCATCCCTGTACTGTCCGCAGTCTCTGGTCATCTCCTGTACTGTGTCCGCAGTCTCTGGTCATCCCTGTACTGTGTCCGCAGTCTCTGGTCATCCCTGTACTGTGTCCGCAGTCTCTGGTCATCCCTGTACTGTGTCTGCAGTCTCTGGTCATCCCTGTACTGTGTCTGCAGTCTCTGGTCATCCCTGTACTGTGTCTGCAGTCTCTGGTCATCCCTGTACTGTGTCCGCAGTCTCTGGTCATCCCTGTGCTGTCCGCAGTCTCTGGTCATCCCTGTACTGTGTCCGCAGTCTCTGGTCATCCCTGTACTGTGTCCGCAGTCTCTGGTCATCTCCTGTACTGTGTCCGCAGTCTCTGGTCATCCCTGTACTGTCCGCAGTCTCTGGTCATCTCCTGTACTGTGTCCGCAGTCTCTGGTCATCCCTGTACTGTGTCCGCAGTCTCTGGTCATCCCTGTACTGTCTGCAGTCTCTGGTCATCCCTGTACTGTGTCTGCAGTCTCTGGTCATCCCTGTACTGTGTCTGCAGTCTCTGGTCATCCCTGTACTGTCCGCAGTCTCTGGTCATCCCTGTACTGTCCGCAGTCTCTGGTCATCCCTGTACTGTGTCCGCAGTCTCTGGTCATCCCTGTACTGTCCGCAGTCTCTGGTCATCCCTGTACTGTGTCCGCAGTCTCTGGTCATCCCTGTACTGTGTCCGCAGTCTCTGGTCATCCCTGTACTGTGTCCGCAGTCTCTGGTCATCCCTGTACTGTGTCCGCAGTCTCTGGTCATCCCTGTACTGTGTCCGCAGTCTCTGGTCATCCCTGTACTGTCCGCAGTCTCTGGTCATCCCTGTACTGTGTCCGCAGTCTCTGGTCATCCCTGTACTGTTAATTAGTTTGCACTACTGTACGAGTTGTTTTTTCTAAACCAAAAGCTCGATATTCAGGTTTCATTGCAGTGTTGGCACTTTGAAAGAAATAAGTTGGTTTTGGGTTGCAGTTTGGGCACTCGGGCTCAAAAAGGTTCGCCATCACTGCCCTAGGTAGAGAGGCGGATGAATGATAGAATCCTCTCCCTCATTCACAAAACATGTTGCATTTAGTGAAAATAATTAGACATGTGCAGAATAAAAAAAATGTATTTCGTTTAGTTTTGGACTAATTTTGTTTCATTGCAATTGTAATGAAACTTGTTTCATTAGTTATGTTTAATTTATCCATTTTTGACCTGTTTAGAATTTTTCCAATAGATTAGAAATATTTAAATCGAATTTGAATCACTCCAAATTCAATGTGAAGAACAGACGGTTCTATTCAATTTGAAAGTCGCATTTCGGAAGACAGCAGTATTCATTCTGTTCTATTCTATTTCATTTTTTCTACTCTCTTGCTTTCTATTCTATTGTTTTTTTCTCTTCTATTCCTTTCTATTCTATTCTATTCTTTTACTTTCTATTCTATTCTATTTTATTCTATGCTATTCTTTTCAAAATTTGAATTTTGGACTGCAGTTATATTATTTCTATTTTATTCTATTCTATTAGAAATTCAAAATTTGAATTTCATAAGATGGCTATATTCTTTTTATTTTATTCTAATCTGTTCTAATCTAATCTATTCTTTTTTTCTATTCTATTCTATTCTTATCTTTTCTATTCATTTATTTTCTATACTATTATTTTCTATTCTATTTTACTCTGTGCTAGTCTTTTCTTGTCTATTCCATGCTATTTTATTCTTTTTTTATTCTGTGCTATTCTTTTCTATTCTGTTCTTATCCTTTTGAAATTCGAATTTCGGAAGACTGCTATATTCTATTTTATTCTATTCTATTCATAATTCAAATTGTGAAATTCGAATTTCAGATGACGGCTATATTCTTTCTATTTTTTTTTCTATTCTATTCTTTTTACTGTTTTATTCTGTTCATTTCTATTCTCTTATTTTCTATTCTAGTCTTATAATTTCTATTTTTTTATATTCTACTCTTTTCCATTCTATTATATTCTGTTTTATTCTATTCTATTCCTAATAAAATGCGAATTTCAGAAGACTGCTATATTCTAATTCACAGTCTTTGAATCAAATCAGCAATAGTCAGCAATGTGTTCACATTTTGAATTTGTTTTCGAATTAGTTTGGAAATCGATTCAATAATGAAAATTTTGTTTGAATTTCAATCCAAAATGAAATTATTTATTTATTTCAGGTACTTATAGCGCCGTCAATTTATGCAGCGCTTTACACACACATATATATATACAGTCAGGTCCATAAATATTGGGACATCGACACAATTCTAACATTTTTGGCTCTATACACCACCACAATGGATTTGAAATGAAATGAACAAGATGTGCTTTAACTGCAGACTGTCAGCTTTAATTTGAGGGTATTTACATCCAAATCAGGTGAACGGTGTAGGAATTACAACAGTTTGCATATGTGCCTCCCACTTGGTAAGGGACCAAAAGTAATGGGACAATTGGCTTCTCAGCTGTTCTATGGCCAGGTGTATGTTATTCCCTCATTATCCCAATTACAATGAGCAGATAAAAGGTCCAGAGTTAATTTCAAGTGTGCTATATGCATTTGGAATCTGTTGCTGTCAACTCTCAAGATGAGATCCAAAGAGCTGTCACTATCAGTGAAGCAAGCCATCATTAGGCTGAAAAAACAAAACAAACCCATCAGAGAGACAGCAAAAACATTAGGTGTGGCCAAAACAACTGTTTGGAACATTCCTAAAAAGAAGGAACGCACCGGTGAGCTCAGCAACACCAAAAGACCTGGAAGACCACAGAAAACAACTGTGGTGGATGACCGAAGAATTCTTTCCCTGGTGAAGAAAACACCCTTCACAACAGTTGGCCAGATCAAGAACACTCTCCAGGAGGTAGGTGTATGTGTGTCAAAGTCAACAATCAAGAGAAGACTTCACCAGACTGAATACAGAGGGTTCACCACAAGATGTAAACCATTGGTGAGCCTCAAAAACAGGAAGGCCAGATTAGAGTTTGCCAAACGACATCTAAAAAACCCTTCACAGTTCTGGAACAACATCCTATGGACAGATGAGACCAAGATAAACTTGTACCAGAGTGATGGGAAGAGAAGAGTATGGAGAAGGAAAGGAACTGCTCATGATCCTAAGCATACCACCTCATCAGTGAAGCATGGTGGTGGTAGTGTCATGGCGTGGTCATGTATGGCTGCCAGTGGAACTGGTTCTCTTGTATTTATTGATGATGTGACTGCTGACAAAAGCAGCAGGATGAATTCTGAAGTGTTTCGGACAATATTATCTGCTCATATTCAGCCAAATGCTTCAGAACTCATTGGACGCCGCTTCACAGTGCAGATGGACAATGACCCAAAGCATACTGCAAAAGCAACCAAAGAGTTTTTTAAGGAAAAGAAGTGGAATGTTATGCAATGGCCAAGTCAATCACCTGACCTGAATCCGATTGAGCATGCATTTCACTTGCTGAAGACAAAACTGAAGGGAAAATGCCCCAAGAACAAGCAGGAACTGAAGACAGTTGCAGTAGAGGCCTGGCAGAGCATCACCAGGGATGAAACCCAGTGTCTGGTGATGTCTATGCGTTCCAGACTTCAGGCTGTAATTGACTGCAAAGGATTTGCAACCAAGTATTAAAAAGTGAAATTTTGATTTATGATTATTATTCTGTCCCATTACTTTTGGTCCCTTACCAAGTGGGAGGCACATATGCAAACTGTTGTAATTCCTACACCATTCACCTGATTTGGATGTAAATACCCTCAAATTAAAGCTGACAGTCTGCAGTTAAAGCACATCTTGTTCGTTTCATTTCAAATCCATTGTGGTGGTGTATAGAGCCAAAAATGTTAGAATTGTGTCGATGTCCCAATATTTATGGACCTGACTGTATATATATATATATATATATATATTTATTGTACATTCACATCAGTCCCTAACCCTCAAGGGGTGTACAATCTAAGGTCCCTAACTCACATTCATACATACGCATACTAGGGCCAATTTAGACAGGATCCAATTAACCTACCAGCATGTCTTTGGAGTGTGGGAGGAAACCGGAGTATCCAGAGGAAACCCATGCAGGCAAAGGGAGAACATGCAAACTCCAGGCAGGTGGTGCCGTGGCTGGGATTCGAACCAACGACCCTAGTACTGCCAGGCGGAAGTGCTAACCATTTAGCCACTGTGCTGCCCTTATGAACTGCACATGTCAAAAATAACACAAGGCGACACTTTTTGACTTCTCGGTCCCTCCCCACTTGGAATTCTCTTTAGGAGTCACAGGATGTCCCCCCTGCAATTGCGGCATTGGCTGACCTCACTGCGGGGCACTTCTGCTTTCCCGTACCAGAAATCTGCCTTTGAACTCCTTTGCCAACAGCGTCCGGGCGCCCCGGGCCTTATTTCCCTTCTTTATGCAGCATTGAACAGAGGCACAATGCATACTTCACTTTCATATGTTGTTCAGTGGGAGCGTGACCTGGGGGAAGTCGTGGATCTGGAGGACTGGAATAGGGCCTGGTCGCTTATAGCTAAATGTTCATTTAATACGACAACGCTGGAGGCGGCATACAAGGTATTGTTTCGTTGGTATTGGGTTCTGGCTCGTTTGGCCCAGGCGAACCCTGCCTGCAGTGATCGATACTTTCGGGGTTATTGCCATCGTGGTGATGTATTGCATATCTGGTGGTCATGCCCGAGACTGTTTCGTTTTTGTTTTTGTGTGTTTGGCCTCCTTTTCACCTTGTTCCATCTCTCCATACGCCGAGATGCTCAGTATGCTTTGCTTCATTGTCCCATACCAGGCCTCTTGGCTCACCAGCAGAAGTTGGCCTCCTATTTGTTTTTGTCAGCCACTAGAACAGTTGCTCAGGCCTGGAAGAGCCCGTTTGTCCCTCTTCAGGGGGTGCGGGACCATATGACCACTATGATGCTCAATGAACAGATGTTGAGTATCTGTAAAGACTCCCAATGGAAATTCTTGAAAATATGGGAGCCGTGGTTGCAATATGCCTTTCTCACACTCCCCCCGGCTAGTCTGGGATTGTGATGTTGCTTGGTATTGGCGTTCTCAGACCCCTGCTCTTGGGCTTGTTATCTTTTTCCTTTTGTACTCCTCTTTCCTTTTCTTTTTCTGTTTGTTTTTGGTGTGGCAGTGGATAGCTGCCTTTAGTTTGATTTACTGCCGGTGTTATACTAATGTTTTTGTCATTTATGTGCCACTGATAGCCCCTGTGTGGGCACACCTTTTGCTCTGTTGGTGTTAGAGCACTGTTTTTAAAAAAATTTTTATGTGCAATTGATAGTTCCTGCATTGGCATGTTTTGTTGCTCCTGTCTTAAATGGTTTACAAATTAATAAAAACATTGAAATGCAAAAAAAACAAGGACTTTTGTTAATGTAAGAGGAGAGAAGGATGGAGAGAAGATTTCTGCACTAAGGAACAATCAGCAGGATGCGGGATACACAGGTACGTTATGTGACTGAAGCTGTAGCCAAAAAAAAAGATAATTGTATGTTATCTGCTGCTTTAACTATATCAGCTAGCAGGAGATTAAAGCATTTGTATTTTGTTGTATTGAGCATTAAACATCCTGATCATTCTCACAGCCGAAAATGTTTTATCTCAGTTACACTTACAGTTTATTTTGCTGTGATCAGCATGGTGTCATATTGGTTTGTTTTGGGAAATTTAAAGAAACATATTTAATAAAAACGAAGAGAAATATATGACTTTGTGTACCCTCAATGTGCTGGAAAGGTGCTGCACTCAGAATGCATCCAGTAGCGGAGCGTTGGTGGAGCAGTTAAAGAGGTGTGATTAATGAGTGGGTGAGAAATTGGCTCATAACTGTACCCTGCTGCTATATGAAGTCAGATTCCAAAACCCAGGTGCCATACACATATTGCTGCCTTGGCATCTGCTGAGGAAATCTGTGCCCAATCTTGCTGTGAAATGATGAGATGAGAAAAACATTGCAAACACTTCCTCCCTGGCTGATAGCAGAGAGAGGGAGAGTGGCTGGCACAGCGTGGACTGAACACATCATTGAGCTGTACCCAGTGATCTGTAGGTCCACATGGGATATGCCAACAGAAGGCTGTATTAAAAATTGCTGAATGTTTGAGTACATTCTATATTTTTAAGGTGGAAATTGTAACACAGCAACCTGGTCTTCACAATTCAACACTGAAATCTGATTATACGCACTCACACCTTACTGGCCAGTCACCCAGTTTCTGGTGGAAAATCACACTTACAAAGACAGCACCTCTGCATTTCCTGGCCTGCTCTCACCTTTTTGAATGTCACCAGGGTGCTGTGAAATGAGGGTGTCATAAATGTCAAAGTAGAACTGAAATTATAACTAACATTTTTGTGAAGGATTCTGTGACCTCCTCAACACCTAGCATTAATTAACAGATACCAGATCTGAAGTTCCATTCCAGAAGGTGTTCTCCTGCCTTGTATAAAGTCTATGTCTCCAATCCAACTGACCTCATAGCTGGTAGCTCATTAACGTAATGCTGAAAATTAGCCCAAGGCTAGAAGGAAAGTGTGCAGAAGCCATGCAAAAGTGACTACACTGAAAAAGGGCAATGTGCCTCTTGAGTTTACTGCCCAAGAAGAACTCAGAGAGGGCTGAGTGATACCTCCCAAGATGAGCAGTGAGATCAGTGGTTGAAGCCAGTTCATCTCTGCAGGAGAATGGTGTTGAGCTTCAGACACTCCAGCTCAGAGAGCCCACTGTGATGGACTCCTGACACTCCGACTGAGAATCTCAACCAAAAAGCATCCAAGATCTGGAACAGGAGGCAAGTGACTCTAGCTGTAGCTACTCCAAAGAACTAGACAACACATTTTTGGAATAAACAAGAACTGCTTTATTAGAGAAACACTGAATTTATACAGAAAACCATCAGATAGGAGCTAATCACATTATCATAGACAATGCCCACCCCAGACAGTCCGGCGCCCGCATAGTCATACATTATACATAGTAAGCCATATATTGCAATGTTAGTTCCTTCTGGATAACTTGAAAACACAATACAACACAGAGTTCTCCGGGCAATGGTTCTCCTGCAGCCCCAAGTCCATGACACCCACTGAGGGGGGGGATTTATTGTAGCACCCTCTTCATGCTAGGCTGTCAGGTTACATTTACATAGTTGTTGGCTTCAGTTTTGTTAGTGGAGCAGTGATCTATTCTTTTTGTCTGATTGGGCTTCTTAAGGTGGGTGTTTCTTCTCTTCCACCTGCTTCTGGAAGAAGCTTCCAGAATATAGGGCAGGGAGAGTCAAATTTCCAATGATGAATATTTTTCATGCCTCAGCTAATTTCTGGAAGGGGGCATCTAGATAGTGGCTGAGGAAGTGATAATTGTTTGAGAGGTCTTTCTAGAGTGTTCCTGCTCTGCTTTCAGTTCTCCTGGGGCTGCTGCTCCTGGGATGCAGTTAGAGTTTGCTGGCGAAGTGTAATTGTGCCTCAGCAGGTGCTGGGCTGAGGGCCTAGAGAGGATTACTAAAAAGAATTTGCCAGAGGGCACTGTTCCAAAGTCCTGGTCTGGAGAAGGATCTTTTGTCTCTCTCACTGGGAATCTGCCTGTGGAAGGCAGCTGTAAGTCAGCAGGCAGCTAACTTTGTAAGTAAGACCTGTGTTTGGGACTGTCACATATGCCTGCAGCTATCAAGGTTTGTGCTAAAAGTCTGTCCCCCTATTGATTGTTTTGGAGTATCCTGAGCAATAAATTCTAAAAACACATCACTTAGACTGAGCCTGTACTATCGGTGTGCATGGGACTGAATTTGTCAGTGTCGGTGTGCATGGGAACTGTGCTTTTGACTGACAGCCTCTGTACAAGCAAGGGCGACCTGGGCACATTCTCGGTGGCCCCTTCAGGGGTTAGTGCTACATCATCAAACTTGGAGACAAAACCTGGAGCAGCTATGCATTGCAAGCAATCAGCTTCTTTTTCAGCTTGTTCAGTTAAGCTTTGAAAATGAAAGTTAGAAGCCAATTGGTTGCACATCTGCTCCAGTCTTGACAAATCCCTTCTGAGTATTGCAGGATGTAGCTTTTGTAGCAAGGTAGTATTACCTTGCAATTTGCAAGACATCTAACACAGATGTCTATGCAAATCGCAACAAAAGTAGTACATGTACTACTTTTGAAACTGGTGTGGCTCTGACCAAGTTGGAACCGCACCGATATGACAGCTCTGATAGCAGACAATAGGCTGTGACTTGGCATGCGATTTGCAAGTCACAGAGCATGTAAATCGCATTCCAAGTCACATTCAGGGTGAACTAGCCCTAAAATTAAAACTCCAGCCTAGAAACAAAGTAAAGCGAATTAGCAACAGCTGAAAGTGAAGTAATAAACAAAACAACTAAAATCTCATCAAAGCTTTAACAAGTTAAGTTAAGTTATAATTTCAAAAGTTGTTCTCAATTTTCTTTAAATTTGCAGCATTCATTAAAAGAAAAGTTGGTTATGTTTCACAAAGGTCCTTATGTAGATACCCCCTGTTGTTGAGTGACAGCTGTGCCCCTGCTTGAGTCTATGGGCAACTATGATAATACACATTGGGGTTTACTGCAACTTGAGAGTGCAAAATCAGGCGCAGCTCTGCATGGAAACCAATCAGCTTCCAGGTTTGTTTGTTTTTTTTTTTGTCAAAGCTTAACTGAACAAACTGAAGTTAGAAGCTGCTTGTCTACCATGCACTGCTGTGCATTCTCCAGTTTTAGTAAATAAACCCCATTGCACAGACATTGGCCAATGTTGTCACTATCAGGAAGCCAGCCCAAACCAATGATGTGTGGCCAACCTTGGGGCAAGTACATGTGGACATAAATTAAAAAAAAAAAGACCAGAGGTACAAAAAAGATTAAAAAAAAACACAGGTCCCCTTTTCTGCCTCTCCTTCCTCTTTTCAATAACCCCCTTTTCCCTCCAGGCCTAGATCAGCCTAGAGCATTTATGTGGTGGTCCCCTCAATGCTTCACACAGGTCTGCAACTTCCTCAGTTCCCATGCTTTTCTTTCTTGGCTATGTATCCAGGAGATCCATGATGCCCCACCTGCGGAATTTTTTTCGCTATATACAGTTTTGACATTGGTTGACCTCCATGAGATGTAACTCTACCTTCCCATACAGAACTATGGCCTTTGAACATAGCTGTCAACATTCCCTCGGGGCTTCAGGCACCATCTCCTCTATTGTTCCTTGAATGCTGTTAACCACTCTCCTCCTACCTCTTGTAAATCCAGTTGGGAGCGAGACTTGGGTCCACTATTGACCCTGAGGACTGGAACAAGGCCTGGTCGTCCATAGCAAAATGCTCCTTCAACACAACCACGCTGGAGGCAGCCTATAAGGTCCTCCTAAGGTGGTATTGGGTCCTGTCTCACATTGCAGGTTTAAACCCTTCTTACGATGACAGGTGTTTCAGAGGCTGTGGCCAACGGGAGGATGTGTTTCACACCTGGTGGTCATGCCCACTGTTAACTAGGTTCTGGTCTTGGGTTTTTGGCCTCCTTCACACGCTATTTCATATTCCAGTCTGCAAAGATACTAAATTGGAACTGTTACACTGCCCTGTCCCAGGCCTATTTTCACATCAACAGTAACTTGCCACCTGCCTGTTCATTGCCACACAGCGTCCATAGCTCGGGCTTGGAAATCACCCTCGGTATAATTTACAGGGGTACGGAACATTCTGACCACCTTGATGATAAACAAGTAGATGTCTAGCATCTTGCATGATAGAAACGCCAAATTCCTAAAAATGTGGACTCCCTGGTGCTTGTATGCTCTCATTACACTGCACCCGACCAGCCTGGGCAACTTAACATGGTTGATATCCTCACCCTAGCCTGCAGGACATACCTCACCCCCCTATCATTCCCTCCTTCCTTCCCACTTTTCTACTTCTCTTCCAGTTTCCTTCGATCCTAGGGCCGCCTGTTGGTTCACCCTTTTCTTCTTCACCCTTTACCCCTGTATTCTTTACAGAGTATACTCCCAGTCCCACAGGCCCAGGAAATATATGTAGACTGACGGCTTCCCTCGTGCGGTTGTCTCTTGGCTTTTATTCTTGTTAAAATGTTTGTTGCACATTTTTCCATCCATGCATGTTTGATTGTACTTTCATCAAGCTCCCCTGTGTGGGTGATCTGTGCTGTATTTTTCTATTGCAACAATAAAAACTATTGAACCAGAAAAAAAAAGGTGAAAAATTCACAAAATGATCTTGGAAGATGAGGAATTATTTCATAGTGGACTATTTTTTTATGATAGGCACAGTTTTTTTCTGCTAATATTTGGTAATATCAGATGATGATTGTTATCATGTCAGTGTATAATTTGTGTGAATTGTTTTTTGAGGATTTAGACATTTTATATATATATAGTTAGGCTCCATTCACACTTGAGCGTTTTTCAGCTCAACGGTCAGAAACGCTTAACAAGGGGAATCCCATTCATTTCAATGGCCCCTGTTTGTATTTGAGCATTTTGTTGCCTGTAGCAAAATGCTTAACTCTCAAAAAGTACATGCACTACTTTTCAGGCAGATTTGAGCATTTTTGACTTGAATGGAAAACTCTTGAACAGCAAGAAATTAGCATTTTTGGAGCATTTTTTCAGGCATTTTTAGCTCAAACAGCTACTCCCCTCCCCTTTTCTAGCATCACTCCACACCTTATATACACACATCTGGCAACCACACCAACCTATAACCAGACCTTACAGCAAGGTGTACATGGAAGGGCAACGAGATCGCAAACAAACAAAATATTTCCCAGCACACATACCAGCCATCCTGAAAAAAAAACCAAATTGCCTTGTCTAACAGTTTATATTAAAAACAGAGGGTCTTGTTTGCAAATCTTTACAAATACATGTGTAAACCGCAGTGCCAACGTCAAGGGGTCTCTGTATATACTGTGGTCCTAACTCTATAATTTACAGAGCCTGTTTTATGTGCTCCTCCTATGGAGGCTCTGAAAATTATAGAGTTGGACTGCAGTATATACAGAGGCCCCTTGACGTTGGCACTGCGGCTTATGCATGTATTTGCAGTGTACAACCAAAACCCTCTGTTTTTAATGTAAACTATTAGACAAGGAAATTTGGTTGTTTTGCAGGTTGGCTGGTAAGTGTGCTGGGAAATCTTTTGTTTCTTTGCAATCTCGTTGCCTTTCCATGTGCACCTTGATTGCACATGCACATGTAGTAGGGATATAAACTGCATCATGTACTACTTCTGTTGGTCAATGCTGTTCACACATTATGGGAGCTGAATTTCTCCCTTTGGGGGTGCTGAACAGTGGTGTGTAGAGGAATAGCACCTAAACACTGTTCTTAGTTTGTACTGTTCCTAGGATAAAATCTAACTTTAGATAGCTAGTAATATCTGATAGGATGGAGCAGCAACCAGGGAAAGGAGAGGAGGTAAAAAAAATATATGCAAATATCTTCCCTTAGAAAATACATTGCACTGAAAGTTTACATTTGTGTTGTGTGGTAATGGGAAAGACTATAATCAATAATTACCTTTGGAGGCTTGCTGTTTCAATGGAGAACAGTGACATATCACTTTTCCCAGCTGGAATCAAGAAGTCAGAACAGAAAGTGAAAAGTTTAGGAGAAAACGTCACAGCGCTGGATGTAAATAGCAGAACTAAAATGATGCCTATAGCTAAGAAAACATCATCATGTGTTTAAAATTTTAAATTGAAGTATGAATTATGAGACTAGGGGTTGTGATTGTTGATACATATACAATACATGAAGAGTATATTGGACACATATGGGTTTATTTACTAAAGCTGGTTCACTCAGAATCTGGTGCACCTGTGCCTGGTAGCCAATCAGCTTCAAACTTCAGCTTGGTCAATTAAGCTTTAGCAATAAAACCTGGAAGCTGTTTGGTTTCTATGCAGAAGTGCACAAGATGCTGAGTGAACCAGATTTAGTAAATAAACCCCACAGTTTGAGTTAATGCTGCAGTGTTTATCTTTCATATTTGAGATAATATTTTCTCATTTTTATATACTTGTCCTTCTTAGTTATTGAATTGGATTCTAAAGTGGACATCCTGATATGTCACAATACACAACAATATAATTTTCAATAATGCTTTATCATGTATTAAAAAGCATCCCTTGAGCTACAGTTGGGTGAATTTGCCTAGGCTGGGAGGAGCAATCTGGTTGAATGATCTCATCAGTAGGAAACATTTCCTCAGTTTCCTCTCCCCCAGTGATCACTCAGAATGTCACTATGTAGCTGTCCACTGCTGGGATCTGTGTGGGGCAGTGTGCTCAGCAGCCACCTCTCACCCTACGATTTCCTGCTGTCTAAGCATCGGAGTGGCTCTGTGTCCCCCTTCCTCCCGGCAGCAGAGGACCTGAGCCAATCAAGGGAAAGGAAGATTTATTATGCAGCAGCCATGGATTCTGGGAACTGTAGTCAAATAATACAATACAAGTCAATGAAGCCTAATGGAGGTGTAGGCTTAAATATCCTAGATTTTCTGCACAACAGAGGAGGAGAGACAGGATTTTTTCCCAGGTACTTCTAAAGAGGGTCTTTTGTGTGAGGAAGCCAAGCAGTAAAGACCAGTGTCAGATTTTTTTGCAGTGCAGTGACCAGAGAAAGCAGACCACTGTTGCATTTGCTTAGCCTATGCAGAGATCAGGTGCCCTTTCTGTGTTCATAAAAGCCTGCGGACTAAGCCATAAAGAGACCCTTTGCTGCGAGTGTCTACAGCAAATGAAAACCAGCGAAGACCAGAGCTGAGAGACTAACCCTTGTGAATGTAAGGACCTGATTGTGAGGAACGAGTCACCGGGTGCCAGGTACCTGAAAACTGTAGACCACCAAGAGCATGGGACTGGACCTGTTGCATGACAGAAGTAATGAGCTGAATCATCTGTGTTTATCCCAACACTAACACAGATAATACAATGGAGACTACATTTTACTTAGCAACCCATAAGCCATCCATTTCCACAGCTACACATGCACCACCATACAGGAGGGCCCCAAAGAAAGCCAGTTAATACTGCCAGATAATTTATAGCCACTTCCAGGGGCACCCCTTTGTCAGAAACACATACACCCACTACTGGGGCTGTATGCATAGTGTGCACATGTGCACTCTTATGTTTGGGTTAAAAATTCCAATCCTGTTTTTGTCAGTTTAAATTTGATTTAGCATTACTATAGTTAAGTTGATTTCCATCTTAAGGGGCAGTTTTTACATTATCTAGTACAGCATCTTTAAAAATTGTTTAAACCATCACATTTATTGACTCATGCGGGGGTAAGTGCTACAAGTTTTTACATGTAAATAACCTCTAGTTGATTCAATTTACATGCTCATCTAAAAACTGAGACATGTAGAGTAAACCCTACCTGTACTTTGTTATTTTTTAAACACAAATAACAAAACTATCACACTGTAATTACAATATATAGCTCATTAGGAGAAGACCTAATAAGACATATTTACATTCCAAGGAGCTATTTGATATGGTTCTTTGTACCTTGAAATCATAACTAGTTGGTGTTGTACAGATCTTTTCCATACCTCTTCCATCAGTGAGTATAAGATGTTCAAATGCTGTATAGGTCATTCCTGTACTGGGGCTTGCAATGCAATGAAAAACATATCTGTCTCTACCAGTCTCAAATAGCTGTCCAAATTTTCAGGAAGTAGACAGCAGGTCCCTTAATGTGTGTTATCAATGATGCCTGGCTAAAACTACCTGCCTATCAGAGCAATTAAAACTGAGGATCTAGAAATGGGGTTATTTAAGGTAATTGGTACCATGAATATCAGAATCTTTCAGTAGCTGACACCTTTAGCATTGAAGAGAAAACTATGGTGTTGTTACAATAGTAGATAATAAGTACTGTAATGTTAAAGTTGAATTCCATAAATATTTTTTTCCTAGCTTTGGATCCTCCATACCCACTTCTGGTATTTAAAAAAAATCCTAAATTTTACCTACTTTCTTCATGCACTAGTGTCATTCTTGACTTCCTCAGTCCAGCACTGGCAGTCCTATTCAGGGCAGAATGCAATTCTATAATTTTTCTCATTGCGTGTACACTCACCCTGTCATTTACCCTTCTCATATAGGTGCATCATCACACAGGCTGGGCTCACATTTCTCTGGGAAGTGATTATGTGTGTATCGCTCTGTCCTAAAAGAAGGCCCACCCCCCTGCTGCTGTCAGAAGAAAGAGAAGATCCTGTGGTGACATCACCGGATAAGCAAAATTACATAAAAATATGTATGGGATTGACTATGTAAATGTAATGCTGAGATAAAATAAAAACACGATAAGTCTCATAAAGAGTGTATTTTTTTCATTTGCTATATATATGTCATCTAGACATAGCTATAAGAGTAGCATTTGTATACAAGTGATCATCCTGCACACAAGCCTCCTGAGTGTTACATATTCCTTACCTCCCACTCTGCAGGTGTGTTCTGTGTTATGTAGCCAAATGGTTGCCGTGCCAGCTCCATGTATTATCTTCTAGAGACTCAGCCAAGTCTCCTTCTCTGCAAGAAAAACAGTCATTAAGAACTTGCCGCAAGCCCCCAAAAACACATTATCTTCCAGCAGTTCTGCTTTGTAGGATATAATCTCCGATAAGATGGATACGACAATCATTATTATATTACTGGAGAAATAGCTTTGCAGTGACACTGAATTTGATTTTCCAGATATAACAGATCTGTTAGGGAGAAGATTAAGGTTTATTCAGGTCATATAAACTAATATTGTAAGAGACTTAATGTAACTAAATCAGCTCTTATAATTGCATTTAGAAGAAAAGTTCAGACAAAGACCACAATATAGTGACAATCTATACCAAGTTCAGTTTCAAAGTAGACCTTTCAGTAACCTTAAAGGTCTTCATGAAGAAACCTTCTGACATGTCAGAATACAGAATAAACCAATGGTATTGTTTTTCAAAAGTTATTCTTTTTATCATTTTAAAATCTTTGTGCTTTAGTTAAAAGATGTAGCATAGGCTAAGATGATGTCATCAGTCTGCTGCAGCTAGGAAGAGCCATTGCATCAGTCTCCTCTGTCTCAGTGATCGGACTGCAACATTTTTAATTTTAGCTAGTTCAGAGGCTGAAGAAAGAGTTAATTTGTTTTCAGACATTTGGAATTTTGTAATTAAGTAAATGCTTACTATGGATGGTGCCTGAACATATGTGGTGCTGTCTAGGAGAGCAATGCAGATGACATAATTGTTGAGTACTTTGATTTCAGGGAGACGTTAGTAGTACTTGGAAGTGTTACTATGTATTTAAATGGTGGTGGATGGGCACATTCATGCTACAGTTCCTACGCAACTACCCCAGGAGTTGGGCTGTGGGACCATTACTGGTTGGCCATCCTTTTGGGTCCAGTATAAAGAGAAAATATTAGAGCTCACCCTGCCATCACAGAGGGAACATAATGCACCATCTAGAGATGGTGCAGAGGAACCCTTTAACTGCTTTCCCAGTGAATGGCAGAATTCCGTTTCTTGACCAATGTCCCTCAGATACTCATGGGGGAGAAAGGAGAAGCAGAGTTGGCAGCAAAGCTAGCAAGGCTTTCAGGTCTTTCTTCACAATGCATTGCCCTGACCTGGCTGCTGGCAGCAGTCACAGAGAGTACATAACAAAATGTTTGATAATTACATTGAGTCAGGTACTGTATATAGACACATTGACAATAGATGATCCTCTAAACTACTAGCTGTCAAGGCTTTATCAGTGGCCAAAGCTTGACCCTGTAGTCACTATGGAAAGGACATTTAGTGCAGTGGGTGGATTTGTAACAGATTAAAGAAGCCGTCTGTCCCTAGGCACAGCTCACGTTTATAAAAATTAACCTGTCCTGGATCAGCAATGAGTACTAAACACCTGCAGTTGATAGTAATCATTTTTTTTCTTTAAATCCGGCTGCAAAACTTTAGTATCCTATTCAGTTTTACCATCTCCTGCCACCACTGCTGGTATGTCACTATTACCATCTACTGTCATAACTGCCATTTCCTTCCACAACTGATGGCACACCAGCCTTACCATCTCCTGCCACCATTACCATCTCCTGCCCCCACTGCTGGCCTGTCGCCATTGCCATCTCCTGCCACTGGAGCCTGCTTTAAATCCATTACTGTCACTATTACCATCTATGGCCACCAATACAGGCCTGCCAGCATTACCATCTCATGATACCTCTACAGCTCTAATGGAGTACAATATGCAGTTGGGTATGGGTACAATATGCAGTTTAGCCAATGAGATGTAACACAAATAATAGAACTGTTGCATATGCTTTCTGTGTGTGTCATGTTACTTCAGTCAGAATTCACGATCAATAATTACAAAGATAATCCCTCCATTCCCCACATACATAGGCAATAATACAATGTCTGATGCAAAACAAATACAACTAGTTGCAATGTGGGATTGAGCTTGATGCATTTCATAAACTTCCTAAGGAGCTGTAGCAAATATAAAGTCTACAAAATAGCCAATAATTGCAATAAATCATCATTGCATAATGCATATACTGTACATCAGGTGTGATACCCATATACAGAATTCATCACTTAGTTACATAGTGCATAACAAATGAACCATTTATCTTATCAATAAATAAGTATATTAAACCAACACTTACACTTATAAATAGAAAGTGATTACTAAATGTCTAAATAAAAGTCCACAAGTATCCCAGATATTGTGTGCTTAGTCACCCACGTGCTGCTATAGGAAAATCAATAAAAATACATATGTGCTCTGTTCCACTGTGCCCACAAACACTCCGTACTCACTGGATCAATTTGACCTCTTGTATACACAAGAAAGCCAAAAGGCATTTGTTAATAATATCATCTCTAAACTCCAGTTTGAAGGAAGCCAGAAGACACTATACAGCCAGAAGGAGATACTCGGAAATGTTGTAATCCATATTGCTCCAACCAGTTACCTTTATGCAATCTTCTAAGGAGCAATGGAAACTCATGGCACTCAGCTCTCACAAGACCTTGCAGCTGACATCCTACAATGGGCTCCTTTTTAGGAGGAGCCCATTGTATGTTTATGTGTGCCTTTAAAGTCCCACTTATTGTAATAGTTTTTACTATGTAACACATAGGGATGTTGGCACATTCCTTTCAAAAAGGATTTTTAGCCCCCACCATACCTATGTGTATGTGGTTTAGATAATGTGGACTACAAGAAATTGTATACATATTATGTATGCTGCATGTGGCATATTGCTTCTATTGGACTTTGCAAAATATAAGCTATGCCATTTTTGGGATAAATGTGGAGGTGGTTTAGCCAATGAGGCCTAAAACGTTTGTCTAAATATTACATATTCTGTGTGCAGTATATTACTTCTATTGTAAGCTTCAAAAAATAACATTTACATTGATTTTGTTGTTTAAGCCCTAAATTGGGATGTGGTTTTGAAAATAAGGCCTACCAGAAATCATATAATAGTTATATTATTTAATATAGTAATATTTCTGTCTCACTTCTCTGACACAATCCAATGCATATTTTTTATTTGGTTAAAAAATGCCTTGGCTCACTTTCTTAAAATTTGGCCTACTAAAAAGGCTTACATGGTGTGCAACATGTCTCTGTAATATTTATGATTTTCAGCTCTAACATAAACCATTGTAATTTTTATTTCTGGATAAAAAAGCCTTGTCTCTTTCACTCTTCAAATGGTGCACACAGGGCTTACAAGATGTATTATGATTTTTATTTCTGGATATAAAAAAACAGCTTTGTCTCTCCCTCTTCAGAGCGGCTTGTTAAAAAGGCTTAGATGATGCTCATTGTGTCTTTTATATTTCTGCATCTTGCCATAGGGATCACAAAAAGGAATACCAGACCCAAGCTGTATGAAAAGAGTACAAGATTATTTTAATTGTTGGTGAGAACGTCACTGTTTTTGAGAAAATTTTGATATCTGTGGTAGTTGTATGCTAAATTGAAAGGTGACAGCGTACTGTAAATAGATTGAATGTTTTCTTATATGGAATAGTGAAATAAGGAGAAACCGAATTAAAGTTAATAGAGATTGTATTAATATGAATTGATGAAGGCCATAAATATGTGCCATGAGGAAGCTGGACTAGCTGTTAATGTTATAAATTGAATAACAACATATTTGAAGTGATAAAAATAAGGAATGTGGGAAGAATTATACATATGAGAATGAAATATAAGGGGGAAATAAATAAATAATAATAAAAAAAAAACATATATACACTTTTAATCAGAGTATAGCGCAAGTCAATTAATCTTCTGGGATATTGATCTGGTCAGATAAGTAGCAGAGGGGGTTGTTAATCAGTTTCAGCTGCTTTGGTGTTAATACAATTAACAACAGGTGCACTAGATGGGTAACAATGAGACAACCCCCAAAACAGGAATGATTTTACAAGTGGAGGCCACTGACATTTTTTTCCCTACTCATATTTTCTGACTGGTTTTACTAGTTTTGCATTTGGCTACAGTCATTGTCACTACTGGTAGCATGAGGCAATACCTGGACCCTGAAGAGGTTGCACAAGGCAGTCCAACTCCTCCAGAATGACACATCAATATGTGCCATTACCAGAAAGTTTTCTTTTTCTCCTAGCACAGTCTCAAGAGCATGAAGGAGATTCCAAGAGACTGGCAGTTACTCTAGGAAAGTTGAACAGGCCTGTAGAAGGTCCTTAACCCATCAGTAGGACCGGTATCTGCTCTTTTATGCAAGGAGGAACAGGATGAGCACTACCAGAGCCCTACAAAATGACCTCCAACAAGCCACTGGTGTGAATGTCTTAGACCAAACAGTCAGAAACAGACTTCATGAGGGTGGTCTGAGGGCCCAACATCCTCTAGTGGGCCCTGTGCTCACTGCCTGGCACCATAGAGCATGATTGGCATTTGCCATTGAAAATCAGAATTGACAGGTCTGCCACTGGTGCCTTGTGTTTTTCACAGATGAGAGCAGGTTCACCCTGAGCACATGTGACAGACATGAAAGGGTCTGGAGAAGCCATGGAGAACATTATGCTGCCTGTAACATTGTTCAGGATGACCGTTTTGGTGGTGGGTCAGTGATGGTCTGGGGAGGCATATCCATGGAGGGATGCACAGACCTCTGCAGGCTAGACAATGACACCCTGACTGCCATTAGGTATCGGGATGAAATCCTTGGACCCAATGTCAGACCCTGCACTGGTGCTGTGAGTCCTGGGTTCCTCCTGCTGCACAACAATGCCTGGCCTCATGTGGTGAGATTATGCAGGCAGTTCCTGGAGGATGAAGGAATTTATACCATTGAATGGCCCCCATGCTCGCCTGACCTAAATCCAATAGAACACCTCTGGGATATCATGTTTTGGCCCATCCGATGACACGAGGTTGCACCTCAGGCTGTCCAGGAGCTCAGTGATGCCCTGGTCCAGATCTGGGAGGAAATACCCCAGGACACCATCCGTCGTCTCATTAGGAGCATACCCCGAAGTTTGTCAGGCATGCATACAAGCACGTGGGGGCCATACAAACTATTGAGTACCATTTTGAGTTTCTGCAATGACATTTAAGTAAAACTGACTAACCTGCTACATCATTTTTTTACTTTGATTTTCAGGGTCTTTTTGAACTCAGTCCTCTGTAGGTTGATAATTTTTTTTCCATCAAACGATGGGGCATCCTTACATCCCTAACACATTATCCAGTCCATCAGTATAGATATCCAGCATGAGATTTTTCCCCATTGAGATCTGATGTGTTTTCAAAATGTTCCTTTAATTTTTTTGAGCAGTGTATTAAACAAATAAATAATTACATTGATGTATGTGCTAAATGAAAAAATAAATGTGATGATTATCAGAAAAGATAATAAAGAATCAAGGAAAAGTGAAAAAGTCTATGGTGATGTGAGATCCATGTGATGAACATGACTCTAATACTGAAAGCATACTGTACTGGCAGAGTGGTTTGGGAAAAAAGGAAGAGTATGAAGTGGCATATCAGTGGAACTAGTAAGCATTGTAAATGTGAATGAAAAAGTATAAGACTGAATGTGTGATTATAGCAATAAAATAAAATGAAAAGGTCAAGTAACAATAACATTTAATTTAATAATTGAAAGCAGTAATAAACCCAAAACTAAAAATGTAATTTATTGCTGCTTACCAATCATTAGATGTGGTGGCTGCATTGATTTTCTTTTTTTAGCTTTTTTTTCCCTCTGTTTTCACCTAGTAATCTGTTCAGTAACACACCTTCTGTATTAGAGTGCCCAACTCTGGATGACTGAGCACAGGGAGCAACTTTGGACAGCAGCATTGTCAGTCTGGGGGGAGAGGAGTGTTAGATGTACTAGCAGATGCAAATACACTAACAAACTGCAGCTGATCTCCAGATAATACTTTATAAGTAGTTACAGCAGTTTTTTTTCCCTTTTGGAATAAAGGTTTTACATAAATAAATATACATCAAGTGTTAAAATGGTTTGTCTCATCCCTGTAACTTGATAAATTTGCAAGAGAGCATGTTCTTTTCAAAAACCACAGACTTACTGGCTGGATCACCAAACGAAAATAGAAAATAGAAGAAAGCCTAACAAAGAAAACTAATGTAGCCCTCAAGTCTAGAAATCGGTAAGCTGTGATATAATAAATGTTTACTTTTGGGTTACAAACTGCTTTATTCAACACATCTGGGGACAGGGTATGAGGCAGGCATTTTTCAGATGCACATCATGTAAGCTTTTTATATAAACCTCTGTGGTTTTTATTTCTGACTAAAAAATGCCTCATCTCACATTCTTGAATTGTGGCCTATTCCAAGACTTACATGATGTGCAGCGTGTCACGGATCGCACGATCGCCACCCTCAACATGCGACGATCACACGACCGCGACCAACAATACATCACGACCGCGGCGCCAGACCCCCAGACCTTCTCACCAAACTCGTGACCGAAGGACCGGCCGACCTAAAACCGCGATGTGACGTGCGTAACCACGCCACACTCAGCTGCGCCCTGCACAACGATTGTCCAGCTAATGGAACGCAATCGACATACCGGCAGCCTGAATGCGCTTGTTACTAGGTCGGGTTAATTACGCAACTAACCCTTCACTGCCATCACCCCTTTTTGTACAGAGAAAGGGGAAAATCTCCTTATCAAATATACACTATAATGATTCAAATAATGGTCTATACAACACGGTCAGCAGGCCCGTTATACAGAGATTACAACAAACAGTAGCGTCTCTTCAAAGGCAAGAATTCGTGAACTGCAAGTAAGCGCTTAGAAACAGTTTAACACTTTCAGAAAGAAAGATTTATTGCTAAAAGAGTGAAACAGGTGCAATAAATTATTTACTTAAAAAATTTAACTAAGATACATATATATACATAGAAAACAGCACAGCACAGCAACAAGATAACAGGGAGAAGTTAGAAGGTTAAGTTACTTGCCATGTTCAGCCTTAAGGTAAGCAGATCCAAGTTGCAGAGCGAAAAGGGTCTTTAATCTCCTGCTGTTACGATGTTACAATTAGGAGATGTCTTTTGCTTAACTTTTTAGGCTTGCCAGCCTGTCTTTTAAAGTCCCCCTTCAGGGGGGGTGGCTCTGAGTACTGGCCAATACCTTGTTTTGGGCGGGATCGTCGGATGGACTCTGCTTTAAAACTGACAGCTTCATAATCCATGATATGAAACATAGGTGACAGCTGACCTGAGGAATGTTCATTTAATTTCTGTCACCTGGCTGGTAGGGTTTATGAGGTTCCAACTTCTTTCAAGTCCAGGGAAAAAACTACCTTATCTTGGTTAGGAGGTGTGAGTTTACACAGGCCTTTGGACAAAGAGTCTGCTGTCTCTATGGGGGGGCTTTGTAGCGCTGGGCCCCCTGCTGCTCCAGCCTGCCAGCAACTTTTAACACACACTCATCTGTCCCTGTGCCTCTCAGGAAGGGAGGGGGTAGGGAATAAAGGATTAAGGAATACTTCTAATAAAAAAGGGGAAATCCGCTTCCATCTCCGATGAGCAAGTTTGCTACACAGCGTAACCTTGTAATATACCTAATTTGTGTCTCTGACATAATCTACTATAATTTTTATTTCCGGATAAAAAGAGCTTTGTCTCTCTCCTTTTTAAATTTGGCCTACTAAAGAGGCTTAACAATGTGCAGCATGTCTCTGTCTTATTTCTGTCTTGTATCTATGATATAATCCACTGTAATTTTTATTTCTGGATAAAAAAATGCATTGTCTCTCCCTCTTCAAATGTGGCCTATTAAAAAAGGTTTACATGATATGCAGCATGTCTCTGTAATATCTCTGCCTAGTATCTCTGACATAATCCACAATTTTCTTTTCTGGATAAAAATGCCCTGTCTACCCCTTCTGAAATGCAGTCTACTACAAATGCTAATATGATGTGCAATATGTCTCTGCCCTGCATCTGGATAAAAATGCCTCTTCATTCCCTTTTGAATTGTGGCCTACTACAAATACAGTACTAACATGATGTGCAGCATGTCTCTGTAATATTTCTTCTTTGTGTCTGTGACATAAATGTACAGATTTAAGTAGATAAGATGTGACCTGTAGAAAATATGACAATGTAGTTTTAGCATTCCATGTTATAATAATATAAGATGTGTTTAGAATTAAGGCAGAGGCATATGGTCATCCAATAGCATCTGAAAAGAGACAGAGCTTCCTTAGGCTGGAAGTGACACCTGGGTACCAATAAGATTTGGAACTTTCGGGGAAACCTGGAAGGAAACGGCTGGAGAGAGGTTGGCTTCACGACACAGCGGGAAACCAGAGAAGTATATCAGTGGATCAAAGGAATATGTTTAATCTCTCATAAAAGCTAAAATATTAGTTGCAGAGATATGAAAATACTTCCTTCTGATTGGGCACTCTGTAGGCTACATCTGCATGTAAAAACCGTATTTGTGGCTTATGTAGAATGCCAGAAAAATGCAGGAAATAATTATGTGGCGCCAGATCACAACAGCTGAACAGTGATTGGTACTGTCGCGATAGGACTGATGCGCGGGTGTCGGAAATTCAATCCCTGACTTGGTGATTCAAACCGTTCCTGGTCCAATCGACTTTGGGCATTTCAGGACCCAGAACATCCTGTGGGCGGGTACAGGAACACCCCCCAGAGTCAATTGACCAAGAACTCATGTCCAGCCCACGTCCATATTCCCATAAATTGAGGACCCTGAGGTATGGACGTTGTGATTCGTATGGAGCTAGTTCGATCAACTAACGGATTGCTGACTTTCCCTGACTTGCTCCAGTCGCAGGAAAAATCTTGGTAAAAGTTTTATTTCTGTTTTTTATTCCCTTTTATTTTATAGTGAATAGTCAATTGTGTGTCTTCTTGTATTTTTTGTATTTTCTGTAACTTTTTATACTTTGTACATATTTTATGCACTGCCCACTTTGGAATATTAAATCATAAAATTAATAAGTGACTTCTGGGTATTTAGGCACGGGCTCATGTCTCCGGAGAGATTAGATTGTATTGTATTTTATTGTCTTTAAAAGCTCAGTCAAGTTCATTGCCTATCTGTATGCAATTGCACTGTGTGTTGGCAGATTATATGCAGATTGTAAAGGTAACAGGTCTGCCAGACAGAGATCTGTGAGTGTGTGGTGTCCCAGCAGGCCAGTAAAACTGTTGGGTGGTGGCAAGCTACCGTTTGTGGTGTGTCTGGTGTGGGGGTGTGTGGACAGTGGAAGAGTGATTAAAACCGGGGTTCTGGCTTGTAGGATAGCTGGGGGAATCCTAGAAGGCTGCTCCTCAACCCTAGTTATTGCATCAGATTATATGTAAAATTTGAATCTGCCAGTGTGTGGTCGGTCAGCTGGATTGGAGTAGAGTCTCCCTCCAGTGGTGGCCAAGAGGAAGTGCGGGCTGTGAAAGTGTATCACGGCCGGTCTTATATACTTTATATATTAGATGTTAAGCCCCCCCTTATTCCCTCTTACCCCAAGTCACGGCCGCACGTGCGCGCCTTGGTTAGCTAGTCACTGTGGGCATGGCGTGTGGGTGAACTGTGACAGTGTCTTTGACATAACCTACTGTAATTTAAATGTTTTGATAAAAAGTGCCATGTTTTTCCCTTTGTAATCATGGCCTACTAAAAAGGCTTACACGGTGTACAGTGTGTATCTTTTATATTTCCGGCTTGCATCTCTGACATAATACACAGTATTTTTATTTCTAAAAGTACTTCTTATCTCTTTTTGCATCTTATCTCATAATTCACTGTAATTGTTTTTAAATGTTTTTTTTTAACTATCTTACCTCTTCTTCCTACATTGCTACCCCATCAAGCTGCCTATTTACTTTCCAGCCAAGAGTAGAAGTGTAAACCTTCTGATAAATTTAACCCGTTCTATTTACTACTTCAACAGCTCATTTCTAGCCTATTAACTCTAGGTGAAATACATAAAAACAAAAACAGCAAAACCTGTAAAATAGATTTATCAAGTTACAATTAAACATATAGGATTGCTGTCACTTTATGCAGGCCAAGGAATAATGTACAGTTAAAAAAATTATTCCACTTCCAAATTATGTGATACTAGTATACAGTGGTGTTATGACATCCAGGAGAGTCATTCAGTTCTGTAGCCCTGCACATAGCTTAAAGGCATCTCTGAAGCATGTAATTTGAATGTTTTGTGTTTTTCAAATGTTGTTTTCAAAGTTTCACAAAATGAAGGGCCCTCTCCCTGCAGAAAGGCATTTATTAAAATATTTTTTTCATTGGTGCATGTTGAGTCTGTGCACAGCTCTCTATGCCCTTTGTTTGTCCCTTGTTCTTGGCCTCAAAAATGAACAGAAGTGATATTCAACATTGACCTCCCTTTGACTACAATGGGATTCACATGAAAGTTCAAAAATTTGCAATAAGTTCACCAGTTATTCCCACAAATCAAATCTGGGCAGATTCGCTCATCTCTAATGAAGACCTGACTAGATTGCCTTGGTATACTGGACAACAGCTGGAACTTGTTATCATACATGTGAACACATTAATGACGGTTGGCAGCATCATATACAGTGTTCTAACCCTCTCGGTCCCTCCACCCTAGGCAGTGGCCTGTGTTGACTAGGGACATATTTATCTTTTCTCAGACAGAGAACAGTTTGATTTCAGACTTCCTGTCTATAATAGCAGGCACCATACTGGGTGATATACAGACTAACAGTCATAGTCACTGGTCTACAATACAGAGGGATGACTAGTAGCCACAGTTTTGAGCACAGAAAAAAGTGGGGAGTTTGGGGTGGAGGAACTTGACTGGCCTGCACAAAGTCCTGATCTCAAGCTGATAGAACACCTTTGGGATGAATTAGAGCAAAGACTTCAAGCCAGGACGTCTCATCCGACATTAGTGTCTGACCTCACAAATACTCTTCTGGAAGAATAGTCAAACATTCCCACAGACACACTCCGAAATCTTGTGGACGGCCTTCCCAGAAGAGTTGAAGCTGTTATAGCTGCACAGGGTGTTAATTAGTGTTTTTGCTAATCATGCCTGATGACACCCTCATTCTGCTGGTATGAATAGCTTGATTTGATTTAACAGGACTAGTTGTTCTTTGAGAAAAAGAAAGGGCAAAATGGCTGGAGTTATTTGAACAGAAATTCAGGGGCAAATCAAAACGGGGGATCACTAGTTCTAAATCAGCTGGATTTTCATTAAGTATAAAACTGAATTAGTTCTTCATCAGCTTTTTTCCAGAATTTGCCCCTTCCTGACTAACAACACCACAAAACAATTTATCCTTTTTATATCCCGCCTTGATTACCGCAACTCTCTCCTCACTGGCCTACCTTTACACAGACTTTCCCCTCAATCAGTCTATTATGATTGCTGCTGCTAGACTTACACACCCTACCAATCCCTTCACTGGCTTCCACTAACCCAACGTATAAAATTAAAAATACTAACCACAACATACAAAGCCATCCACAACACTGCCCCTACCTACATTACCAACCTCATCTCCAGATATCGACCAAATTGTTCGCTTCGCTCCTCCCAAGACATCTTGCTCTCTAGCTCCCTTGTCACCTCCTCCCATGCTCACATCCAGGGCTTCTCCAGAACCTCTCCTAACCTCTGGAACTCCCTACCCTAGTATGTCCAGTCAGCCCCCACCCTGTCTGCCTTTAGGTGATCTTTGAAAACTCACTTATTCAGGGAAGCCTACCCCACCTCCACCTAAGAACTGTTCTTGAGTCACCTCCATCAGATCATCCCCTGCAGCTATCACCTTTGGTACCACCTCCCCTTCCTTTAGATTGTAAGCTCCATTAGCAAGACCCTCCTATTCCTTCTGTGTTGGACTGTATGAAAATTGTGCTGTCCCCCTTTATATTGTAAAGCGCTGCGCAAACTGTTGGCACAATATAAATCCTATATAATAATAATAATTAATAAGCACATTTTAGAATAATATGGGTGACTTTAAAGTGGTATTAAACCCAAAAACCAAAATGTTATATATTGAAGCTTTCTAATCCTTAAAGAGAAGAGTGTGAATCAAAAAAACAGACATTTATGCTCACCTAGATGGCTGCAGCATCGATCTGAGCTGCAACTGTCCCCCTCAGCAATACACTGAGAACTGAGCAATCAAAGACTACTGCTCTCTCAATTCTCAGGTCCTCTCTGAGCACAGAGTGGTTATTGTCTATCACTAGTCTGTGTTCTGCCCCCAGTGTTCACTGGAGCACTGAGCTGTGGAAATAGCAGGAGAGGCTGGTTCAGGCTCTCAGCGGTGCACTGGGTAGATCCTGACATTATTGTCCGTATCTCTGCAGAGCTTGGACCAGCTCTGTGACATCAGCCGACAGTGAGCTTGAGCCCGCTGTCAACTGAATCTAGATCACAAGAATGCAGAACTAAGTGCACTCCTGTGAGCTGCAGAAGAAGTATGGCCAAAAGTGCTTTGGCCATACTTTTCCTTTAAATGTGATGACCATATTAGTTTTCTTTTTTTAGGCTCTTTAAAATTTTATTTTCACCTGTTGTACCAGCCAGTAACACACTTGCTGTCTTAGGGTGTCTCCCCTCTGGATGGAGGAGCAGTGGAGACACCTTTGGACAGGAGTATTGTCAGTCTGGGGAAAAGGTTAGATGTACTAGTAAATTTAGATTATTATTATACAGTATTTATAAAGTGTCAACAGTTCGCTCAGCGCTGTACATTACAATGGGAGACAATACATGCGACAGTACAATAACAATATAATGTGATACACGAGGAGTTCGAGGGCCCTGCTCCTTGGAGCTTACAATCTAGGAGGGAGGGGATAGTGGTACAGGAGGAAATAGCTGTGGGGGATGGAGTGGTAGGAAGAGTGGAGGAGGTCGGCAATTAGCAGGGGGTGGGGTAGGCTTCCCTGAAGAGGTGGGTTTTCAAAGTGCGCCTAAAGGAGAGGAGAGTAGGTGATAGTCTGATGGATTGGGGTAGGGAGTTCCAGAGGATGGGTGACGCCCTGGAGAAGTCCTGTAGGCGGGCATGGGAGGAGGAGACCAGGGAATTAGAGAGAAGGAGGTCTTGTGAGGAGCGGAGAGTGCGTGTAGGGTGGTACTTGGATATTAGGTCGGTGATGTAGTTTGGGGCAGTATGATGGACACCTTTGTAGTGTTAGGATTTTGAATTAGGAATTGAATTTTGAAATAAAATAGACTAGCAATTTATAGTCCAACGCCAGCTAACATGTTTTAAGCAGTGACAGTAACAGTTTTTTTCCTTTTCAGATAAAGGTTTTACATAAATGAATAACATCTAATTATTGTAAGCACCCTTGTCAGTAGTGAAATCACAAGTCGAAAATACAGGGCAAAAAACAAAAGAGAGAAAACTAATGTAGCCTCCACATTTAAGCACTGGCAAGGTGCTACGTATATATTACATTTTTGTATTTGGGTTTAATACTACTTTAACTAGTTATAAACTGTGACTATTACTGTAAGTCATACACATTCTAGAATGGAAGTGATTTCATGGACTCCCTGAGTTCTATAATATTTATGCAATTCAGCTCATTTCAGTAAAAACAATAATTGTGTTCAGTGATCTGTTCTGTTTTTTTGTTTTGCTTTACTTTTTATGTCATCTGCAAAAAGAAAAAAAGGAGAAATGTGACCAACTCATATTGTAAAAGTTCACAGCAATAGCATGATTTTCTGTTTATCAATTTATGCTTGTATATAGCATGGGATATATACAGTGCCTATAAATATAGCAGGACAGCTTTGTCATTAAATTTTTCCTTTGAAAACTGAAAATTTGCTTTATCAGTTACAGAGGGCAGACTACTGTACATGCAATCTATTTCTCTTCTGTACAGCCAGCAAACACAGTTTGTCATTCCTAAATATAGAAATGCAATAGCACGTGCCTAGCCATGGTGGTTCAGCAAATGCTTGTGCACATTAACTGCGACAGTGAAACGTTTGTATAAATGATTTCTGGAAATGGCTCAACGCTAAAATCTGCATTAAATAGTACAGTATCCACCATCATCTTAGCAGTAGTTGGAAAATAAAATCCTAAAGGATGCAGACATATTGTTATTTAAATATAAATAATTAAAAAGAAAAATAGTTTGGATCTAAAAAAAACCTGAGAAAGAAAAACTTGCAATTTTCCAGATTGCAGTTGCAACATTTGCTTGGTGAAAATAATCACATGTATTTAAAGTAACAACTGGTACAAATAGACAAACATGTTTCTGAAACAGGGAAAAAGAAGTACAAATGGAATTTAAGGTCACAGAGACTGTAAACACATATTGGTAAAATCACTTATACTTTATTTTGACAATGTGTCACAATAAACATCATTCAATTAAAAAATCATTGTACAATGTCCCCGAAAACAATGTCCCACAGCCCACCATGGTGTATGGAACAAAACCAGTGATGAGGCATACTGTAACCAACAGAAAGGTCCTATGGGGGGGTGAGAGACATTCAGCCATTGGAAGAATGACCCAACATGTTTTGCGTCAACAATCGTTTCTTCAGGGGTTTAGTAGTAATATATACAATGTTATTATGCACCATGTTGCAGAAGACCCCCTAGTCACAGAGAGAAGGTCTCCTCTGCGTTCCCATGGGGCAAGGAGCTGTCCAGGGGGCCAGATATGGGGGCGCATTAGTAGCCAACAATCCAGAGCCAAGAAGGCCTTAAACAGGCATTGTTGTAGCATTCTTGCAGGAAGGGAGCCTTATTCCTGAACCTAGGCGGAAAATGTGGGGGGGGGAGGCGTGCACCACCTAGTGTCCAAGGGCGGAAGAATGGATAAGTACTGCAATGGGACAAGCTTGGAGGGAGAAAAGACTCCCAGGTTACAATAAAATAGGCGAGTCCCGGTCACACTGGTATAACTTGAACGATATACATGGGCCAGCCCATCAAAGGTATGAAAGGATAATAAGAAATGATCCCAACCTCCTGCTTGAGAATAGGCCAGTGTTGGGAAGTACTGGCATTGAGTCGATAAAGTAAACGCAAATTTGTCCTCCGGGGAAAAGACCCTGGCAACAAGAGAAGTCAATGGCATCTGCACCTAGAGGCACATATAACCCGATATCCTAGAAGGCAAACAGCCCTTCCCAAAGAAGTCATATTCACCATACACATTAAATCTTGAAACTCTTAGCTCTATCTACTGCCTAAAATGTATCAAGGTCTGTGCAATATTCTATTGGACCATATATCTCATTTCAAATGTTGCAGAATGCAGGAACAAGAACAGTCTGCAGGTAAACAGAAAGAGCCAATATTTCAATTAGAATATCAAGCAAAATATGCCAAAGAGCTACAGTAAGTGTGTTGGAGAGAAGAAGAGAGGGAGAGGTCTAGCTCAGGTCCATTCTAGGGTGACAATGCTACTCCTCCATAGATACAGTATAGTGGATGAATGTTGCCACCCTAGGTCTAGACTAGGATAGACCCCCCTCCATAACATCTGAAGGTAATTCTGTTGTCCTACCCTGGGGGGTAAAGCTGTTACCCCACAGATACAGGACAGTTAGCATTGCCACCAAAGGACAGTAAGTGTGTTACTGGCAAGATCACTAGGTGAAAATAAAGGAAATTAAGACTGAAAAAAAAAGCAAATGCACACACCACAATAATAGACTGGTAAGCTGCCATGTACATTTTTGTTTTGGAATTTAGATAATCTTTGAGCAAATAAAACTTTAACCATTAGCCGCCCGGCCTATAGCCATTTGGCGGCAGAAAAAATGCTTTAGCTTTCCAGGGTGTACGCCATTTGGCGTCCTCCCGCACATGCGCAGTTCGCGAAGTTGCAGAGCCGCGCAGCGGCATGATCTGTCACCGGCCGTGTACCTCGGACATGACCGATGACAGATCTGAGTACCGGCCCCCGTTGCTGGTATCATGTGACCTGCTGTGACCAATCACAGCAGCTCACATGACAGTTGTATACAATAGATGGCTTCATTCATGCCATCCATTGTATACTAGTGCCTAGCTGTGAATGGTCACAGCAGGTCACATGCACATGTCATGTGATTAGCTGTGGCCAAATCACAGCTAAGCACAAAAAAAAAAAAAAACCTGAATGAATTGATGTCATTCAGGTAAATGCTTGCTTATAGCAAAGTAATTCTTTGCTATAAGCAAATTGTGTAAAAAAAAAAAATACTGATCACTTCCCCAAAGTAGTACAATGTTACTATGGTAACATTGTACTTCTTTGGTCATAGTAAAATATGAAAAAAAAAATCTTAGAAAAATAAAAAAAAAGTAATAGAAAATTAAAAATAATAAAAAAAATAAAAAAAAAAATATATTTTTTTTTTCATACTGTCAACAGTCAGTGTCCCTGTTCACCGCCAAGCCAGTTATATGATGACGCTGTACTGCACTGGTGACAGTATGTAAAAAAAAAAATAGTGAAAATAATTTTTTTAATTTTTTCATTTTCCGAAAAATTATGACAAAAAAAATACAACTTCAAAAAACTCGCCATTCCTCTTATGAAGTACGTCGGACTGTCTACTCTGCAAAAAGGGGTCATTTGGGGGATATCTGTATTGTTCTGACATTCTTGGACCTCAAGAAATTAGATTGGCTGTCAGTACTTCAGGATTGATCAATTTTCAGATCTATATCATAGTTTGTGAACTCTATAATTTTCCTACAAACTAAATAATACATCCTAATTTGGGTTATTTTCACCAAAGACATGTAGCAGAATTCATCTTGGCCTAAATTTATGAAGAACAATTATTTATTTGTAAACTTTTATAACAGAAACAAAGAAAAAAGTGTTTTTTTTTTCAAAATTTTTGGTCTTTTTTTGTTAATTTAGCAAAAAATAAAAACTCCAGCGGTAATTAAATACCACCAAAAGAAAGCTCTAGTTGTGGGAAGAAAATGATAAAATTTTAGTTTGGGTACAATGTTGTATGACCGCGCAATTGTCATTCAAAGTGTGAGAGCACTGAAACGTGAAAAATGGCCTGGGCAGGAAGGTGTAAAATTACCCGGTATTGAAATGGTTAAGGATATTCTGCCTAAGTGACTGCTCATGGGGGTCCACCAGGATTTGAAATAAAGATGTTTTTATTGGCTGACATGATGTAAAATTACCGTTTTATATGTGAATAGTCTCCCTCCTCTACAATAAGATCTGAAATGCGTTGGGAATATCCCCATAGTTTATAGGATTATGGATGTCTTGCATATTATACATCATACAATGTGGAATAATAACAATATATTGTAGGGTGATGTAAAAAATGTTTTGTATAATATTGTCAGCCTACATGTTTTTATTATGTATATTTTTAAAAATAGCTGCAAAAACAAACATTTTTACTTACATCTGTTTGGCTATGTAATGTCTAAAAAGTCCCAAGTACTTTTGGTAGCAGGTTATATATTTTAGAGCAGACTTTAGGGGAGGGATGGACTGTGGCCAGTGAAAGTAATAAATGTCCCAGTGGGAGTATATAATGCTTCAGGCTTGGTGGTCAGTGGAGAAAAAATACATAGCTCCTGTGGTCAGTAGGAGGAGGAATATTGCCCCATTGTTGGTGTCGGGGTGGGGGGGGTACTGCCCCATTGTTGGTGTCAGCGGAAGAAATAGTGCCCCATTGTTGATGTCAGTTGCAGGTATTATGCCTCTCTGTTAGTGTCAGTGGACGGATTGGTGCCTCATTGCTGGTGTCAGTGGGAGGACAAGTGCCCCAAGGGCCAGAAAAAGTTAACAGGTTGGATACCACTGTCCTAGAGAGAAGTTGGCATGTATTCTTAATTAAGCAGCCTACAATATTTTACTAGATGAATATACTTTTACTGTATGAATATACAGTAAAAGTGAATATGACTTGAGGGTCCTTGTTCAATCACT
Organism: Staurois parvus; assembly: GCF_062004578.1. Classification (NCBI taxonomy): domain Eukaryota; kingdom Metazoa; phylum Chordata; class Amphibia; order Anura; family Ranidae; genus Staurois; species Staurois parvus. Next base: position 1,313,010 of record NW_028318066.1, read on the forward strand.
TCCCCTTAAGCGGTGACAACTAACTCTCAGCTCTTGCATTGTCACCCTGACACATGCGCTCCAGTGAAGACTACAAGTGACTATGCCAAAACACATTGCCCATGCTTGACCCACCATTTTTACTATTGGGCTACAGAGGCTGGATGAGATCAACAGAACTTAGATGCGCAAAATAACAGTATTTTTTAAAGTTTATGAATAAAATCCATGGTAGTGCATTAGAAAATTAAATGCCATTCATTTAGTGTTTGGATCTATTTATATTTTAAATTTCCCCAGTTCTCAAAGTCCTGAAGCTTTTCAAATTAATCTATAAATGCTGCTTTTGCTTTTTTTTTTTTTTTACATAATCATACTTATATTTAGGTCTATTGGTCTTTGAAGCACAAGCAAGCACATTTTCCACTTCACTTGACCAAAGTGCCCCGGCTTACAACAAACAGGTTAAGTGAAGAATTTTCAGAAATATATTTTAACGAACCTATCCTGTTAAACCACTTGAATTCAACATGCAAAGCTTACACTAATTAAAAAAAAAAAGAATTATAGACAAGGCCACTACCCTCCGAAACCGTCTTAACACAGCACTCTTGAAAGCACATCTTGCTTGGGCTCTTTGCTAATTGAGCACACTGATGAAAAAAGTTGCATACTGATATATATTTTTTCATTTGCAACGGTAAAAAGGTTTGAGACAGCTCATTTTGTTTGTTGAATACGCAGCTCTTTGCTCAAGCCAGCAATCTATATACCAATGCAAACGATTCATTTTTAGTTCTGGGATAATAATAGGGTTTTCTGAGGGAGATATTCTACCTGCACATAATTGTTTCTTTTCTTCTACAAGGAGCTCAGCAGCCCTGAGCAGAAATCTCAGAATTAGACCCAAGGCAATCTGCCAAATGTCAGGCTAGACCATTCCGGAGTCACTCACACTGGATCCAATAAACAGAGTCAGCTGCCTGATAAGGGTGACAGTGCTGTGAGCTAGAAACATATGGATGGCGAGGGTCATACATTTTCCAGGAAGGTCATCTAAAGTGCTGGATTAGCACAACAGATGTGCTCTAGTAAACAAATGGTCATTTTTATTTGTCTCTTTTTATACTGTGATCATTTTCATAGTAGGCCCATCTACGCTAACCGTTATTATCAGTACTGGTTCAGTTACACTCTTGACACTTCATCTTCATGTGTCTATGGTTACATAGGTAGCAGGGTTGAAAAATGCCATAGCCAGCATGGTTATTATTATTATTATTATACAGGATTTATATAGCGCCAACAGTTTGCTCAGCGCTTTAGTTCAATGTCTTCTTATAAAAAATTGTAGCGGGATTTACCGTGTTGGTAGGGAACAAGGCAATACAATTTCTCCTTTAGGTGCCACACTGTAACTTTTATTATGGAAAATAAAAACTAACTGGACTTATTAAAACATCATTGGCACTCTCATCTGCATTATCTATTGGCACTATTTACATGGATAGGGGGACAGGGGGAATTTCTCTCCCCAGGAACTGGAAGCTTTTTTGCACATTAGGTGGGACCTCTGGCATGGTTTGCCAATTGCATGGGACCCTAGTGTGAGATTTCCATGACTTGTATCATCTGTGGTATTCAGCATGATTTCCTCACCTGGTGGTATTAGTAGATAGTAATTCAGGCAATTGTATTCCTTGGTGGCTCCATACAGATTAATTTACATTCTGGACGAAGGGTGATCCAGTCATCATTTCTCTTCAGCCTACTCCTGATGAAAAAATTTAAAGATGTTCTGAAACACGTTAGTATTTTGCTGAATTAATAATGTGTCCCCATTGTCCAAGGGAGGACATGTGTACATGTATCAATATGTTTAATATGTAAGATGTAATCAGGAACCACATCTAGTTTTAATCTGTCTTGTATCTTCAAAATGTATTGTTTTAAATATTTGTAATAATAAACTTCTTGTTTTTTTTAATTTACATTTTGAGTTGACTATAAAGCTCTATATATCCTGTGGGGACAATCCATTCATATGTGAAAACATCATTGGCATTCTCATCTCTTCAAATGAATTTCTTGTACGGAAGTCACAAAGACAGAAGATGAGGGAAAATCTCCCCTGTAGTCTTCCCCACTATCCAAAACTAAAAAGAACTGTTTGGCTTGCGTTCAGGTTTATAATAACTCAGATATATATTACCATATGTGGGTTATTTGGAAAATTATCAAAATGATGTTTTTTCTTTATTTTCATTAACACACGCTTATTCTTCTTCTTTAGCATTAACGTAATACAAAAGTTAATGGATATATTAAGAATGATGACACTGTGTATACATATACCTCTTGTACTTGCTTTGCTGATAGTTATTTCAAAAAAGATTTTTTTAAAAATGGGGTATAAAAACATTGTGGATGACAGAATTTATATATTTGTATATGTTTGTAAATGATATAGGGTCTGGGATTAAAAATACCATTTCAGCAGATGACACCAAGCTGTGCAGTGGAATAATGTCCTCACAGGATGTCTCCAACTTACAAGCTGACCTCAATTCACTGTTTAATTGGGCAACTATGTGGCAAATGTTGACAAATGTAAGGTTATGCACTTGGGGGTTAAGAATATGCATGCAGCATACATACTAGGGGGGGAGTACAACTGGGGGAATCAATGGTGGAGAAGGATCTGGGAGTTCTGGTAGATCACAAGCTTAATAATGGCATGCAATTCCAAGCTGTAGTTTCTAAATCGAGCAAAATCCTCTCTTGTATTAAAAGAGGTATAGATTCCAGAGAGAGAGAGAGAGAGAGAGAGAGAGATCATTTTATCCCTGTACAAATCATTAGTAAGATCTCATCTGGAATATGCAGTTCAGTTTTGGGCACCAATTCACAAAAAGAACATTGGGGAACTGGAGAAAGTACAGAGAAAGGCAACTAAACTGATAAGAGGCATGGAGGAGCTCAGCTATGAGGAAAGATTATAGGAACTGAATTTATTCTCTCTTGAGAAGAGGAGATTAAGGGGGGATATGATCAACATGTATAAATACATCAGTGGTTCATATAGTGAACTCGGTGTAGATCTATTCACCCTGAGGTCATCACAGAGGACAAGGGGGCACTCTTTACGTCTGAAGGAAAAGAAATTTAATTTCCAAACACGGAAAGGTTTCTTCACAGTGAGAGCTGTGAAAATGTGGAATAGACTCCTTCAAGCGTTGGTTCTGGTCAGCTCAGTGGATTGCTTTAAAAAAGGCCTGGATTATTTCTTAGATACACAGAATATAAATGGATAGTAACATTTATAAGTAAAGTTGATCCAGGGAATATCCAATTGCCTCTCGGGGGATCAGGAAGGAATTTTTTTCCCTTGCAAAAGCAAATTGGATCATGATTTGCTGGGGTTTTTTTGCCTTCCTCTGGATCGACTGTGGGTGTAGGATTATAATTTATTTTTTTTTATTGGTTGAACTGGATGGACTTTTGTCTTTTTTCAGCCAGACTAACTATGTACTGTAACTATCTACTGCTGAATGAGCACCTGTAATCTTGAAGATAGTGGCATGATGATATAGGGATGAGTAGCAAAGGCAGGAACTTGTAGTGCTACCCCCCTAGGAGCCACTGGTAGTATTGGGTCCTCTGTTCTTTCTCTTGGCCCTAGGCAGAACCTCACTTGTGCTGACACCACCAGAATAACCTTGCCTCCCAGCAGTTGCACAAGAAGGACAAACACTGACTGTGATAAAGTAAACAGGTTGTATTGGCAAGACAAGAGTGATAAAGTAATACAATAGTTCAAAGAATCAAAGATAGCACACAGGAGAAGGTAATACCAATACAGTGCACTGCAGTACCAAGAGGGTAAACAATAGATCTCTGACTGGAAGATAAGGCTCCAATTGACCTCAGAAAGCTATCAATAAGATGACAGGCTAGTTTACTTGGAAGCTCTCAGACGGGAGAGTCTCCTACACACCAGTGCTGCTACCATCTCCAAATCTCCTGCACACCAGACAGATCCAGGGATCTGAGTACTCCTTGGATATAGTTCTGTAATAGGAAAGTTCCATAAAGAAGGGTTGAACGTAGTCAGTAGGAGTGTCCCTTCAAGTTGGCTAAGCAAAGGTGAGTACTGTTGAAGCAAGGGGTCGGTTAAGCAGAAAAGGAAGTTTTAATACAGTTCTGCAGTCTGGGTTCAAAGACAGCTTTAGTTTAAAAGGGCAGTAGCTTTCAGTGGTGGATGGTAGTAATATATTTAGTTCTGATCAAAGACAGTGTCAGGAAGTGACTATAGCACAAGTAGAAATTGAAAAGGAACAGCAAGCTCTCAGGGATCCGATTAGATCAGCTGCAAATGCACTAGACCTTATATGTAATACAAACAGAAAACAGTGCAGCGCTAAAAAAATGACACAGTGTAGGACTAAAAAATATAAATAATACATAATAATACATACCGTATTTTCCGGCGTATAAGACGACTGGGCGTATAAGACGACCCCCTACTTTTCCTGTTAAAATATAGGGTTTGAGCTATACTCGCCGTATAAGACTACCCCTCTTCCAGTGCACACCAAATAAAAATGAAAAAACATCAGATTTGATTTCAATATGGTATGCTATTTCAGTATGGTAGTCCAATGATGGGGTGCTATTCCTCCCACTGACACCAATGATGGGGCACTATTCCTCCCACTGACACCAATGATGGGGCACTATTCCTCCCACTGACACCAATGATGAGGCACTACTCCTCCCACTGATACCAATGATGGGACACTATTCCTCCCACTGACACCAATGATGGTGCCCCATCATTAGTGTGAGGAAGAACAACAAAAAAGAAGCGCACCAACCTTGCGCATTACCTCAGTAACCAAAATTTATCAAAGCGCAGGAGATATCGCATTTTGCCCCATCATTAGTGTCAGTGTGTGAGGAATAGTGCCCCATCATTAGTCAGTGGGAGGAATAGTGCCCCATCATTGGTGTCAGTGTGTGAGGAATAGTGCCCCATCATTAGTCAGTGGGAGGAATAGTGCCCCATCATTGGTGTCAGTGGGAAGAATCGTGCCCCATCATTGGTGTCAGTGGGAGGAATAGTGTCCCATCATTAGTGTCAGTGGGAGGAATAGTGTTCCATCGTTGGTGTCAGTGGGAGGAATAGTGTTCCATCATTGGTGTCAGTGGGAGGAATAGTGGCCCATCATTGGTATAGTGGGAGGAATAGCACCCCATCATTGGTATCAGTGGGAGGAATAGCACCCCATCATTGGTGTCAGTGGGAGGAATAGCACCCCATCATTGGTGTCAGTGGGAGGAATAGTGCCCCATCATTGGTATCAGTGGCAGGAATTGCACCCCATCATTGGTGTCAGTGGGAAGAATAGCGCCCCATCATTGGTATCAGTGGCAGGAATTGCGCCCCATCATTGGTGTCAGTGGGAGGAATTGCGCCCCATCATTGGTGTCAGTGGGAGGAATTGCGCCCCATCATTGGTATCAGTGGGGAGAATAGTGCCCCATCATTGGTGTCAGTGGGGAGAATAGTGCCCCATCATTGGTGTCAGTGGGGAGGAGGAATAGTGCCCCATCGTTGGTGTCAGTAGGGAGGAGAAGTAGTGCCCCATCGTTGGTATTAGTGGGAGGAATAGTGCCCCATTGTTGGTGTCAGTGGGAGGAATAGTGCCCCATCATTGGTGTCAGTGGGGGAGGAATAGTGTCCCATCATTAGTGTCAGTGGGAGGAATAGTGTTCCATCATTGGTATCAGTGGGGAGGAGGAATAGTGCCCCATCATTGGTATCAGTGGGGAGAACAGTGCCTCATCGTTGGTGTCAGTGGGGGAGGAATAGTGTCCCATCATTAGTGTCAGTGGGAGGAATAGTGTTCCATCATAGGTGTCAGTGTGGAGGAGGAATAGTGCCCCATCATTGGTGTCAGTGGGAGGAATAGTGCCCCATCATTGGTATCAGTGTGGAGGAGGAATAGTGCCCCATCATTGGTGTCAGTGGGAGGAATAGTGCCCCATCGTTGGTGTCAGTGGGAGGAATAGTGCCCCATCATTGGTATCAGTGGGGAGAACAGTGCCCCATCATTGGTGTCAGTGGGGAGGAGGAACAGTGCCCCATCATTGGTGTCAGTGGAGGAGGAATAGTGCCCCATCATTGGTATCAGTGGGGAGAACAGTGCCCCATCATTGGTGTCAGTGGGGAGGAGGAACAGTGCCCCATCATTGGTGTCAGTGGAGGAGGAATAGTGCCCCATCATTGGTGTGAGTGGGAGGAATAGTGCCCCATCATTGGTATCAGTGGGGAGAATAGTGCCCCATCATTGGTGTCAGTGGAGGAGGAATAGTGCCTCATCGTTGGTGTCAGTGGGGGAGAAGAGCGGCTGCTCCTTCTTCCAGTTCGGCCGCTCGATTTTCACGGGGCCGCTCGGCTCCGCCTCCTCGCCGGTGATTGGTCGCCTGTGTGCCTTTCTAGTGCTGGCGCCCAATCACCGGTGAGGAGGCGGAGCCGAGCGGCCGCGTGACCATCGAGCGGCCGAACTGAAAGAAGGAGCCGCCGCGCTTCCTGGACCGGATCGTCGTGGGACCGGAGCCAGGTAAGGTACAGCAGCCCCTCTGCCCACCCCTGTACTTAGTGTCCGTTGGAGGAGGAGGGGGGGGCGGCGCGGCGCCGCCCCTCGAAAAAGTGCCGCCCTGACACCGGCTCGCACCGGCGTATAAGACGACCCTTGACTTTTCAGAAGATTTTCAGGGGTTGAAAATTCGTCTTATACGCCGGAAAATACGGTAATAATTATTAATGATGATGATAATAAATCAATAATAGATATTAGTGACAGCAAATATAAGTGGATGAAGCGCTATGATTGGCGCAATAAAATAAGTGCAGCTTTGAAAGTCTTAAAGCAAAAAGTGTTCATAAGTTGGTGAAGGTCTGACATACACCGGTCAGAATACAGTGTTGCAAACGGGTCCTATTGCACAGGTGGTGTCAGATTATTCCATGTGACTTTATCCATATGGAAGATTGATAAAAATGCACACTTACCAGATGCGCATAATTAAAGCACAATGTGTTGAAGGGCATATTAACCAAGATTCTGCAAGATGCCCCCTTTAGATGGACCAGACAGACAGCATGGGAAAAGACTCCCTCTTCTGGATATAAGACTCCTCTGCAACCGTAATTCCATTGGGGTCATGCAGCGCTCTGTAGTAAACTCCAGACACTGTGTTTGAAATCCACCTATGTACCAGTGTGAAGTGGTGGAGCTGAAGTGCTGGATGTTGGAGATCCGGATTCAGCTGAAGATTCATGCGGCCATCGATTACAATAGGTCAGCCTGACTACCTATGTCATTATTTACACAGATCCTTTTCACCATGTGGGCCTCAAGTGCAGACTATACAAAAGGTGTCCACCAAATATCAACTGTGTCGCGCACCTGACTGGAGGCTGAGTGCAAAGCACCCTTGAAGGTAGTAACAGAAGGTGCAGTTTACAATGATGTAGTTGCCTGGTGATACCCGATGAGATGACACCCGTGGGTGGACAGGATACAGGAGCGGGCTCTCCAGAAGACTGGTGGATCTAGATGAATGGGCTGAGCAGGAGTCAGAAGCCAGAGACGGGGTTAAACACAGAGCAAAAATTGCCATCATATGACTCATCAGACAAAAGGGAAGATAACCAATGACAGCTAATGTTATGCATGATTAGACAGACCTCCATACACAGCAAATTTTATATATATATATATATATATATATATATATATATATTTAACGCAAAACTTAAAAAACTTAAAATACACAACCACAAAATTTATGTCCAAAGCTTAAACGAAACATACGGTAGACACTACAAAACCCTCAATAAGAAAAGCGGCATATAAAAACAAGGAAAAATGGTAAACAGGACAAGAACTTCATCCCAGGCGCGTATCTAAATCCCATCTAAGGTTTAACCCATGGAGGGATCTAGTCTGTAGCCTGTGTATCCATCATGCCCCTTTTTGTAATAATATTCAATGCCTATTGCTTCCTCGAGGGAGAGTTGACACTTTATCAATGCCTCAAAATCTAAAATAGGTGGTGTCACTAGCATGGAAATCCCTAAAATGTCTAGATACACTAGAGATCTGTTTTGCTTTAAGGTTACTGGAATCACAAAAGTGTTCTCCAATATGTGTCCTCAAAGTACGTATTGTACAGTCTTCATATTGTAAATGACTACTCGTGTGGTAAATGAGATTAACCACAAATGTGGTGCCACAATTAACATAGTGTAAAACTTTGAAACTTTCTCCTGTGGTTAAAGAATCAAATGTTTTGTGCACAGATTTAATTGGCAATATCTACACGTTTTGTAGCCGCAGGCATATGAACCTCTGCAAGCTAACCAGGTAGATGTAGTATTCTTCGAGGTGAAAAGACTATAAGAGAGAGTAATGGCCCAAAGTAGGTTCTCTACGACAGGAAAATCTGCAACCCTGTTCTAACACTGGAAGCATATCTGGATCTACATACAATATTGGAAGATTCTTTTTGATGATATCAACTACCAAATGATGGGGGATGATGGAGTATAATGCCTTGACATCTAATGTCACCTAAGAAAGGTCCAAAGTCCAGTTAACTTTCGGAATCTGTGAAAGTACCATATTTGCATCTTTGATGTAACCTGGTAGTCATACAACTAATGGTTGAAGATGTTTATCAACCCATTCCCCCAACAGTTCCAAAAGAGAACCACTGCCTGCAACTATGGAACGACCCCGAATAGGTTCTCCTTTTTATGTATTTTTTGTAAAAAGTGAAATATGGGCATAATTGGGTTCTGCTTCAAGAGGTTATCAGCCTTTCTAGGACTTATAAGTCCCATAGTTGTTCCTCTGTCAATTAAATCTTCCAGGACAGACTGAAAAGATTTATTAGGATCTGATACAAGAAGCCGGTAAATGGAGCGGTCACTGAGTTGTATGAGACAACCGCTCCCCATTTATCTGCCCCACGGATAACTAGATTTTGGACTTTTTCAAATGTTCCAATACTACCTTTTCTTGTGATGTGATATTTGACTGACCCAATACTCCATTTTTATTCCACAACTCTATCAGTTCTTTTTCTATAACCAATTGAAATATTTCTATGGCAGTGCTTCTGGCAGTTATCAGATAAAAATACTTCTCCTGATACCCAAACACTGTCGTTTGTACTGTGCAAACCACCAACTGACTCTATGGGGTTTATTTACTAAAGCTGGAGAGTCCAAAAACAGACTCCCTTCTGCATAGAAACCAATCAGCTTCTAACCTCAGCTTGTTCAATGAAGCTTTGGCAATGAAACCTGGAAGCTGATTGGTTTCTATGCAGAAGGGAGTCTGATTTTGGACTCTCCAGCTTTAGTAAATAAACCCCTATGTGTAAATGCTCTAAATTGAATTTACCACACAAATCTGGAAAAAGAAATGGCACATCATCTGAGACACAAAAGGACAGTTCACTCGCATCTCAAGGTTTTTCCATACTCCCTCCATACGAAAATGTTTTTTTTTTTTTTTTTTTTTTTTTCCAAAAACGTTTTATTGAAGTAAGAAAGACAAAACAGATCATAGACAGATACGGATCGCAGTCCGTGCACATCTTCATATATGTTCTCCCGTATCGCAGACGGGAATAGAACGTTAGAACAGATTTTTGATCAACATGCATCCAATTCCCACAATAAAGCATATGCAAAAAGTATACCATAGTACTATTTACCATCTGTAATTTTCAATTAATATGGTATACATTAGTATCTATGTCGAGAGAGCTCAAGCATCAAGACTATGGGGTGTAAGACAAACGTATTATCTCAAGGCACAGATGTCTGCTATATCCGTATCCAAAAATCGTGGGTTAGTTTTCTAAAGTATTATCACACTTGTACAACTAGGAGTGTTCTGATCCTTGTAAAAATATATTGCTATTTAGAATATGAGAAAAAGGTTTGCTAAAGGGAGAAAGAAAAGAAAAGAAAGAGACTCGAGTGGAAATGGAAAAGGAGTATGGGACGTAATATCAGAGTGAGGTGGAATGGGACAAGGAAGACAAATAAATAGGGGGAGAAAAAAAAAAAAAAAAAAAAAAAAAAAAAGGGGGGGGGGGGGAATTGAGGATTAGAATTAAATAAGTATAACTAAGCCAATCACATCACATAGTATCGGCCTGGGTATAACAGATGCTGTCTTAAATTAAGGTTATAATCTCTTTAAAGTCCGGTAAAGTCCAGTAAAGGAATTATTCCTGAGGAGAAAGTTCTAGAGGCTTTCCAGGTTACCAAATCTTCTCGCTCAATCCTTCATTAAGCCATGATAAGTCTCAGTAGATAGGAAGTGAGTCCAACATGCCCATGTCTTCCTGAATCGCTCGGGGTGTTCTTTAGCCACTGAGATCAGCTCCTCCATTTCCGCGATCTTATTGATCCTAAGAATCCACTCTCGCACGGTGGGAATTTGGTCTGATCGCCAATGAACAGGAATACACTGTTTTGCCGCATTTATCATGTGTAATGCAAGCGACTTACGATAGGTCTTCACAGGAAGAGAGGAATGATGGAGTAGACATTGTGCTGGGGTAAAGTCTAGGGCGTATGTAGTGACTTGTGCGATTATGTCCAAAACCTTTATCCAGAAGGGCTGTAGTTGCGGGCACTCCCACCATATATGCAAAAGAGTACCTGGTACCTGGCAACCTCTCCAGCATAAGTTAGGAACATTAGGATCAAATTTATGAAGCACAGATGGAACTCTGTACCACCTGGAAAATACTTTGTAGTTACCTTCTTGTGTAGAAACACACATGGAACCTTTATGTATGTGGTCATAAATCCGGTCCCAGTCCTCTAGAGAGAGTGGGATTTGTAGATCACGTTGCCAGGCTATACAAGCCCTCTGCAAATGAGAGGTATTGGAACTTTCCAAAAAAGAATATATCTTAGATATTACATGCCTCTGAGGGGAGTCTGTAAAGCAGAGCTTCTCAAATGCAGTAAGCGGTCTTGAAAAATCCTGTAAATGTGGGGAGTTACGCAAAAAGTGGTGTATTTGTCTATACATCCAAGGCGTTAGAGTGAGGGAGGGCCACGCCCGAGTAATGTCTTCTCTAGAGAAGAGCTTAGAATCTTTAAAGAGTTGACGTACTATTAGGTTATCTTCACGGTTATACCCAGCGAGAAATGTTGGAGACATCCCTGGAACAAAGTCTGGATTCATTTTGATCGGAGTGAGAGGGCTCGGCGAGGAAGAAAGTTCTTTTTTCTGGAATACTTGTGAGCTACAGCGTAATGTGGGACCTATAAGTGGGTGATTCCGAAACTCAGAAGGGACGTGGGAGGATTTCAGCCATGGGGAGGTAGAAAGAGGTGTCTGAGAGAAATCAGCCTCCAAACCAACCCAGACCTTAGGAATGTGATTCGTGGTCCAATCTACTAACCTGGCTAGGTGGCAAGACCTGTAATAACGGTTAATATCTGGTAATCCAATACCTCCATTCTTCTTGGGCATAGTGAGTTGGGCATAGCTAATTCTTGGATGTTTATTATACCACAGAAAGGATGAGCAGAGCGTTTTATACGATTGGAAGAACGAATTTGGCAATTGAATTGGTATTGTCTGTAGTAAATATAATATTCTGGGGAGCACGTTCATCTTAAGAATTGCTGCTCTACCAAACCACGAGAACCAAGGTTTGTTCCATGTCTGGAGGTCTTTGGAGATGTTACGTAAGAGGGGTAGAAAATTTTTTGTATACAGTTCTGTAAGATGGGATGGTAGTTGTATACCTAAGTAAGCGATAGCTTCACGTTGCCAGGTAAAGGGAAAATTTAGTGTCGCCTGTCTAATCACATCTGGAGTCAATGATATATTAAGCGCTTGGGATTTGGAAAAGTTGATTTTAAAATTAGCCAAATACTGAAATAATTTGAAATCTTGTAGCAAATTAGGTATCGTGATATGTGGGTCAGTCAGGAAAAGTAGTACGTCGTCAGCAAAGGCTGCCACTTTATGCATTTTGCCATTGATCAAAATCCCCTTAATGTTATCATTATCTTTTATGCAGTTCAAGAAAGGTTCCAGTGTAAGAATGAATAAGAGGGGTGATAGTGGGCATCCCTGTCTAGTCCCATTGCTGATTGAAAAGGAATCCGAAAGGCATCCATTCACTCGCACTCGTGCTGTGGGGGCATTATATAAAGACAGAATAAATGTCAAGAAGCGCAAAGGTAGTCCAATGCCAATCAGAACTGCCTCTAGGTAATCCCATGCTAGTCTGTCAAACGCCTTTTCGGCGTCTAACGAGAGAAAAAATCCAGATTGTTGATTTTGGGTTAACCAATGATGTATATTTATGGCCCTTATTGTGTTATCTCTGGCCTCTCTCCCTGGAACAAAGCCCACCTGGTCCGGTGATATGATGGAATCTATTACCTGTTGTAAACGGGTAGCCAGAATCTTGGCAAAAATCTTTAGATCAACATTCAATAGAGAGATCGGACGATAATTCGCTGGTGAAGTATGGTCCTTATTCTCTTTGGGTATAACCGTGATGTGAGCCTCAGAAAGATGGCGCATAGACTGCCCTGGCGTGTCTAGTGAGTTGAAGGCCTGTAGAAATGGAAGCGCCAAAACGTCAAGAAAAGACTTGTAGTAAGAATTGGTAAAACCGTCAGGTCCTGGACTTTTACCCGGTTTCAATTGCGTAATAGCTTGTTGTAGTTCCTGCGACGTCAGAGCTCCCTCTAAATCCTTCACTTGTGATCTGGAGATTGATTTAGGAAGATATTGTTTAAGGAATTGCTGTATAATGGTCTTACGTGGCCTAGTATCACCTGTTGGTTTGGATGGTAGGGGTAAGTTATAAAGGTTAAAATAATACTCCTCAAATTCCTTCGCAATATCCGACGACGATTTCAGTGAGTGACCAAATTTAGAATGGAGCAGATATACGTGCCGAGCAGCTTTTTTAGATTGTAAAGCCCGGGCAAGAAATTTTCCACTCTTATTGCCATGTTCATAGAAAAGTTTTTGTTGTAGAGTAAAATTGCGTTTCGTTTTCTTTTCCACCAGCTCGCGGAGTTGTTTACGTGCGTGCTCTAGCTCAGTAGCGTATCTTAAGGCCATTGATCGTTTATGAGAGCACTGTTGTGGGCTTTTGGAATCATGTCAAAAATATGACTTTTATCAAGACATAATGTTATATAGCAAACAGCTCAGCAGAACCGGATGTTAAGAGTTAATTTTGTCTTGGTTAAACCTTCAAGAATTCTAGTTAAAGAACTGAAGAGAACAGGGAATTAAGACTTTTCCAAGACAATGGGATTGTTTAAACTGTCAACAAGGACTATTTGTATATGGAAGTGAGAAGAATGCATCTACAGAAAGTCAAACACATAGGACTCTGACTTGTAAACATTTCAACAATAATGAGACGGGAACTCAACTGTTTGAAAGCTTAACCAAAACCTGTAGAGTGTGATGAACCAACAAACCTCTGAAACTATTACTATCTACTATTGTTCACCAAGGGTGAAAGCATTAACAATTGTTTACCATGAGTCCAATACAAGGGCTAGGCAAACAGAGATTTTTTTTCCCTACACAGAGGAAATGTTGATGCTGAAACCAAGGGGTGAAATTCAGGACATTTAAGTTTAAAAGTTCACTGTATATCATTACAAAAATGTACTACAAAAACAGATTATAAATAAGATGTCATAGACTTTAAACACCACTAAATACTCAGCAATGGGAACTATATATCACTAACTTGAGTATTGAGATGATGGGAAGTAAGATGTATTATAAACTAGCATTAGTTACATGTCTTATCAGGAAACAAACAGGATGATACTTCAAGGAGGAATAACCGAATATACACCTATATTCCATGGTCCCTATTTAGAATATCATAGGTATGATCACTGCTATATCTGGAAAGTGCTGTATATTTTATTCCTGAAATTACCTGAAGATTCCACCCAAGATATGAGTCATATCAAATACTCACATTGTTCTGTGATACATGACCGCCACCTGGCGGGCAGGTGAGAAATAGCTTATGTACACACATTTCTCAACTAGCCAATCAGGAAGCCTGGTGGGAAGGTATCTTAGAACAATGGACTAGTGGATATAAAAAGCCCATGTGCTGTAACAGAGAGAAACCTCATGAAAAAAAAGAAGAACCCTCATAAAGACCTCATGGAAAGACCTGACATCTGAAGAAGATCTCTGCTGAAATAACTACTCTTCCATCTTTTCAAACTTCCTAAAACTTTAAACCTCTAAACTTATAACTTCCTACATTCTCCCCTATTGAATCTATCACTTGCCTATATATCAGTCTAAAGGCGTTCCACTGTCAGCTAAATCCACGGGAGAGTTGCCTAGTCTGACGTCCGGGTGTGGTGAGATATTTATTTGATTTGTATTAATTACTTTCTCTGTTGTGTAGAATCATAAAATTACTTTAGTGTATTACAACAATATTGGGTAGTTAGATATCTGTAGTCAGATACTGTGTTACTGTTAAAAAAAAAAACTGTTTATTGCCATATTATAAATTTTTCCATATTTCATAATTTATTGAATATTAATAACCAGAGTATCACATATCAAGGGCTTACTTCTTGCAGGCCTATGGCCACGGCGTGTAAGAATATAACCTTTGAGATATTCAAAATTATTAATTATTAATAAATTTAATAAAAATCATATCATTTAAAATTTGTGATTGATGTAATTAGTTAGAGACCTTATTATTGTGTCTTACATTGGTAGGATATATTTTTGATTGTGTGTACCAATATTCATTTATCACCCGTCTTCTGTGTTTTGTGTTAATATATATATAATTTTTGTACATAAATAAATTTTTATATTTATCTATTATAAGGCAAATTTTGTGTGTATGGTACGAAATCATATTGGCTAAAAGAATTCAAGGTATAATAAGTGGTGATCGAATTATCAAGGTGTCCAAATTATTGGTTTACTAAATATTTGCCGTATTTTAACGGCTGGAGGCACTGTAATATTTCATCTAAGGGAAAGGGACACGCCCTTTATAAATAATATATATCCTTACATAAACCACCACAACATAAATTTGGAGGCACTGCTGAGATCCATAGAAATCGTACCATAACACAAAACGCACTGGTGATTGTATATTTGTACACGTTGTCAAACATATATTTGGTATCAAAATGGCATCCAGTAATCACGGATCCACCTCTTCCAATCATAACGAGGAGAATATGGCGGCCCAAGGTATTGAGGAAGAAACTCTGAAGCCAGCCCGGAAAGCTGCCGGTGCTTGGCAGAAGTATGTTGAATGTGGAGTAATAGATTATCTCCGCAAGAGATTAGGTCTGGGGGATAGCCATAATGAATTTGTGGATGAAGAAAAAAAACAAGCTATGAGCACCTTTGAGGACCTGTTTAACCAAAAGGGCCAGGTTGTTGGGTTTTTAATGGCATTTGCTGGAGCAGAAAGTGATAGAGGCCGTGACAGACTTCTCCTAGAAGCTTGGCCCATGTTATGGTTCATGACCGCTGGAGCTGCCCAGCGGACCATGACTCTAAGGGAAGAGTTGTCAGAGGCCCGCCTCTTGTTAGAAAGCAAAAATCAGGACATTGAGTCTTTGAGAGGGAAGCTTGGTCATGCCGGTGTTCGTTTAGACGAATCCGAGAAACATTATGATAGATTGGTCGGAGACTTTCGAAGTGCTCAAGACCTATATGAAAGAAACTTTCAGGAATTAAAACAACTTCAAAAGAAGTATCAGGACTTAAAAGATGAGGTGGAGTACTTCAGATCAGAGAGGTTATCTCCTGTCAAAATTAAAGTTCACCCAGGGGATAAGCATGACCAGTCAGAACTTACCTTGATAAAATCTGAGCAGAAAACTCTGGAGGAGCAGATTATAAGGTTGACGGCCCAAATAAATTCTGGGGTCCAAAGACGGACCAACCCAGTCAAGCCAGAGGCTGATGAGCGGAGATACCCGCATCACAGCGAAGTATCTGATAGTGAGTCAGGGTCAGAATATAGGTCACCTCCTAAGCTTTCAAGATATACTCCAGAGCGCTCAGAAGAAAAATATGAGGTTTCATATAGGCAGGAAGGGAAATCCCAGGGGTCATTCAGGAGATATGACACCCCAAAGGTCATTAAGTTCCTGAAGGACACTGTTCCTATGTTTTCTAAGAAAGGGTCCCTTGAGATCACCGAACACATGAGAACATATGAACAGACGTTAGAGATTCTGGGCATTAGAGATGACCACACCAAAATAGAATTGTTGCCATGGGTGTTTGAAGAGAAATACCGGCAATTCTTTGAGACCTTGAGGGCCTATTCCAATCAGTCCTGGAGAGAGGTTAAACATAAGTGCCACATGGAATTTGGGCCTTATAAAACTGTAACCTCTGCCAAGGCTGCGGCCTACAATTTAAAGTGTGGTCCTCACCAAAGCCCTGCAGAATTTCTGGCTGTCCTCAGAAATGCCTATTTCCTGGCTGAAAAGGATCCCAATCCTAACCAGCCAGAATTCAAGACACTATTCTATGAAGCATTACCTGCTTACATAAAATTGGGACTTGCAAAGGATTACAGAAAGGGATGCTCTCTTGATTGGTTGGTGAGAGAGAGTGACTATTTATTCTCGATCCAACAGTCCAGTGAGGGCGGGATAAAAAGAGAACCTAAAAATAGCCCCAAGATAGTAGCAGCCACTACCGTTTCCCCTCCAAATCCAAATGTGCAGGCAGAGAAGAAATCATATGCGGAAGTAGTCCGTGGGGGTAAAACCAATGGTTCCCCTAGATTTGTACCTCAAGCCCAGCAAGTGAAGGAGGTCCATAACTTTGCACCCCAAAACCAGTGGGTGAGAAAGGATAGACAAAAGCCAGGGAACTACGGTAGTGGAAGTGAGAAGAATAAAAAGTATGGTAAGGGCCAGTACAGTGATGAAAATCAAAGGAGGCAATGGTATCCTCAGAGGTTCTATTATCCTCGCCAAAACCAACATGGGAATTTTTATGGGAACCCCAATTTCAACAGGAACCATAATTACAATAAGAATCCCAATTTTAATAAAAACTCCGATTTCCAAAGATTTCCTCCACGCCAAGAACACCCTCAGGCTCAAAGGGGGGATACAGTACCCCAGGCTCCCTTTAATAACAGGGAGACCCCAAAACCTCAGAGAGAACAATGGCGTCGGGACCAGAGCAGTAGTTCTGACTCTGAGTCTCATTACCAGTCTCGTCCAAAATACAAGCGCAAGTATAAGAAGAGGGAGAATCAACAGAATGACTCCTCTGAGCGTATTGGACAAATAGAGGCACAGGTCAGCAAAATGGCTGAACAAATGGACAGGCTTGTCACTCAATTTCCATCCAATCCTTTTTTAGGAGCAGCTCCTGTGACCAACCAAGGGTCACAGAATTAACAGGCAACCAAGCCTTAAACCAACAGGGGAGGACACTGAGTCAAATGACAGGAGATGTGTGCCCCGTCCCTGACACGCCTACTAATGGAGAAGCTAGTTCTCAGGCAAAGGGGGACCAGTTGTTGGTTATTAATGATTCTCCTGTTTTTCAGTGTCCATCTATTGCCCCTAATATAGTCGCGGCATCGGAAGTCGTCGGGATTGACAAGCCAGACGGAGCACCAACTTCTAGTTGTGCTTCTGTCTTGAGACAGTCCAAGAATCCCACCAGGGAGGATAAGGGTAATGTGTCCACCACATGCGGTGAGATAAGAGCCAGTCATATGTTATTGAAGGGCCCACAGATCTTCAACCACACTAATTTCATGTGTGAGCTGACTGAATCTGATGGGAGATATTATGCCACGGTGCAGGTGCAGGATGCCAGTGATCTTTCGATTGTCGGCTTAATAGACACTGGATCCCAAGCAACCATCATGTCACAGGAGCATTTTGACAAAGTGGCGAATGTCATGCCCACCAAGCCAAGACTTAAAAGTTTTGACAGCTCATTGATTGGTGTAGGTGGAGACCCTTTACAAGTCATGGGTACCGCCTGGCTTAAATTGAAACTGGGTAATAAGGAACTGAGACACCCCATCATCATTGCTAGCATATCACAGCACCACATGATAATTGGGATGGACTTCCTAAAAAGGCTGAACACCATAGTTGATTGTGTGAACCAAGTCCTGTGGTCGCAGGTAAATACCCCAATTAAATATGGGAAACTTAAAACTCCCCATTCCCGACAACACTGCCACCTGGTGGAAGAAAGGCCTGGATCATTAGAAATCCATTTCAGGAACAGCCAACTTCCTGATGTAAAGGTTATCAAACCTGATGACTGTAACCCTATCAGAAGAGATGAGGAACACATTTTTAGAATTCCCCAAGATAAAATCAAAGATATTTCCCTCCAAGATGACATCCTTACGATATCTTTTCATCAGGAGGATAAACCAAGAAAAGGGGGAGATCACACCCAATTCTTGACAGGTATTGAAAGGGTTAACAGCGACTTGTTTATCCCCATCCGGATAAATGGTCTTAATAGGTCAAAATATGCCAAACTAGATTTGAGACAGGAACACAGCTTTGTAAGCCATGGGTTGATAAAACACCTGACCGAAATGGAAATGATCCGTTTCTCCACACCTCAGCGTCATTGGATTTCAGACTCCCTTGATGACTCTGATGATCACAATTCAATGGCTAGGTGTCTCTTAAACGTCACTGTAGGAAACAAAACAGCCGCCCATGTGTTCCTAGTCTTGGATAATTCCCAAACTAAAATTTATTTTGGCAACGATATATTACATCGCTTTGCAATGCAAGTCGACCTAATTAATGACTGTTTATGGAGTCGACTAAAGGGGGACCCCGAAAAATACCAAAATCTGGACTTAGCTTTAAAATCCCAGCAACAGATGCCTTATGCTGTTGAAGTCCAGGTAGCCCAAAAGATTACAATTCCTAAGGGCATAAATAATTTCATACTCCCCATCCAAGTTAAAAAGGGACATAGACTGAAGGGGTCAGATGCATTAGTATGCCTCTCCCATAAAATGCAGGGGGAGGGACTGAACATTACACACACGCCCCTAGTCAACACACATCAATCCCCGATGTACATTTACGTACATAATCTGTCCAATCAGGACATCGTCTTACCCAAAGAGACCCTTATTGGTCTAGCGGTAGAGACTGAATATTACACCTTTGGGGTCACTAACCAGGTGATTGGACTCATCCCCGATGAATATTTGTCGGAGGAACAATTAACTGAACAAACATTCCATTCATTACCAGAGGGTATTTTCACCATAGAGTCCATTTATCCATTCGATTCTAAAGATGGCACCTGTCGAATCGAAGAGACATCAATTGTCTTTGATCACCCAATCAAAGAACAAGAGTACCCCAAAGAACCTGGATGGCAGGAGAACACACACACACATCACATACCCAATGACCTCACCACGAAACTTGAAGAGGCATATGAGATAGGTCAGCCGGAAAGCTTTCCTGGATTCAAGGAGTTAGTGGAAGAGATGGTGGCCCTCGCCGACGCGTGTGCCAGTGATCTCGACCGACAATTGCTCCGAGAGCTTCTCCTTGAATTCCAAGAGATCTTTGCCAAGGATTCTTACGATTGTGGGACTACTGACCTACACATCGCTAGGATCCAAACAGATCCAGATGCCCCACCAGTATTCGTAAGACAGTATAGGTTACCATTAGCTTCCTATGAATCTCTAGCTGAGATTATCAGGAAGTTACATGAAAGGGGTATAATTAGGCCCATCCACAGCTCCTACAACCACCCGATCCTGGGTATTTTAAAACCCAATGGACAATGGCGTTTATGCGCTGATCTCCGTCAGCTGAACAAACGTGTGTACATGTCAGGATGGCCGGTCCCATACATAGACCAGTGTCTCGCCCAGCTCCAAGGATCCCAGGTTTTCACAGCTTTGGATTGTGCACAGGGGTATTGGACCATAAAGGTGAGTGAGGAAGACCAATACAAACTGGCCTTCAGTTTTGGGAATCGACAATATTGTTGGGTGAGAATGCCTTTCGGATTCATAAATTCCGGACATGAATTTGCTGTGTTCATGCACAAGGCCATGCCAGACGCCTTCGAAAGGGGGACGTTGGCATATGTGGACGATATCCTGATCAAAAGTACTGATATGGCCAAACACATTACAGAACTTCGGCATGTCCTGGGCCAATTAAAAGCAGCAGGAGTAAAACTGTCCTTACAAAAAGCCCAGTGGTGTCGCACGAAGGTAAACTTCCTAGGCCATGAAGTTACTGCTGAAGGTTTGAACCCACAAAAGAAGAAAGTTGAGGCGGTTCTGAACTGTAAAGTCCCTACTAACCTTAAAGAATTGAGATCATTCCTAGGTATGGTAAACTACTCGCGTAAGTTTATTGACAATTACGCCGAGATAAGCAAGCCACTGCTTCACCTACTGAAGAAGGATGTCGAATGGTCGTGGGGTAAGAAACAGGAGGACGCCATGAAGGAATTAAAGGAACGTCTCACACAAGCGCCGTGTCTCGGATATCCCGAAGGGGGTAAAAATTTCTATCTAGAGACAGGGTTTACGCAGGTAAGTATGAGTTCTGTTCTTTACCAGAAACGTGATGATGTCAGTAAGGTGATTGCCTATGCCAGTAAAACTTTGTCCCCGGTTGAAGTAAAGTTCAGTGACTGTGAAAAAGCTCTATTGTCCACCGTGTGGGCATTACAGAATTTCCGCAGTTACATTCAGGGAGAGAGAATCATTGTTGAAACGGCACACCAGCCTTTACA
Organism: Staurois parvus; assembly: GCF_062004578.1. Classification (NCBI taxonomy): domain Eukaryota; kingdom Metazoa; phylum Chordata; class Amphibia; order Anura; family Ranidae; genus Staurois; species Staurois parvus. Next base: position 1,333,889 of record NW_028318066.1, read on the forward strand.
GTATTTAAAGAGTGAACGTATCAAGGGAGGAAATGTGTCTAATAGCCGCATCACTGCTTGGACTTTGTCTTTGCAAGGGTGGCCTCTTGAAATTCGGTACAAACAGAACAAGGAAAGTCCAGTAGCCCAGGGCCTAGCCGAGCTCCATGATTGTTCCGCAACTACGCCTACTATGGAGGGCCCGGACACTGACTTTCTGGAAGAACAACTGTTCTCTCCCTACAAGGTTTACGATGAAGAATACTGTAAACAGCTGCCGTGTGTATATGTGGATGGTTGTGCTTTTCATCACAAGGATGGGGAACAGCTCCAACTAGTGGCAGGTATTGGAATCGTTTGGACCCAAGGTGTCACCCCAATTTCTGTGGGATACAAACTTGGACCAAAGAGCAGTCAGGTTGCTGAACTTACTGCAATTCTTAGAGCAGTTGAGATGGCTATAGAGTTCAACATCAAAGAGTGTGCCATCATAACCGATTCCAATTATGTCAGGAATAGTTTTGTGGAGTATTTCCCTAGGTGGAAGCGAAACAACATGAACAAGAGTAATCACAAACCCGTGAAACATGGTAAGCTCTTTTGTCACATCGATGAACTGGTAAGGTCCAATGATCTCACCCTGCACTTCAAGAAGACCAAAGGCCACTCCAAGGTTCTAGGTGCCGAGAAGGAAGGGAACGATCTGGCCGATTCTTTAGCCAAGGAAGGGGCAATCACCGGTGAACTGTTAGACATTGACCAATTTTTAGGTACCGTACAGGTTGAAGCTGTCACCAGGCAACAGGCCAGAACAGCTGGTGATCCGAATGCATTACAGTGGAGTCACGATTCTCCTAGTGAGGATTTAATTACTGCCCAAAAAGAAGACCCAATAATTGGCTTGTTTTATAGTCATATAGAAGATCCCAACCAAAATCCCATAAATAAGGAAGTATGTAGTGGGAAGGAGGATTTACGTATCTTAATGAAATCCAAATCCCAATTCTCTTTATACCAGGGATTGTTGATACGAACCTCAAAGGGTGGCGTACAACAATGGGTCGTCCCACTTAAATTTAGAGGTTTGATGCTACAGCATGCCCATGATGCTCCCACTTCCGGTCATCGTGGAGAGAAGATCACGTATGAGATCCTGCGGGATTATGCCTACTGGCCTCATATGTTGCGTGATGTGAAGGAGTACTGCCAAGGTTGCCTAATATGTCCCCAATTTCAACCTACCAAGCCAACTCACAGAGCACCTCTCCAGAAGAGGGGGATATGTATGCCTTGGTCAGACCTTCAGATGGATTTTATTGGGCCAGTAACAAAATCTTCACGAGGAAATCGGTATATGTTAACAGTTACATGTTTATTCACCAAGTATGTCGAATGTATACCAGCACCAAATAATAGCTCCGAGACATGTGCTGCATTGCTAATAAATCATGTATTTTCTCGTTTTGGTTTACCTCAGAGGATAGAGTCTGATAGAGGATCGCACTTCACTAGCGAAGTGATGGCCAAATTGTGGAAAATTTTGGGGGTTAAAAGGAAATTGCATATCGCCTATCGGCCAGCCTCTAGTGGTGGTGTAGAACGATACAATCAGACCATCGTTAACGTCCTTAAGAAATTTGTTAAGGAAACAGGCAAGGACTGGGATGTTAAGCTCCCGCTGGTCCTGATGGCGTTGAGGGCTACTCCGAATACAGTTACAAAAATGTCATCTTTTGAACTGATGACAGGTAGACGGATGGTACTGCCCCAGCACTTATTGTATCGCACTACAGATCAAAATCTGATCAATGCTACCACCACACACCAGTACATAGAGGATTTACGTAAACATCTGCAATATGCTTTTGCCTTTGCCCAGCGAAATTTGGAAAGAGCTGCAACTAGTGCTAAGACATACTATGATCTCAAAACCTCCAAGAAGGAATATGAGATTGGTGACAAGGTCTATCTATACAACTTTGCAAGAGACCAGATCAAGGAACGGAAATTCCTTCCATCTTGGAAAGGTCCGTTCTCTATCATTGATAAAATCTCTCCGGTCGCATATAAATTGCAGGTTACCCGGTATGGTGAAATCAGTGATAGATGGGTGCACATCAACCAATTACGTGCTTGCCATCCGAAGTCTCAATTGCAGTTGTTGGAAGACTAAACCCACCAATTCCTATCTGGAGATATTGAGATCATTCTTAAACTTCCTTTAAACATATAATTCATTTTTGCCTTACAGGATCCAGTAACATAATTTTATGTATATCCCATACTTAAACTGTTCATTTTAATAATTTAGAAAGGAAGGCCCAGACTATGACCAGACCGGCGATCGGAGGTGTCAATGACCGGACCCTAGAAGGAAGCTATAATGTCCTGTGGGAAAGACCAGATGCCAGAGATCGATCCGGAGACGATAACCTGATGTCCCAGGCCACCAAGGGCCAGTCCAGAGGAAAAGACCCGCCTAGGAGACCGTCTAAGAGACCTGTCGTGCGGAGGACCCATGGACCCCAAGGTGGATGTGTCAGGCCAGGCCGGCCTCATCACAAGACCAGGATCGTCATCGGAAGTGTCCATCTAAAGACGCCGAGTCAAGTTGAGGAACAACCAGCATGACCGCTGCCATTTTATTATCGGAAATTTTTTTTTTATTATTTCATTCCCTTCACCGGAGAAGACGAACAATCACCCTAGCCAAAAGCCTCACTCATGTTTTTCGATACAGACACCCCTATACACGTGCCTGTACCCCAAAAACAAAGGGGGATTTTGTTGTGGGCTTTTGGAATCATGTCAAAAATATGACTTTTATCAAGACATAATGTTATATAGCAAACAGCTCAGCAGAACCGGATGTTAAGAGTTAATTTTGTCTTGGTTAAACCTTCAAGAATTCTAGTTAAAGAACTGAAGAGAACAGGGAATTAAGACTTTTCCAAGACAATGGGATTGTTTAAACTGTCAACAAGGACTATTTGTATATGGAAGTGAGAAGAATGCATCTACAGAAAGTCAAACACATAGGACTCTGACTTGTAAACATTTCAACAATAATGAGACGGGAACTCAACTGTTTGAAAGCTTAACCAAAACCTGTAGAGTGTGATGAACCAACAAACCTCTGAAACTATTACTATCTACTATTGTTCACCAAGGGTGAAAGCATTAACAATTGTTTACCATGAGTCCAATACAAGGGCTAGGCAAACAGAGATTTTTTTTCCCTACACAGAGGAAATGTTGATGCTGAAACCAAGGGGTGAAATTCAGGACATTTAAGTTTAAAAGTTCACTGTATATCATTACAAAAATGTACTACAAAAACAGATTATAAATAAGATGTCATAGACTTTAAACACCACTAAATACTCAGCAATGGGAACTATATATCACTAACTTGAGTATTGAGATGATGGGAAGTAAGATGTATTATAAACTAGCATTAGTTACATGTCTTATCAGGAAACAAACAGGATGATACTTCAAGGAGGAATAACCGAATATACACCTATATTCCATGGTCCCTATTTAGAATATCATAGGTATGATCACTGCTATATCTGGAAAGTGCTGTATATTTTATTCCTGAAATTACCTGAAGATTCCACCCAAGATATGAGTCATATCAAATACTCACATTGTTCTGTGATACATGACCGCCACCTGGCGGGCAGGTGAGAAATAGCTTATGTACACACATTTCTCAACTAGCCAATCAGGAAGCCTGGTGGGAAGGTATCTTAGAACAATGGACTAGTGGATATAAAAAGCCCATGTGCTGTAACAGAGAGAAACCTCATGAAAAAAAAGAAGAACCCTCATAAAGACCTCATGGAAAGACCTGACATCTGAAGAAGATCTCTGCTGAAATAACTACTCTTCCATCTTTTCAAACTTCCTAAAACTTTAAACCTCTAAACTTATAACTTCCTACATTCTCCCCTATTGAATCTATCACTTGCCTATATATCAGTCTAAAGGCGTTCCACTGTCAGCTAAATCCACGGGAGAGTTGCCTAGTCTGACGTCCGGGTGTGGTGAGATATTTATTTGATTTGTATTAATTACTTTCTCTGTTGTGTAGAATCATAAAATTACTTTAGTGTATTACAACAATATTGGGTAGTTAGATATCTGTAGTCAGATACTGTGTTACTGTTAAAAAAAAAAACTGTTTATTGCCATATTATAAATTTTTCCATATTTCATAATTTATTGAATATTAATAACCAGAGTATCACATATCAAGGGCTTACTTCTTGCAGGCCTATGGCCACGGCGTGTAAGAATATAACCTTTGAGATATTCAAAATTATTAATTATTAATAAATTTAATAAAAATCATATCATTTAAAATTTGTGATTGATGTAATTAGTTAGAGACCTTATTATTGTGTCTTACATTGGTAGGATATATTTTTGATTGTGTGTACCAATATTCATTTATCACCCGTCTTCTGTGTTTTGTGTTAATATATATATAATTTTTGTACATAAATAAATTTTTATATTTATCTATTATAAGGCAAATTTTGTGTGTATGGTACGAAATCATATTGGCTAAAAGAATTCAAGGTATAATAAGTGGTGATCGAATTATCAAGGTGTCCAAATTATTGGTTTACTAAATATTTGCCGTATTTTAACGGCTGGAGGCACTGTAATATTTCATCTAAGGGAAAGGGACACGCCCTTTATAAATAATATATATCCTTACATAAACCACCACAACAGCACTCAAGTGTACGAACTTTATGCAATAAAGAGTTGAACGATGCTAGAGCCTGACGTTTTCGTGCCGCTGAGATAGACATTAGAAGACCACGTATCACACATTTGTGTGCTTCCCACCGTATGAGAGGGGACGTTTCCATGGATGTGTTTTCCTGAAAATAGTTCTTCAGGGCATCACGGATCCGGGGGACAACCGATGAATCCGTAAGGAGAAATGGGTCTAGTCTCCATATTTTGGATATACCTGGTGTATCCGGAAATTGCAAGGTTATCATAATTGGATGATGATCCGAAAGGATCTTTGGTTCGATCGAGGCAGACTTCAGGGTATATAGATCGTTTTGCGAGAGGAAGAAATAGTCTATTCTAGAATAGCGGTTGTGAGGAGCAGAATAAAATGTATAGTCTTTGTCCGATGGGTGAAGAGTACGCCAGGTATCATGTAAGAGTAGATCTTTCAGTTCAATTTTTATTTGTTTAAGTGCTTTGAATGGAATAGATGAGACCCCTGAAGAGGTATCTTCCAATGGATTCAGCGCTACATTAAAATCGCCACCAAAAATCAAAATACCCGATTGAAATGTAGCAAGTAACTTGGCGATTTTACGAAAAAAACATACCTGAGCTGTATTGGGACTGTAAATGTTGACTAAGGTAAGTGGTTTATTAAAGAGGGTGCCTTTGAGAAAAAGGAACCTCCCCTCAGGATCCTCGAGCGATTCAGTAAGTTCAAACGGGAGCGATTTAGAGAGTAAAATGGATACCCCTTTGGCTTTCACCTCCGCATTAGCTGAATGATATGCCGTGGGATAGTGAATATTTGAGAATTTAGGGACTTGGTCTGCCCGAAAATGAGTTTCTTGGATAAAGAGCACATCTGCACGAAGGCTTTTCATATAAGTGAGAAGTTGCGAACGTTTTTCAGGTATATTTAGGCCCCTTGCATTAAGAGAAGCCACAGAGAGTGTACGAGTCGACCGTTTAGATATGTGGTTAGTAGTCATTATGTCATCTACCCAAAAGGGTTGCTTAAGGGCTATAAGTAAACCAGATGAGTATCACAGCAGCAGGGAGAGAGAGAGAGAAAAAAAAAAAAAAAGAGGGGGGGGGGGAGAGGGAGGGGGGTATAGAAGGGGGTGGGTTAGGGGAGGGCAGGGAAGGTGATGAGGAGGGGAAAGAGACTAGTAGAAAGATTAGAAAAAAGCTAGTAGAAAGTTTCAGAATGTTGGAGTAGAGGAGAAATTATCAAGGAAAAGATTCAAGGAATGTGGCAAAGAAGAAGAGAAGTGTCAGGTGTATGTCATATAAACCCATATTCATGTATTGAGCTATCTTCTTTCAACTTCCTGTACAGACTAGAATCCAGAGGTAGAATAGTCCAGCTACTCTTTCTCATAATACAGCTCCCAATACTTAGTTGTTAGCCAGACGTTATCTGGGAGTCTGAAATTACAGTCGGAGAAGTGTCAAACCCAGAGACGGCCGAATTGGTAATGTTAAGTACAATCTGAAAGAGGCCAAACTCTCCTGAATAAAAAGGTTTAGAGGGGAAATAATCCAACATGAGGTGTCCTTGACACATATACGTAGGTGGGAAGTAGCTAATTTGTATCGAGAGATGAGAGGTGTGTAACAGGGGGAATATGCAGACTAGAAGTAATAGAAGTAACAGCATATTAAGCAAAATATTGTAGGTAAGCACCTAGACCACATCAAGGCTCATAAACAAAGACGTGTAATGTTAGGTATGGAAAAGAGTGCGTGTCAAAGGATAAGACCTGTACGTTAGAGATATACATCAGAAAACTTTGGCCAGCTCTTGAAAATGTAAAGTTCAGTTGCACGAACCATAAATTTAAGTATAGATAAGTTATGTTATCAGTTAACCATAAAGTAATCTGTAATCTGTCTTATCCTGAAAGGTACATTAAACCGTGCCAATTAAGTAATTGAGTCACTTGAAAGTGGTCATCATAGGCCATATTCATTTCAAATACTGATATTTACTTTACATGCAACAGTGCATAGCAGTAGCAATAATATCACTTATGATTGTTCTAGGAAGTAGGTCACCGACCAAACATTGTCAGTCACCTTTTCCCAGATACAATGTATATCTTAGTCCCAACCGAGGAAACTTGTGTAGAGCCTCACTCCCCGCCACCTACTAAACATAGCTAGGTTATTAGAGGGGAAGAGTCCACGATCCGTGGCCCAACATGAGCTCCAAGTCAAAGCAGGTAACTGTGTAGGGCCACGTTGGACCCGTCTACATAGTGAACTATAAACGAGAATATCAAATAGAACGATCCCAAATTTCAAATCTAAAATACCATCATAATCATAGCTAGATAGAGGGTAAGTAACCTGTCAAAAACCACAATGGCAATTAAGGTATTCCAAATGCTATGTAGGGAGAGAACAATTTAGGAAGAGCGAAGGAATAGTGCGAGTAACAAACACATACTTTGTCTACCTTGATCCAACTATAAGATAAGGGTCAGAGGAAGGTTTGTAGAATGGTACAAGAAAATGGCATTGAGTCCCATGCATCAACCCCATTATATCATCTCTCAAGGTACAGCAGGAGCGAGAGACACAGCATAGTACGAGATTGATCTGCGTAAGCCAATATCCCCTGCCATCTTAAGGATAGGTAAAATAAATGTAAAGGCTAGTCCGGATATCTCAATGCTCCCACAGAATCTGTTTCCAAGATCATGACAAGGAACGTTGCGAAACCATGATCCTAGGAAACACAAAACCCAGGATCCAAGAGACTCCCCATCCAGGTGCACCATTTACCCCTACAGTGGGATTCGGAGAGGAAGGCAACAATTCAAAAAAAGGGGCCCAGCGCATGTCCCCGGAACCCAAGCCTAACTTCACTCCTGTAACCGGCAGGGTTCGTAATGTAATGTGTTAGACCCTTACCGACCAAGCAACTAATCTTTAACACCCATAGGTGCACAATCAAGGCATCCAGTAAACTTATCCCCACCTCTTTCTTCCTTATCACACACAAGGATACCTTAGCTGATATATGCCAACAAAACCAATATTTACCACTGATAGACAGTATACATATAAAATTTGACAATGTGATGCGATACACATACCCTTAAGTCCAGGCTTCAGAAGTATGAATGATGACAAATAAAGCGTATAATGGAACCTTGGATAAAATCAACAGAAAAGAGAAAGAAAGAGAAAACAACAAAAAAAAAAAACAATTCTTTCTTTCTCTTTTTTCTTACCCCTAAACGCATACGATCCACCAGTAGAGCAGCTTCAAGGTACGGGGGAGTTTTTACTCAGAAGCATTGAGAAGTGATAACAAGGAGAAGTCATTCATGACGTGCCTTGCGGTGCGCAGGTGAAGATGGTAGACTGTCGCCGGTAATGAGCCTTCTACGTACCGGAGAAGTTGAGGTTTGGTGAGATGATTTGCGTCGTCTTTCTCCGGCAGAAAGGCCATTAGACTGTGCCTCCATGGGGCCCTCATCTAGTTGCACTTGTCGAAGAGAGTCATTGGACCAATTAGGTATGACCGGTAGTGGGATATTCATGGTTTCACAGAATGGTGCAAGATCTTCCGGAAATCTCATGAGAGCAGATCTCCCTAAATGTGTTGCAGAGAGGCCAAACGGGAATTTCCAACGGTAGGCAATACCTTTAGAGCGAAGTATATCTAGAAGAGGGCGCAGGTCTTTCCTGCGTTGCAGGGTGAGATGGGAGAGATCTTGAAACAATTTGATTTCAACGTCTTGGTATAGCAAGCGTTGTTTGTCTCGAGCTCTGCGTAAAATATCCTCTTTAAGGCGGAAGTCGACGAGACAGCAAACTATATCTCTCGGTGGGTCAGAATCTCTGCCTTTAGGACGCAAAGCCCTGTGTAGGCGCTCGATCTCAATTGGAGATTCATGCGGTCTTTCCAAAAGATCATTAAAGATAGATAAAATAGCTTGGGCTAATTGGCCAGGTTCTATTGCTTCAGGCACACCGCGTACTCTTAAGTTATGTCGTCTTCCCCTATTGTCCAGGTCTTCAATGTGACGATCGAGCTCTCTTAAGTGCGAGGTGTGCGTGTCAACCTGCCTGCGCATATCATGAATAGCAAGACCTTGCATATGAACTGTGTCTTCTACTGCGTCCAGTCTGTGAGCCACTGCCTGCATGTCTATATGTAACTCAGCTATCGCCGCAGAAAGGGTCCCTTTAATATCTGATGCAATCGCTTTCAAATCCCCTATGGTGAGAGGGGGAGGATCAGAGCGTCCAGTTGCAGTAGCTGTTGACAAGCTCATTGACTGTGAGGGAGTTTCTTTTGCAGGCGAATGTAGTGGGGAGGTAAGGGAGGAAGAATCTGTTTGATCCGGAGTGAGAGAACAGAATAATTCCGGGATGCCTCGATTAGCAGGACCACCTGTACGGCGTGGGGATCTGGAGCGAGGAGTATTAGCTTTCCTGTCTGCTTTCCCCATTTTAGCAACGATTCCTTGTCGTGAATGCGTAGCCCCACCTACGTGTGTCAAGGCTCAGGGTATTAGGTTGCCATTTTCTTAGGGGTCATGGTGGAACCCCCAAAACAGGAAAATGAAGATGTGGGTAGGTAGATAAAAACAGGCCCTAATTTGCACTGAAAGCCTCTATGGGCTGGAGAGGATAGGCAAATCAGGGGAGACACTGAATATTGCTGTGTGGATATAGTGATTATCACTGTCGTCTCTTTATATGCATCTACAGGGGAAGAATCTTCAGTAGGCCTAACCTCAACACAGCTCCCTGCTGTGTGGGCTGTAGCAAGGCCTCTACCATGTGCCGGTGGTCCCTGGGTTTGTGTGGGGGATGCCCCGATGGGCCCTAGAATACTGACAGATGGCTATGGGAGGAGGTATAGGTGCTTGGGTAGTGAGCTGTCCTTAATTAGGATCACCTTCAGCCCGTGCCCTGGTGGTATAGGATCTGGGCTCATTAGGCCGCACTAGGCCTCACCACCCCTGTGTCATTTATGGGGGGGAGGAAGGATGATGAAGAAGCTCCTCCGGCGCGGATCGCCAGACACAGAGGGGAGACAAGTCGGCCGCTCCCTGAATGCGCGGAAGGGGGGGTGACCAGCCGTCCCCCTTCCCGCTCCCGTCTCACCACCCCCAGCTGATCCGTAGGATTCCGCGGCTGCGCCCGGCCGCAGCAGGCCGCACCGGGTCGTCACTTCGGGACGGCGCCCGAAGCGCCCAAATCTTCCCAGCAGCACTGCAGCAGGGACGGGTGAGTAACCCGCTCGCCCCCGCCCTCCTATACGACCTGGATGCCCGAGGTTTGAGAGGAGTACCGTCAGAGCTCCAGGTCATGCGACTCGTCCGGTCGCCATCTTGGACTCGCCCCCATACGAAAATGTTTAATTAAAAGAATATTTCTAATGAATGTATTAGTATCTATTAATGTTGAAAGTAAATCAAAATGTCAAGTAGGGGAGAAGGAAAGACCTCGGGATAACAGTGACCACTCATGTATGGTAATCAATACCCGACAAATTAGCAACATTATCATATACCGTATATACTCGAGTATAATCCGAGTTTTTCAGCACATTTTTTGTGCTGAAAAACGGCCCCCTCGGCTTATACTCGAGTCAACATCTGCAGATAGTGGGGCGCGCCCCCCCTGGAGGCTCCGTCAAGGGGGGCGCGTACAGGGGTGGGCAGAGGGCTGCTGTCTCTTACCTGGCTCCGGTCCCACAATGATCCATCCAGGAAGCGCTGCTCCTTCCGTCACTCCGGCCACTCCCTCACTCCTGCCGCTGGGCTCCGCCTCCTCACCGGTGATTGGCCGCCAGAACTGTAGCTCAGGAAAGGTACACAGGCGGCCAATCATGGGCGAGGAGGCGGAGCCGAGCGGACCCGCAAAAATCGAGTGAGGGAAAAGCCGGTAAGTGTGCAGTGCAGAGGTGCTGCTGCAACCACATATGCTGGCTGCTGCAGCACCATACTGCAACAGGGGTCAGCAAGTGTCATTGGTGTCAGTGGGAGGAATAGTGCCGCATCATTGATGTCACTGATACTAATGATGGGGCATTATTCCTCCCACTGACACCAACGATGGGGCACTATTCCTCCCACTGACACCAATGATGGGGCACTATTCCTCCCACTGATACTAATGATGGGGCACTATTCCTCCCACTGACACCAATGATGGGGCACTATTCCTCCCACTGACACCAATGATGGGGCACTATTCCTCCCACTGATACTAATGATGGGGCATTATTCCTCCCACTGACACCAACGATGGGGCACTATTCCTCCCACTGACACCAATGATGGGGCACTATTCCTCCCACTGATACCAATGATGGGGCATTATTCCTCCCACTGGCACCAACGATGGGGCACTATTCCTCCCAGTGATACCAATGATGGGGCACTATTCCTCCCACTGACACCAATGATGGGGCACTATTCCTCCCACTGACACCAATTTTTTACATTGACTAGTAGGTGCCTCATTTCCCACCCTCGGCTTATACTCGAGTCAATAGTTTTTCCCAGTTTTTTGTGGTAAAATTAGGTACCTCGGCTTATATTCGGGTCGGCTTATACTCGAGTATATACGGTACATTTAAGTCTTTTTCCTTTGCTGATATCTCCTAATGTCTTCTTTCTTGTCTCCTTTTGTTTTTTTTTCCTTTTTCTTTGTTTTGTTCTTTGGAGGTCCTTCTAATCATGCATAACATTAGCTGTCATTGGTTACCTTCCCTTTTGTCTGATGAGTCAGATGATGGCAATCTTTAATGATTGGCACTTAGGGGAAGGACAGACCACTATATATTGGTGTGCTGCACTACAAGTGACTAACTATAAGGTCTTGTTTGACTGAAACAAATTTGTTTTGCTTGTCTCCTGGAACTTTTTATACTTTGCATCTACAATAAAGTTTCTACAGTTCATTCTCACCTTGTTGCTGACCCTATGTGATTGATATATGGAAGTTGAGCAGATGGAGACCATGGGAATGGCACTGTGAGATCTATACTCCATCTGAAATGTGTTATAGGGGTTGCAGCACTTTTCTTTTGTATAAAGATTGGTGATGTATCTTGGGCCAGAGTTGAGGCTGGCTTTGTGTGTTGTTGTTAATATTTTGTTTTTTTGTTACGTGAGCAGAAGCCAGTGGTGGAATTGCAGAGAGGAGTGGTGGCCACAGAACAATTGGTAAGGTGGAGAAGTCTGGCAGCACCATTCATGATAGACCAAAGATGGGCTAGCCTGTGTAAAGGTAGGAAATAAGAGAGAAGTAGGAATTGAAAAATTAAGAAATAGCAAGGTAATAAATTAGTAGGTTTGTGGTGACATTTGTTAAGAAGTGGTGCATTACTGGAAATTATAGTGAGGTGAAGGCAGCAAATCTAGACAGTGATTGGTTGTGGGGCTGGGACAAGAGGTCAGAATCCAGGATTACTGTAAACTTGGCACTGTGGTATGAGGGAGAAAACTGATAGTTGTGCTAATGATCTGTATGAAAAAGTCATGAGGGTATACAAGGGGAATTAATATTATGAGGTCAATTTTGGAAAGACTGAGTTTAACCAGTTCCCACCTGGCCAATAGCACAAAGGTGGGCGTGCGAGCAGCTCATCCCTCTGGGTGGACACCATATGGCTTCCTTTCAGGCATGCGTAGTGCGTCTGCCCGCAGGGCCACTCTGCGGCACGATCTGTCACCGGCCGTGTACCTCGGACACGGACGATGACAGATCTGTGTACCAGCCCCCTTGCCAGTACCATGTGACCTGCTGTGACCAATCACAGCAGGTCACATGACAATTGTATACAATGGATGGCTTCCTTTCATGCTATCCATTGTATACTAGTGTGACTAGCTGTGAAAGGTCACAGCAATCACATTCACAAGCTGGGCTAATCACAGCCCAGCAATGTCATATGATTAGCCGTGGACAAATCACAGCTAAGCACAAAAAAAACCCTGAATGTATCCATGTCATTCAGGAACATGCTTGCTTATAGCAAAGTAATTCTTTGCTATAAGCAAATTGTGTAAAAAAAAAAAAAAAAAATCTGATCACTTCCCCAAAGTAGTACAACGTTACTATGGTAACATTATACTACTTTGGTCATAGTGAAATATGAAAACAAAATCTTAAAAAAGAGAAAAAAATTTAATAAAAATTAAAACTAATAAAAAAAAAAAAAATTTCTAAAAATTATAATTTTTTTTTCATACTGTCACCAGTCAGTGTCCCTGATCAACGCCATGCCAGTTATATGATGATGCTGTACTGCACTGGTGACAGTATGTAAAAAAAAAATAGTGAAAATAATTTTTTTCATTTTTTCATTTTCCGAAAAATGATGACAAAAAAATTACAACTTCAAAAAACTCGCCATGCCTCTTATGAAATACGTCGGACTGTCTACATTGCAAAAATGGGTCATATGGGGGATATCTGTACTGTTCTGACATTCTTGGACCTCAAGAAATTAGATTGGACATCAATACTTCAGGATTGATCAATATTCAGATATATCCCATAGTTTGTGAACTCTATAACTTTCCTACAAACTAAATAATACATCCTAATTTGGGTTATTTTCACCACAGACATGTAGCAGAATACATCTCGGCCTAAATTTATGAAGAACAATTATTTATTTGCAAACTTGTATAACAGAAAAAGAAAAATGTGGGGTTTTTTTCAAAATGTTTGGTCTTTTTTCTGTTAATTTAGCAAAAAATAAAAACCTCAGTGTTGCTTAAATATCACCAAAAGAAAGCTCTAGTTGTGTAAAGAAAATGATAACATTTTAGTTTGGGTACAATGTTGTATGACAGCGCAATTGTCATTCAAAGTGTGAGAGCGCTGAAACCTGAAAAATGGCCTGAGCAGGAAGGTGTAAAAGTGCCCTGTATGGAAGCGGTTAAGGAAGCGGTGTGACATCCATACTGATATGTCAGTTAGTAAATTAGAGATATGTAAAAACGTGATTCTTGTGAGCTACTATGGTATATTGTGTGCATACATGTCTTATTAGGTGAGTGAATAAATTAAAATAATAAAATAATAATAATAAAATTAATAACATTAAAACCACCATAAATTATTAAATGTAAATAAGTGAAATATAAGTGAATATTTACATAAATACATAAATGAAAATCACGTAAGTGGGTCGGCTACACCATACACATACTGATACACGTGTGTCACTATATTCAAAATGAAAATGCAAACGTGTCGTGCTCCACTAAGACTGAATGATTGACCTAAACCTTTACTTACTTATTTACGTGCATACTGCTATTTACTGTAACCTGTGACAATATATTAGGAATGGATATGTAGGCAGCAGGGGCGGACTGACAACTCATGGGGCCCCCGGGCAATAGGGGATCATGGGGCCCCTGTGTCCTCACCCACACTCAAATCACACCCAAAAAAGCCTATGAAAGGTACCAGGGACATCTCATGGGGCCCCCTACTGACCCCGGGCCCTCGGGCAGTGTTCCCTAATGGTCAGTCCGCCCCTGATAGGCAGGAATGGCAAATGACTATGCTTACCCCCTGGCTGTGCTTCCCCGAAAAGCTGATCTAAATTATACTGAGATGAAGTATTTGTCAATTATTCAATTAGGAGTTAATAAAATACACATGGAGGACAGGGAAAACTTTTCTCACACAGTAGTAACAGTTGATAATTTTTCAGCTGTTGACACACAATTGTCTTCTCTGATTTCATCTTCCATTTTGTAGTCCACAGGAGAAATGGCATTTGGAATCTGGTTGCTTGCTGTAGGAAACACAGAATCTGTCTTCAGATACTTTTGAGGCTCATCATGGTGTGAGAACAGGTACTGCTACATCCCTGTTTGTTTTGGATGAATGTATCTGTATGACAGACAGGAAGTTAATGAGTTAATATTTGCCTCCAGTGTGAAGTTGTCGTTTAATACATCATTAAATCACATTTTCTTCATGATGATACACGGCATTAGGCAGACATTACACACCACATTAAGCCATCTAGAAATGGAATTTTGGCTTATTTTTAGTTCCAGTATATATGTCTAAGCAAGTGTAAAAATAATTATGCCATAATGAATGCATGAATGAATTGTGTGCCAAGCGTTGATTATACATATCTGGAATTAAAGGGCAACTCATCTCATTGGTAAAGGGGTTAATTTAATCAGCACATAACACACCTAAAATGTCTCTTTTGGAACTCTGTACAATTTAGAACAAAATAAGCATAAATAATCTGCAATATACTGTATACATAGCCAACATGACCCCTAAAAACAAGCTTTAGCATGTGCTTGCACAAAATTGTTAACCAATGTTTCATTATTTATTTTATAAATCTCAAGTGAGAGATACAAACAATGGTGAGCAATAATGCTATTACCAGGGCTTTTTTTTTTCAGCGGGAACGCTGGGGAACTCAGTCCTAGCACCTCAAGCACTAATTGTATGTAATGACAAGTTGTGCTGGGGTGTGCTGGAAGGTCTATTGAGGCTACATAGTTAGTCTGGCTGCAAAAAGATAAAAGTCCATCCAGTTCAACTATAAAAAAAAAATTATAATCCTACACCCACAGTTGATACAGAGGAAGGCAAAAAACCCCAGCAGAACATGATTCAATTTTCTCTTGCAGGGGAAATATTCCTTCCTGATCCCCCGAGAGGCAATTGGATATTCCCTGGATCAACTTTACCTATAAATGTTAGTAACCAGTTATATTCTGTGTATCCAAGAAAGAATCTTGGATCCACTGAGCTGGCCAGAACCAACTCTTGAGGGAGTCTATTCCATATTTTAACAGCTCTTACTGTGAAGAAACCATTCCGTGTTTGGAGAATACATTTCTTTTCCTCCAGACATAAAGAGTACCCCCTTGTCCTCTGTGATGACCTCGGGGTGAATAGCTCTACACCAAGTTCACTATATGAACCACTGATGTATTTATACATGTTGATCATATCCCCCCTTAATCTCCTCTTCTCAAGAGAGAATAAATTCAGTTCCTCTAATCTTTCTTCATAGCTGGGCTCCTCCTCCTTCTCTGCACTTTCTCCGGTTCCCCAATGTTCTTTTTGTGAATTGGTGCCCAAAACTGAACTGCATATTCCAGATGAGGTCTTACTAATGATCTGTATAGGGGTAAAATGATATCTCTCTCTCTGGAGTCTATACCTCTTTTAATACAGGGTCTATTGATGCTAGCTGCTGGAAGATCTTTTGTTGCTGCTGGGGTCTATTGTTGCTGGGGTGGTATTTTTCTGTGGGGGTCTATTGTTTCTGGGAAATCTATTGTTGCTGGAGGGTGATCTATTGCTGATGGGTGCAAGGGATCTATTTTACTGCTTTTCTTGTTATCATTAACAAATTCCGTACAAATTGTTTAGCACCACAAAATGAAACCTGGCTCTTTATTCTCTAAAAGGAACAGTGCTGGGAGGTGGGTAGGGGGTGGAACCAAGGGACGGTGCGTGGAGGTGGATAGGGGGGCGTAGACAAGAAGGGACTCAGAAGGGGGAAGTTCCTGCACCTATTTTTGGGGGAAAAAAGCCCTGGCTATTACAAATACATTGTGCTTCCAATGAGCAGCTCAGTACTCATACTACTCATTACATACACATTCAGCAATAATAATATACAATGAGTGAAAGTTTTGCCCATACAAGCCTAAAATATATGGCAGAAAGAAGCAAAAACAGCCAGGAATGGGATGTGCCTGGTCAGAAGTTAGAGGAGGAAGCAATGCTGAGTCAGTACCTGATTATAGGTTTGCTTGAAGTGGTAAACGTAAAGGCTATATTTGAAGGTTCTAAAGGCTACAGTGTCAATTGCATACCCTCCTTCCAATCTTATGCTGCACATAAATATCATCCAAAGATATTTACGGTGGTATGGAACGAAGGGGAAAGGATCTATGCAGTCTTACGGAAGAGAAAAAAGTAGAACAAATATAGCCTATATAACTAGAGATGAGCGAATCGAACATGGCGAAGTGGAATTAATTTCGAAGATCAGGAAAAATTCGATTCGCGCCGAATCCGAAAATTAGCAAACTTCGGATGCACGAATCGAATTTTCCCAAAAATGGCGGCGACATGTGTGGCGACGGAGCGGGGATCTCTGGGAAGGCGCGCAGACAAGGCGCGCTGACCCATAATGCATTCATTCATGACATGTGATCGCATTAGCCAATCAGCAGCCAGCCAGCCAGCACTGTGTAATGGTGGAGCTATAAATTGCGGCCATCTTACAATTCTCCATTAGCCTCTGGTCATTCAAGAGAGACAGACCTGTCTGTATTAGGGACAGAGTTAGGGTCAGAGAGACTTTAGGGCCACAGAATCGTTACTTAGGGACACAGAATCGTTACTTAGGGACATAGAATCGTTACTCAGGGACACAGAATTGTTACTCAGGGACACAGAATTTTTACTCAGGGACAGACACAGAATTGTTACTCAGGGACACAGAATTGTTACTCAGGGACACAGAATTGTTACTCAGGGACACAGAATTGTTACTCAGGGACAGACACAGAATTGTTACTCAGGGACACAGAATCGTTACTCAGGGACACAGAATCGTTACTCAGGGACACAGAATCGTTACTGAGGGACACAGAATCGTTACTCAGGGACACAGAATCGTTACTCAGGGACACAGAATCGTTACTCAGGGACACAGAATTGTTACTCAGGGACACAGAAATGTTACTCAGGGACACAGAATCGTTACTCAGGGACACAGAATTGTTACTCAGGGACAGACACAGAATTGTTACTCAGGGACACAGAATTGTTACTCAGGGACACAGAATTGTTACTGAGGGACACAGAATCGTTACTGAGGGACACCGAATTGTTACTCAGGGACACAGAATTGTTACTCAGGGACACAGAATTGTTACTCAGGGACAGACACAGAATTGTTACTCAGGGACACAGAATTGTTACTCAGGGACAGACACAGAATTGTTACTCAGGGACAGACACAGAATTGTTACTCAGGGACACAGAATTGTTACTGAGGGACACAGCATCGTTACTGAGGGACACAGAATTGTTACTCAGGGACACAGAATTGTTACTCAGGGACACAGAATTGTTACTCAGGGACAGACACAGAATTGTTACTCAGGGACACAGAATTGTTACTGAGGGACACAGAATCGTTACTCAGGGACACAGAATTGTTACTCAGGGACACAGAATTGTTACTCAGGGACAGACACAGAATTGTTACTCAGGGACACAGAATTGTTACTCAGGGACACAGAATTGTTACTCAGGGACACAGAATCGTTACTCAGGGACACAGAATTGTTACTCAGGGACAGACACAGAATTGTTACTCAGGGACACAGAATTGTTACTCAGGGACACAGAATCGTTACTGAGGGACACAGAATCGTTACTCAGGGACACAGAATCGTTACTCAGGGACACAGAAATGTTACTGAGGGACACAGACTTGTTACTCAGGGACACAGAATTGTTACTCAGGGACACAGAATTGTTACTCAGGGACAGACACAGAATTGTTACTCAGGGACACAGAATTGTTACTCAGGGACACAGAATCGTTACTCAGGGACACAGAATCGTTACTGAGGGACACAGAATTGTTACTCAGGGACACAGAATTGTTACTCAGGGACACAGAATCGTTACTGAGGGACACAGAATCGTTACTGAGGGACACAGAATCGTTACTCAGGGACACAGAATTCTTACTCAGGGACACAGAATTGTTACTCAGGGATACAGAATTGTTACTCAGGGACAGACACAGAATTGTTACTCAGGGACACAGAATCGGTACTCAGGGACACAGAATCGTTACTGAGGGACACAGAATCGTTACTCAGGGACACAGAATCGTTACTCAGGGACACAGAATCGTTACTGAGGGACACAGAATCGTTACTGAGGGACACAGAATCGTTACTCAGGGACACAGAATCGTTACTCAGGGACACAGAATCGTTGAATTAAAGAGTATGTCAGACAACACGCAGAGGAGTGGCAGAGGAGGCAATGTTTCAGGAGCGAGCAGACGTGGCAGCAGAGGAAGGGGTCGAGGCAGCACTAGTCGCAGCCAGAGGCCAGTGCTCCCGGTGTCATCCAGCGGTCGTGTCTCCACCGACAACCTTGCCGTCATCGATTGGTTGGCTCGGTCGTTTTCCTCTTCCCAGGTCACCTCTGACACCTACAGCCAACGGTCGGTGGGTACGTCAGACACAACCGTTAGTTGGCATGGCCCGGGAGCAAGCCCACTGAAATCACGTGTTCTCTACCTGCCCCTGTCCTTTGGTGTTCCCTCACCAAGCGAAGTATCGCATGCTGTGGGCTCAGCCCCACTGTACAGTGAGGAAGAGCTAACAGAGGGCGGTCAGGAACGGGGGGAGACATCCACCTCTTCAGCAGCCAGGCGAAGAAGTACTGGCGAGGAGAGTGGCTTGGTAGCCGGTCTAGAGACAGGTCTGTCTCCTGACCCACACGCAGCCGAGGGGGCTAGTAGTGAGGCGGAGACCCTAATTGATGATGATGAGGCTGATCGCACTTGGCAGCCTCGTCGTCATCAGGCTATTGCTTCCGCATCATCAGGAGAAGAGGGTGCCAGCTTGGCAGCGAGCAAAACAGTCGGTGGGTTGCCCAGGAGGCAGCAGGGTCGCAGCAGTGTCAGTGGAGGCAAACGGCCACGGAGTAGAGCACCAGCTCCACTGCAGCCTACCACCACGGCCAGTAGTGGTGCCGGTGTGCACGGAGGAAGTAGCAGTCAGCCAGTGAGGAGTAGCGGGGGCAAAGTTTCCTACTCGGCGGTGTGGCAATTTTTCGTCAAGCCGCCCGAGGAAGTAAACGTAGCCGTATGTCGACTATGTGGCCAGAAAGTCAAGCGTGGCCAGGGGGCCCATGTTGGGACTACAGCGTTGCGTCAGCATATGCAGCGTTGCCATTCGGTGGCCTGGAAAAACCGTGATAAAGATACGGCGGTTCTGCCTGCCCCAGCCCCCGCTCCATCACCCGCTCCGTTACTTGCTCCGTCACCCGACGTCAATCGCCCTCTATCAGCCAGTCAAGGCTCCAACACCTCTGCTGAGGGGAGTTGTCGCTCGTTGGCATCTTCCGCTCGTTCAGATGCTCCTTCTCCTGCTACTCCTCTTCACGGATTCCGTCAGCAGTCTTTCTTGGAATCCGTTTCCAAGAGACAACAGTTTGCGAGCACGCACCCGACGGTGCAGAAGCTGAACGTCCTCCTGTCCAAGTTGCTGGTGCTGCAGTCCCTCCCTTTCCAAGTGGTGGACTCAGCACCTTTCCGAGAAATGATGGCTTGTGCCGAGCCGCGGTGGAGAGTGCCAAGCCGGCATTTCTTCGCCAAAAAGGCAGTGCCAGCCCTGCATTCACATGTAGAAGAGATGGTGGGCCAGTCTTTGAGCATGTCGGTCTCTGCCAAAGTGCACGGCAGCGCCGACGTGTGGAGCTGTAACTACGGTCAGGGACAGTACATGTCATTTACGGCCCACTGGGTGAACGTGGTGCCGGCACAGCCGCACCAGCAACTTGGACAGGTCACGCCGCTTTTGCCTCCACGTTTGCACGTCCTTGGTCCAGCAAAGATGTCCGCCTCTACCACCTCTTCTTCCGCCGTGTCCTCAGCCGCCACCCCCCGTGCCAAGTCCCATTACCCGACCGGCATATCACATGTGCAGGGCGCAACGGTGTCACGCTGTGCTGCACCTGGTATGCCTTGGCGAACGTAGTCACACAGGGGAGGAACTTCTGAGTGTAATGAACAGAGAAATCGACAGATGGCTGTCTCCGCGCAAACTGAAAATCGGAACCATGTTGACCGACAACGGAAAGAACATGGTGTCTGCTCTGCGTCAAGGAAGGTTGTGCCATGCGCCATGCATGGCTCACGTGTTCAATCTGGTTGTCAAGCGGTTCCTAAAATCCACCATCCCACTGCAAGACATCCTTAAAATGTCGCGTAAACTTTGCATGCATTTCAGCCATTCCTACACCGCAAAGCACACCCTCCTTGAGCTGCAGCGGCAGAACGGAATTCCACAGCATCGCCTGATCTGCGACGTTGCAACAAGGTGGAATTCAACCCTACATATGTTAGACCGCCTTTACGAACAGCGAAAGGCCATCACCGATTTCCTAATGTTACAAGCGGATAAAGGTACTCCCCTGTGTAACTTAGATGTCAGCCATTGGCAGCTCATGCGTGACACCTGCCGCTTGCTCAGGCCCTTTGAGGAGGCCACGCTATTCGTGAGTCGGTAGGACTATGGGATGAACGACGTCATTCCTCTGTTGCACGTCCTGGAACAAATGCTGTTAACAATGGCTGGTCAGGGTGCGGTAGACGTGGCGCACAGATCTCAACGCCACATGACCCCTGTGGGGGCAGGACAGGAAGAAGAGGAGGAGGTAGAGGAGGACATTGGTGCTCAGGAATTATTGAGTGAAATGGGTGGTTTTTCCACTCAGCGGACAGGAGTGGAGGAGCAGGAGCATCTGGTAGAGGAGGAGGAGGAGACAGAGGACCCAGACGCACCGTGGCAGTATGCTGTGGAGATGGAGGCAGGGAGTCCCTCGCATTCCTTGGCACAAATGGCCCATAGCATGCTCGGTTGCTTGCGTAGCGACAGCCGAATAATAACCATCAGACAGAGGGATGACTTTTGGCTGTCCACCTTGTTGGACCCTCGCTACCATTCAAAAATGGTGGCCTTTTTCACACCTGCTGAGAGGGAGGCCAAAATAACGTACTATAAAAACCACCTATGTAGTCAGTTGGCCTCTGCCTTTCTGCGCCAACGTCCATCCTCAGACACTGTGGGCCCTGTGCGCTCGCGTTCCGCTGCCATGGCAGCAGGGGAGGGGTGGGGTGGTAGGAGCAGTGGCAGCTCCACCAGCAGCGGCTGCCTCAGTCTGCAGTCGATGATGAGTAGCTTTCTTCACCAGCGCAGTGAGGAAACTACTAACCAGCCGCAGCAGCAGCAGCATCAGGTGAACCTGGAGCAGGACCTCAAACAACAGGCTTGGGCCTACTTGGACAGCACCCTGCCAACCGAGGTAGACAATCCCCTTGACTACTGGGCAATGAAACTTGACCTTTGGCCCCAACTAGCTGAATTTGCCCTTGAAAGACTGTCATGCCCGGCCAGTAGCGTGGCATCGGAGCGCGTGTTTAGTGCGGCAGGAGGTATTGTAACTCCGCGGAGGACACGACTGTCCACCCAAAGTGTGGAGAGACTCACGTTTGTGAAAATGAATCAGGCGTGGATTAGTCTGGATTTCAAACCACCAGTTCCTGACACAACTGACTAAATCCGCCATGAATCATGCCCCAAACATGTTATTATTTTTAACATAGGCCTCTGTATGGCCTTCAATTTAAGCTGCTTACGCTTCGCCACTCTGCCATGGGCCCCTGTACCGCCTACTCTTGCTGCTGCCAGGTCCAGAGTGTGTCATGGGTCCCTGTACGGCCTCCCATTGCTGCTGTCTCCATCGCCACACTCTGCCATGTGCCACTTTCAGGTCTCCTCACACTGCTGGTGGGTTCCATTTTTTGTCATAGGGTGCTGGCAGATTACGGGCCTCCCATTGCAGCTGCCAGGCCCGTAATCTGCCATGGGCCCCCATACCGACTTCTCATGCTGCTGCCAGGCCCGTAATCTGTCATGGGCCCCTGTACCGCCTCCTCATGCTGCTGCCAGGTCCAGAGTGTGTCATGGGTCCCTGTACGGCCTCCCATTGCTGCTGTCTCCATCGCCACACTCTGCCATGTGCCACTTTCAGGTCTCCTCACACTGCTGGTGGGTTCCATTTTGTCATAGGGTGCTGGCAGATTACGGGCCTCCCATTGCTGCTGCCAGGCCCGTAATCTGCCATGGGCCCCCGTACCGACTCCTCATGCTGCTGCCAGGCCCGTAATCTGTCATGGGCCCCTGTACCGCCTCCTCATGCTGCTGCCAGGTCCAGAGTGTGTCATGGGTCCCTGTACGGCCTCCCATTGCTGCTGTCTCCATCGCCACACTCTGCCATGTGCCACTTTCAGGTCTCCTCACACTGCTGTTGGGTTCCATTTTGTCATAGGGTGCTGGCAGATTACGGGCCTCCCATTGCTGCTGCCAGGCCCGTAATCTGCCATGGGCCCCCGTACCGACTCCTCATGCTGCTGCCAGGCCCGTAATCTGTCATGGGCCCCTGTACCGCCTCCTCATGCTGCTGCCAGGTCCAGAGTGTGTCATGCGTCCCTGTACGGCCTCCCATTGCTGCTGTCTCCATCGCCACACTCTGCCATGTGCCACTTTCAGGTCTCCTCACACTGCTGGTGGGTTCCATTTTGTCATAGGGTGCTGGCAGATTACGGGCCTCCCATTGCTGCTGCCAGGCCCGTAATCTGCCATGGGCCCCCGTACCGACTCCTCATGCTGCTGCCAGGCCCGTAATCTGTCATGGGCCCCTGTACCGCCTCCTCATGCTGCTGCCAGGTCCAGAGTGTGTCATGGGTCCCTGTACGGCCTCCCATTGCTGCTGTCTCCATCGCCACACTCTGCCATGTGCCACTTTCAGGTCTCCTCACACTGCTGTCGGGTTCCATTTTGTCATAGGGTGCTGGCAGACTACGGGCCTCCCATTGCTGCTGCCAGGCCCGTAATCTGCCATGGGCCCCCGTACCGACTCCTCATGCTGCTGCCAGGCCCGTAATCTGTCATGGGCCCCTGTACCGCCTCCTCATGCTGCTGCCAGGTCCAGAGTGTGTCATGCATCCCTGTACGGCCTCCCATTGCTGCTGTCTCCATCGCCACACTCTGCCATGTGCCACTTTCAGGTCTCCTCACACTGCTGGTGGGTTCCATTTTGTCATAGGGTGCTGGCAGATTACGGGCCTCCGATTGCTGCTGCCAGGCCCGTAATCTGCCATGGGCCCCCGTACCGACTCCTCATGCTGCTGCCAGGCCCGTAATCTGTCATGGGCCCCTGTACCGCCTCCTCATGCTGCTGCCAGGTCCAGAGTGTGTCATGGGTCCCTGTACGGCCTCCCATTGCTGCTGTCTCCATCGCCACACTCTGCCATGTGCCACTTTCAGGTCTCCTCACACTGCTGGTGGGCTCCATTTTGTCATAGGGTGCTGGCAGATTACGGGCCTCCCATTGCTGCTGCCAGGCCCGTAATCTGCCATGGGCCCCCGTGCCGACTCCTCATGCTGCTGCCAGGCCCGTAATCTGTCATGGGCCCCTGTACCGCCTCCTCATGCTGCTGCCAGGTCCAGAGTGTGTCATGGGTCCCTGTACGGCCTCCCATTGCTGCTGTCTCCATCGCCACACTCTGCCATGTGCCACTTTCAGGTCTCCTCACACTGCTGTCGGGTTCCATTTTGTCATAGGGTGCTGGCAGATTACGGGCCTCCCATTGCTGCTGCCAGGCCTGTAATCTGCCATGGGCCCCCGTACCGACTCCTCATGCTGCTGCCAGGCCCGTAATCTGTCATGGGCCCCTGTACCGCCTCCTCATGCTGCTGCCAGGTCCAGAGTGTGTCATGGGTCCCTGTACGGCCTCCCATTGCTGCTGTCTCCATCGCCACACTCTGCCATGTGCCACATTCAGGTCTCCTCACACTGCTGGTGGGCTCCATTTTGTCATAGGGTGCTGGCAGATTACGGGCCTCCCATTGCTGCTGCCAGGCCCGTAATCTGCCATGGGCCCCCGTGCCGACTCCTCATGCTGCTGCCAGGCCCGTAATCTGTCATGGGCCCCTGTACCGCCTCCTCATGCTGCTGCCAGGTCCAGAGTGTGTCATGGGTCCCTGTACGGCCTCCCATTGCTGCTGTCTCCATCGCCACACTCTGCCATGTGCCACTTTCAGGTCTCCTCACACTGCTGTCGGGTTCCATTTTGTCATAGGGTGCTGGCAGATTACGGGCCTCCCATTGCTGCTGCCAGGCCTGTAATCTGCCATGGGCCCCCGTACCGACTCCTCATGCTGCTGCCAGGCCCGTAATCTGTCATGGGCCCCTGTACCGCCTCCTCATGCTGCTGCCAGGTCCAGAGTGTGTCATGGGTCCCTGTACGGCCTCCCATTGCTGCTGTCTCCATCGCCACACTCTGCCATGTGCCACTTTCAGGTGTCCTCACACTGCTGGTGGGTTCCATTTTGTCATAGGGTGCTGGCAGATTACGGGCCTCCCATTGCTGCTGCCAGGCCCGTAATCTGCCATGGGCCCCCGTACCGACTCCTCATGCTGCTGCCAGGCCCGTAATCTGTCATGGGCCCCTGTACAGCCTCCTCATGCTGCTGCCAGGTCCAGAGTGTGTCATGCGTCCCTGTACGGCCTCCCATTGCTGCTGCCAGGCCCGTAGTCTGCCATGGGCCTCCGTACCGACTCCTCATGCTGCTGCCAGGCCCGTAATCTGTCATGGGCCCCTGTACCGCCTCCTCATGCTGCTGCCAGGTCCAGAGTGTGTCATGGGTCCCTGTACGGCCTCCCATTGCTGCTGTCTCCATCGCCACACTCTGCCATGTGCCACTTTCAGGTCTCCTCACACTGCTGGTGGGTTCCATTTTGTCATAGGGTGCTGTATGGCCTCCCATTGCTGCTGCCAGGCCCGTAATCTGCCATGGGCCCCCGTACCGACTCCTCATGCTGCTGCCAGGCCCGTAATCTGTCATGGGCCCCTGTACCGCCTCCTCATGCTGCTGCCAGGTCCAGAGTGTGTCATGGGTCCCTGTACGGCTTCCCATTGCTGCTGCCAGGCCCGTAATCTGCCATGGGCCCCCGTACCGACTCCTCATGCTGCTGCCAGGCCCGTAATCTGTCATGGGCCCCTGTACCGCCTCCTCATGCTGCTGCCAGGTCCAGAGTGTGTCATGGGTCCCTGTACGGCCTCCCATTGCTGCTGTCTCCATCGCCACACTCTGCCATGTGCCACTTTCAGGTGTCCTCACACTGCTGGTGGGTTCCATTTTGTCATAGGGTGCTGTATGGCCTCCCATTGCTGCTGCCAGGCCCGTAATCTGCCATGGGCCCCCGTACCGACTCCTCATGCTGCTGCCAGGCCCGTAATCTGTCATGGGCCCCTGTACCGCCTCCTCATGCTGCTGCCAGGTCCAGAGTGTGTCATGGGTCCCTGTACGGCCTCCCATTGCTGCTGTCTCCATCGCCACACTCTGCCATGTGCCACTTTCAGGTCTTCTCACACTGCTGGTGGGTTCCATTTTGTCATAGGGTGCTGTATGGCCTCCCATTGCTGCTGCCTCCACCGCCACACTGTGGCTCCACACTCTGGTTTTGGCCCCGTGACTGCCCAAATGAGTGAAGTGTGCGGTGATTCTAAGATCGACGGCACTCATCTGCATGTCATACTGACTGACAGTATTATTTCTCTTCCCCAGCAGACTCCAAGGGCATTTAAATTAAAGGTACAGTGTTCTGCACTAATATAAAGGCTCTCTGAAGCCTAGAAACACTCTTTTTATAAGTTAAATTCGCAGCGAATATATTCGACTCGAATCGAATTTATTCCGCGAATTCGCCGAATCAGCCGAATCGAATTTTTGAATAATTCGCTCATCTCTACTTATAACCTCACTAAACTGAATTCTGTGTCTCTAATGCCTTCTAATGCTCCCAACCCTAAATACTTAAACTTAAGCACCCTATACCCCTAACCCCCCCCCAAATAAAGGGGACAAACCTTAAGCCTTCTAATCCTATAGTCCCTAATCAATACATGCTTTATCCTAATTGAAGAAAAGCCTCCTTAAGCAAAGTTCTCAACCCAAAAGTTCTCTAAACTGAAGACTGCGGCCCTAAAGCCTCAAAACTAAAGCTCTGACCCTTTTAGCCCCTTAAACCAAAGACACCTAACACAAAATTCCTGTTGCTCTCTACATAAGCTTCAGAAACTAAATCCCCCATTCTTTGAGCCTCCAGTCCTTAGTTCATTAATTTAAAGCATCTGATGTCTTCCTAATGTATTAGGATATTATATAATCCTATGCTAAGGTTTTAGACCCTAACATTAATGTACCTCAATCTGCAACCCTCTAAACTAAGGTCCCTGACTCCTTAAATCTCTCTAAACTAAATGTACCTAAACCAAAACTTCAACCACTAAATTCCTTTAAATTAAAGCTCCCAAACCAAAAGTCCCCAATGTGTATGAGCCCTGACCCTTAAAGCTGAACTCCAGGAAAAGTAAAAATGCTCTTTTGCTGTGGGGAATTGTTTATGTCTGGGAAACTTGGAAAATTCCTTTTACTTACTTAATACTCCACTCCAGGAAACTCTTCTGTCTGCTAGACAGGTCCTGGCAGCCTCTTCTTCCCTGATCTCTGGCAGTCAAAGGACCACTCCCGTCATCAAAATCCATGCAGGGCATATAGCTCTGCATTGGATGTAAGGATGCTGGGGAATGGTCCACCACTGGAGCATGGAGGAGTGCTGCCTAGTGGGGGAGTAGAGCATTGGGTAAGTAAAGTTATTTTTTCCTACCCTAGCCATAAATGAGCATTTAACTCTTGCAGTATGGGTGCAGCCCCACTGCCAAGGACGGTGTGACGGAGATCAGAAATTTTTTTATTTTGGTGTTGTTTGTTGAAATCCACAGGTGTTCAGCAGTCAGCTTGTCTGCTTAGTTAAAATTTGGAGTTGGGAGATGAGATTGATCTCAGCAGGGAGCATAGACAGCATGGTGTCATGTGGCTGTCATGTGGCTGTGAAAAGCCAGACATGTCGGCTCCCCGGGGCTTGGTCAAATTGAAAGGACCATATAATGTCCCTATGGGGGGGAGAATGGGCAGAGCTTGAGTCAGGATGGATAGAGCAGCTGATGGCTGCAGGCTTCGCTAGGAGATGCATTGAACTGTGCTTTGCTTTGTGCACTGCTGGGACTTGTGGTTCTACATTGCTTGTGTGGTCTTGAAGCTGCGGCCAAGACACATAGCCCTCTGAAGACCCGTGAGAAGTTGGTGCCTATCTGCCTAGACTTCCTCTGCTGGGGCCACTGCTGGCTGGTGAGTCCTTGAATTGCTACCGTGTGTCAAGGACTTAACCCTCTCTGCTCTGCCTGTTGGGTGCCACCCCCTGTGCTGAGGACCCAACCTGGACTTAATCCTTGCCTGCCAGAGTTCTGCCTGTCTGAGGTGTGCCACCCCCTGTGCTGAGGATCCAACCTAGACTTAATCCTTGCCCACCCAAGTTCTGCCACCCTGTTGTGTGCCACCCCCTGTGTTGAGGATCCAACCTGGACTTAATCCGTGCCCGCCAGAGTTCTGCCTGTCTGCTGTGTGCCACCCCCTGTGCTGAGAATCCAACCTGGACTTAATCCTTGCCCGCCCAAGTTCTGCCACCCTGTTGTGTGCCACCCCCTGTGTTGAGGATCCAACCTGGACTTAATCCTTGCCCACCCAAGTTCTGCCACCCTGTTGTGTGCCACCCCCTATGCTGAGGACCCAACCTGGACTTAATCCTTGCGTGCCAGAGTTCTGCCTGTCTGCTGTGTGCCACCCCATGTGCTGAGGACCCAACCTGGACTTAATCCTTGCCTGCCAGAGTTCTGCCTATCTGCTGTGTGCCACCCGCTGTGCTAAGGATCCAACTTGGACTTAGCCCTTGACCGCCAGAGTCCTGCTGCCCTGCTGTGTGCCACCCCCTGTGCTGGGGATCCAACCTGGACTTAATCCTTGCCTGCCCAAGTTCTGCCACCCTGTTGTGTGCCACCCCCTGTGCTGAGGATCCAACCTGGACTTAATCCTTGCCCCCCAGAGTTCTGCCGCCCTGCTGTGTGCCATCCCCTGTGCTGAGGACCCAACCTGGACTTAATCCTTACCCGCCAGAGTTCTGCCTGTTTGCTGTGTGCCACCCCCTGTGCTGAGAATCCAACCTGGATTTAATCCTTGCCCGCCCGAGTTCTGCCGCCCTGTTGTGTGCCACTTGGACTTAACCCAGTGCCTGCCAGTCTGCCACCCAGTTGTGTGCCATTTGGATTTAACCCATTGCCTGCCAGAGACTGCTCCATGTTGTGTGTCACTCAGACTTAACCTATTGCCTGCTAGAGACTGCTCCCTGTTGTGTGCCACTCGGACTTAACCCATTGCCTGCCAGAAACTGTGCCCTGTTGTGTGCCACTCGGACTTAACCCATTGCCTGCCAGAGACTGTTCCCTGTTGTGTGCCACTTGGACTTAACCCTCTGCTTGCCAGTCTGCCTCCCTGTTGTGAACCCAGATGGTGCTACGGACTTTCCCTTTGTGTTGCCTACAAGAACTCAGTGATCCTTGTCGTGTGTCTCACCTTGTGGTACGGACTTAACTTTTGTTTTGCCAGAACCTTGCTATACTCATCGTGTGCCCTCCAAATCACTTAATAAAAGCCTTGTGTGTCCCACTGCTCTCCGCGTGTGTTCTGTTCCACCCACACTTCTGTCACAGAGGGTTTGTACTTCCTCCAGTATTATACCTAAAAGAGTATGGTAAAACAGCTAATGATGTAAGCAGGAAACCTGCACTTTAGGTAGGAAAGACTGGTGTATAAGGAACTAAATCTTTCCTGAGGTATAAATCCACCAGTTTATGAATAAAGTTAAATCCTGGCAGCAGTGTAAAAAAAAAACACTTTAAAAAATAAAAGTAGCAAAGGGGAGGAGAAGGCAAGCTATAGGCCTTATTCTGTTACGCCACTTAAATTAGAACCATTTTTGAGTAGAACTCATTTCAATTTAAAATATCAGATAGCTAAACATAAAATAAATAGGACCACATTTTCCAGAATTATTTGAAAAGCTTATATTTGAATGTTTTAAGAGCAGTGCAAATCTCTTTAGATTTCAGCAGCTGCCTCCAGTTTGTGTTGCCACAGCCGTCCTAGCCACAGATGCACAACTCTTTAGAATCATGTGGCCACCTTAAAGAGGACTATACCTTCCATGCAGCTCTGTGCTAATTCTAAATAGTACAGGTGTGCACTGGAGTTGTTATTTTTGTGGATCTCAACCAAGCCTCTGAATGTGTGTTGCCAATTATTTTAGTGGCACTTAGGTGGGCAAGTCTATTGCTTTCTTTTATGGGGAAGGTTTGAATACAAGGCAAGATATGCCTGCTATCAATTTTTTTATT
This sequence comes from Staurois parvus, assembly GCF_062004578.1. NCBI lineage: Eukaryota > Metazoa > Chordata > Amphibia > Anura > Ranidae > Staurois > Staurois parvus. Next base: position 1,363,794 of record NW_028318066.1, read on the forward strand.
GTTATATGCTGTATGTCTCATGTTGAAAGCTCTGTTAGACTACAGTTAGGAAGCACACTTTACAGAGGGGCCTTGGAGCACCAATGTGACTTCCCATATATTTACAAATGTAACCCAAAAACAATAGTTGAATCAGTGTAGACTAGCTAGCTAGTAAGTGTGTTGGGGATTTTTCTGTTAATGTATTGTTCTCTAATCAAATAAATAAATATATATATATATATATATATATATATATATACTGTATATTGTATCTATACTGTAAATGGGCGAACATGACCATAAACATTCTTGTCCATTTGTTGGCAGGTGAAGTTAGCTTCCCTACCAATAAAGGGTTCTGTTGCCATTATGGCATGGTAAGGGAAAGTTATAAGCAAGTGTCAAACCCAATGTAATTCTGCAATTGGATTAAACCATATGCTAAGACCAGCTAGCACAGGTGAAAGATACACAACCTCAAATAACATAATACAAAAGGTGCAGCGCTAAACTTAAATAATCAATTATAATAAAACTCCCCCCAAAAGATTCCATGCTTAAATAAATGTCCACAATGATCCACCAAAAAAAAACATGCTCAGTAAATGTCCACAGTAGTGAATGGGTTTCCAACCATCTAAGGAGAGAAGAAGAGACCTACTTTTCCAATGAGGCTGAAGAAAAAGAGTGGAAATCCAAACATCCAGTGGCAACCACAGGCAAGTAAGAACCCTTACCAGAGCTGTTTGGCTTTCAACCTAATGAAAAGCAAAAACGCGCTTTTGGACTCAAGCCTAAATAAATCTGCAGAAGATGACAAACTCTAATCCTGCAGTACCACCTTGAGATGCAATCCACTATCTCTTGAATCTGGGAAATCTCTATGTTCTTCATGAAGTCATTGTCCAGGATTCCTTCTTTAATTAATTCCTTGGACCTGGTACTTAGCAACCAATGTTCAGGGAAAACTGAAGCGTATTTTCAGACAGTATTGCGCAGTATACATTACGTATTTACTTGAAAACTGCTGGGGCCTCAGGGAGTTTTATATTTCTTTATGCACAGCCAATTACTTTTAAAGTGATTTATTAAAAGTGATATTTTACTTGTTTCTGTGTTCCCAGATCTGTTCAGTAAATGCCTTTGAGTAATCCTTAACTCTAACCTTTTCACTACTCCAAAGCTTAAGGTGATACTAAAGCTTTCTATTTTTTACCTAAAATTAAAAAAGAGGTTTATAATTACCTTCTCTGTGCAAGGATATGATACAGAGTGGCCCTTTACCTTCTCTTCTGGGATCCCCTGCCAGCAAAACCCTCCACTTTATCCACTTTACAGAGCTACCATGAGAGTTCAAACATAAAACAAAGAAAAAAATGTATACTGTATCTATAAGCAACCAACTGTTTAACAGAAAAATTTGTATTTGTAGAATCGCTTTAAAGACACCAAACATATATTAAAAACATAGGTATACCTATTAAAAACAAGCTCCCTAAACAATTTTTCTACTGGGAAAAATGTATAAATACATCCTATAGCATTAATAAACTGACTAATAAGTGTATTAAACATACATATCATAAAAATGATGTATTGATCACTTAGAAATACTGCTCTTTCAGGATGTAAAAGTTCCTTGTTCCAAGTTACTTGTATAAAGAATGTTGTTGGTCTTGGAGCGAATATATATATATATATATATATATATAGAGAGAGAGAGAGAGAGAGTCATCCACTACATCCATGGAAGCTCTGTAACTGTAAAACTTTCTGATCAAACTTAGAAAGGGCTCATCAACAGTTTCATGTATGGCTGAAAAGATAAGACAATCCTCAGAGGCAGGTACTCAAGATCATTTAAAAAAGAACCTTTACTGGCATATTAATCCAGACATAATAGTTGCATTCACACACTGAAACCAGCACATTGGGGTGATATAACCAGTTATTAAATACAATATGGACATTATCCAGAAGCCCTTAGCAATTCCAAGTATTAAAGGGTCTTAAGGTGGATTTAACTGACAGTCTGCAGTAGGAAAGGAATATCCACTCTGGTGTCTCTACAGGGACCACCAAGACCACATATGTATGTCTTGCACATTATCTTCAGGTCTCCAGATGAATTTAACCTGTAATCTATAGTAGAAAGGAATGTCCACATGTAGGTTTCTACAGGGACCACTGAGATCACACAATGTATGATGGCATTTCACCCATATTGCTATGAGCCAATTAAATAGATGACCATAAAAATCATATATGTTCACTCACACTCATGAGATTTCAGATTGAAGAGACTTCATTCCATGTGTAAAAGCAAAAGTCCATCCATCCAAGAGGTAGTACCACCACAGGCTAGGTATCCCAACTTCCCCAGAGACTGCCCAAGCTTTTTCATACTGTATCTTTTCACCTGGTGATCAAGCCAGTAACACACTTCCTGTCTTAGGATGTTTTACCTCTGGATGGAGGAATACCAGAAACACCTTTGGACAGCAGCATTGCCAATCTATGGATAGGGTAGTGTTAGATGTTCTAGCAGATTTACGTGGACTTGATTGACAAATTAACACCAAACTCCAACTAACACTTTTTAAGCAGTTTGTTTTTTATATTTGGGATAAAGATTTTACATTTTATAAACCCTGGTTTACACTGATGCGATTCCTGATGCGTTCCAGAAAGCATGAAATCACATGACAAGTGAAATAACATGAGTTTCTATGGAGGCTGATCACATATATGCAGTGCAAATCAGATGCAATCTGAAATAGGGTCCTGTGAAAGTTTAGTGGGCTTTGCCCCCCCCCATATTTTAGTCCCCCCCGATCTGAGAGTGCATTCTATGAGACAGTCTGATGAGGACAGTTGATATAAGTCAGACTCTGATGGGTCAATTGATGTAAGTGGGCACTCTGATGGGGGCACTTTATGTAGGAAAGTATTGTGATGCAGACAACTGATGTAAAGGAGCACTCTGATGCAGATAGTTGATGCAGGGGGGCACTGTACCTAAGGGGCAATTGATGCAAGGTGTCACTCTGATGGGGACCCAGACATAAAGAGGGACTCTCATGAGGACCCCTGATGTAAGTTGGGACTCTGATGGGGACACCTGATATAAGGGGGCATAAGTTTTGTTTAATCATCCTAATCTAATGACAACCTAATAAATACTAGTGTTCCCTGTTCACTCCTGCGCCACCTATGCACTACCTGTCAGACAATACTTCTGGGTTGTGACTCATGGTATAAAAGCATGCATGGAATACTGGTTCCCTGCATCTCTGTAAAACTATTGACATTATGCCCCCTGACTTTTTTTTACTGCACCCCCAGATCAGATAGGCTAGATCCAGCCCTGTTCATATCACACCACATCAGTGTAAACCTAGGCTAAATGAATAAAAACTGGCCATTGTAAGTACCCCTGTTATTGTTAAATGGTTTGTCACAACCTTCTAATTGCCAATTTTGCTGGACAGTTTGGTCTGTTAAAGGAAGTAGAAAAATAACAGATTTACTGCCTGGATTACCATAAAAGCCTAAAAATAAAACCAAAGCAGCCACCACATCTAGGAATTGGTCAAACGCAATACATTACATTTTTGTTTTTGGGATTAATACAGCTTTAATCCATTCCAATGAATGAATAGCACTAGAAAGATACACTTGTCTTTCTGTGGATTTTCTAACTGGATGTAAAATAGAGCAAAACTTTCATATAACAAAACCACAATTTGTGTATAAAGTAAACACGTTTTGCAAAAGAATGCCAGAAGAAAGACACTTGAAACAGCTGAGGGCTGTAAAGCCTCTGAACATTTCACTAACAACTTCTGCAGCCAACTACAAACTAGCAGCACATAATTTATGAAATGCCAGTGTACATTAGGAGTTGCAAGGGATATTCTCTAAGGGACAGAACAGATAACATTAATCTATTTCAAAACCTTTTCTAAATGCGGTTGGTATTAAAGAGCACTAAACAGCGACATGCACATAACTCCAGATTCTGCTATAATAAGTGTTTACACTACAGGGACATTTCCTTGTTAGTGTGAGATATGAAATATGTGACAATATTATTTTACAGTTAGGACCTTATTATCCAGTGATAAGTACACAGCTGCTTAGAATTAACAACTCTTCTTAGCTTCTTTCTAAATTACTGGAATACTGGAAAAATGAGAAGTACATTATAGTAGACAGTTGGGGGGGGTGGGACCAGGGAACTGGTGAACCCTAGGTCACGTTCATGGTTTTCCTAGGGCTTACAGCTATGGCACCACAGAGAACTAAAAGTAATATTAAGAACCGGAGGGTGCCTGCTGGATCACTGTAATTTTTTTTGTAATGCCACAACAGGGTTATTTCAAAATGAAAAAAAAAAACCAGAACGCATATATGCAAACTGTTTTATCTGCCACAATATTTTAAAGGCCCCTTTCACCCAGTGGATCCATCTGCTCAGTGGGGATCTGTCCGCTGAGCAGGCGGATGACAGGTCCATGTCTGTACCGCTTATGCGGAGCGGACAGGGTCACAGCCCGCTGTCCAATCTGATGTGCTAGACGGATAGGGAACAGATCCCCATCTGTCTGTTTTTAGCAGATAGGATCGGATTGGATGTCAGTGTCACATGCCAGTTTACATCTACAACTCCATAGAAGGCAATGAGTGGTCCGATCAGGTCCGCCTAAAAAAAGACACGTGTCCTTTTAAATGTAACAGGTGACTGGTGCGGTGAGCGGAGTAGGCTGGCAGCTCCGGCTACAGATGGGAGAGTATGCAGTATAGTGGATACTTATACAGTTGCAAGAAAAAGTATGTGAACCCCTTGGGGTTACGTGGAGTTTTGCATGAATTGGGCATAAAATGTGCTCTGAATGTCATCTAAGTCACAACAATAGAAGAACACAGTCTGCTGAACATAATACTACACAAAGATTAGATGTTGCCATGGTTTAAATGCACATAACATGTGAACATTCACAATGTAGGGAGGAAAAATTATGTGAACCTTTGGACTTAATAACTGGTTGACCCTCCTTTGGCAGCAATAACCTCAACCAAACGTTTCCTGTAGTTGCAGATCAGACCTGCACAGCAATCTGGAGTAATTTTGGACCACTCCTCTTCACAAAACTGTTTCAGTGTAGCAATATTCTTGGGATGTCTGGTGTGAATCGCTCTCTTAAGGTCATGCCACAGCATTTCAATCGGGTTGACGTCAGGACTCTGACTGGGCCACTCCAGAAGGCGTATTCTGTGCTGTTGCAGCCATTGTTTTGTTGAATTACTTGTATGCTTTGGGTCATTGTCTTGTTGCATCACCCATCCTCTGCGGAGCTTCAGTTGGCGGACAGATGGTCGTACGTTTTCCTGCAAAATGTCTTGATAAACTCTGGAATTCATTTTCCCATCAATGACAACAATCCGTCCAGGCCCTGAGGCAGCAAAGCAGCCCCAAACCATGATGCTCCCTCCGCCATGTTTTACAGTGGGGATGCGGTTTTGATGTTGGTGTGCTGTGCCTTTTTTTCTCCACACATAATGTTGTGTGTTCTTCCCAAACAACTCAATCTTGGTTTCATCTGTCCACAGTATATTTTGCCAGTAGTGCTGTGGAACATCCAGGTGCTCTTTTGCAAACTTCAAACGTGCTGCAATATTCTTTTTGGACAGCAATGGCTTCCTCCGTGGTGTCCTCCCATGTACTCCATTCTTGTTTAATGTTTTCCTTATTGTAGATGTGTCAACAAAAATGTTAGCATGTGCCAGAGATTTCTGTAGGTCTTTAGCTGACACTCTGGGATTCTTCTTTACCTCATGCAGCATTCTGCGCTGTGCTCTTGCAGTCATTTTTACAGGACGACCACGCCTAGGGAGAGGAGCAACAGTGCTAAACTTTCTCCATTTGTAGACAATCTGTCTTACCGTGGACACATGAACATCAAGGCTTTTGGAGATACTTTTGTAACCCTTTCCGTAGGTCTTCTGAGAGCTCTTTTCTGCAAGGCATGGTTCACATCAGACAGTGCTTCTTGAAACCAGTAAACCCAAAACAGGTGTGTGTTTTTTAAGGGCAGGACAGCTGTCAGCAACACATCCAATATCATCACACTGATTGGAGTCAAGGTTGGCTCACTCCTGGCTCCAATTAGCTCTGGGAGAAGTTATTAAGCTAGGGCCTCACATACTTTTTCCTCCCTGCACTGTGAATATTTACATGTTATGTGCAATTAAACCATGGCAACATCTAAAGTTTGTGTAGTATTATGTTCAGCAGACTGTGTTCTTCTATTGTTGTGACTTAGATGACATTCAGAGCAAATTTTATGCCCAATTCATGCAAAACTTCACGTAATCCCAAGGGGTTCACATACTTTTTCTTGCAACTGTAGCTGGAGAGGACTGGAGGAGCGTAAGTGTCGCCAAAGAGGGGGATTACGGTTGGATACCATCCAGTAACCTGATACTGCCTGTGAAGGATCCTGGGGTGATCCTGAAAGCGAGCTGGCCCAGTGGGTCATAGTAAGGAGGTGAGAGGGCATTCTAGCCACTGAGGAGTTTTGCAGTTGGAGTGCATACACATTCACCTTATCACCTTGCATGGAATTTATGTATGAATGTTTTAGAGCACGATTCATATAAGATTTTTTGTGGACATTTAGGGATTTTATTTTTGTTGACCTGTCACTGAATAATTTTTTTTGTCATTTACTGTTGATTGCTTGTATTTAAACACTGGTCAGTTTGTTTTAGGAGATTATTCCCCCTTGGGGAATCACAGATTTTTACACCAGTGGGGTTTTTTTTTAGTTTGTCTATTGGATTATATGTCCGGGGAGTTATTACCCTTGGGATTTGTTTTGATTGGGTCTTCACTTTATGAGGATTGGAGAGAACCTTATAAAACAGTATTGGGCACTATATATTATTTGGCACTAAATAGATCTGCATAGGATCTTATCACTTTAGAATTGTTTTTTGCATGTATATTCTATTCATGAATTATATTCGGTTTTTGTATCATTTATCATGTATTATTATCACTGATTAAGGTATTAATATTCACATTGTATTTTTATGGTATAGCGCTGCACTATTAATATTGTTTGGCACAGTTTTTGAAAGGTATAAAATAGAGTGTTGGCTGCTTAATTATACACAGATCACTCTTAATAAGCGCAGGAGGAACGTTTTAGTTGGTTATATTACCAAGCCCCCCATTGTTGCAGACAAGGTTACATGTGTAATTTTCACAAGGTAACCTCCTATCGTAAAATATGTTTTTAGAAATCATTGGTTAGTATTGCAATTTTAGTACTTTCTATATTAAAATTTATATAAACCCAAAATCTAATTTCTCATTTTACAGTATAATTTTCATAGGGTTTTTTTTTTGTAAATCCGTTGTAAAGTTTCTTAAGTTGGACAATCGCATAAAGATTTCTGCTGGGCTGAACAAGAGTAATCTGTAGATTCTCACATCCATGCTAAACAGCATGCATGGACGAATTCTGCTGCTGGTTATTGTATACCCTTACCCAAACTGTAACTGCAGCTGATGGCTGCAGTCACTATTAAGCTGACTTTTTTTCACCCAGCTCCTTTGATTTTTCAATCAAAGTTTGTAGAACTGGGTCACCAGCAGTGGCTCCAGTTTTGGCCAATTCACAGGAATCATTGAAAATCAAACCATGTATGGACAGCTCTAGTTACAGCACTTTTTATTGCAGGATAATAATGCTAAGCCACTGGTTCACAATCAGTGTTGCAAACCATCAGTATTTTTACTTGCATTCAGTAACAAAATGGGCATTTTTCTCTTGCTAGTAAATACCAGTGGCAGGATAAGGTTGCCAGTTAAACACATGGCTGTGATGATCAACTCATGCGCAGTTCTGGTCCGAAGCCACCAGAGACCATCCAAGTGCCTGTTACAGTGTGTTTGGGTGGCACCACTGGACTGGGGTGGGTCTGGTAGAGGTGGTGCCTGAGCATGTCATGTGATATCATAGTGCAAGGGAGCAGAGCTGCTGGAGCCCCGTGTGTGAGTCTGTGGGATAGGAGAAAGGCAAGCCAGGAGCAGGACTGTCAGTGCTGTTTGGACTGGAGTAGACTGAAGGAGACACCTGGTGTGAGAGAGACTGTCACTGTGACTTAGGAGGGAACATGTAATTTTGGTGAGGTATCATCATCATCATCTGTGCTGGACATTGTTGTCAGTGTTACTATGAGAGTCATTATCATGTGTGTGTGCCTGACCATTCTATTATCTGGCCCTCCTGAGCCCTGTCCCTTAGCTACTTACATACTATATCGAAAAATAGCCTTTTGTAGCCTAAATACTGAAATTTGCACTTAAAACTGTAATTTTTTAACTTTTGGAAATGCCAGTAAAAATTTGGCCTTACCAGTAAAATGTGGGTGTCGTGTCATTGAATTTCAATCTGGTAGGTTGGCAACACTGCTCACAATTAGCAGCACTGTTGTCAACCTGCTTTGTGCACTCCTTCAGTTGGCTGTTGGGCTGTCTATCGGGTTTGTCCAATGGCAAACTGAAGGAGTTCATACAGCCGACTGACCACACTATAGCTAATTGTGAGGCAGTGGGTTAATGTTGTCAGCAGAGATAAGCTGACAGTTAGGTTTGGACTGAGCTTTGACTGTTCAGATGAAGGCCTGAACTTTTTTCGTTCAGGCCTCTGTTTAACGCGACCCAAAAATCATATATAAATGCAGTATGCTAAAGAAGCAGTGGGAGCTTGTCCCTAGGAACTGCTGACATCACCAGGAATCCCCAGCCATGTAACCTGAGGGGCAGAGACAGTGGTGACATCACTGCCCAAATATGACAACTGGCCATAGTTGGAAAGTTATAGTAACCAAATATACTCCTTTCCTTAAATAACTGATGGCAGCTCGGGAAGCTGAGGAGAGCTTCAGGATCAGTTGTGGGCTCAAAGTCATCCTTTTTTTTTTCATTGAGTTGGCAGGCAATGGGCAATAAGGGACATTTTTGAGTATGTTTATTTTTTTAATAAAAGACATGTCAAACATTTGGGTGTCTTTATTTCTTGGGGACATTTTTTTGAGAATGAGTAGGGGGCCCCTTATTATTAAAGGCCCCCACCTGCAGACTGCCACGACCAAAGGCCAAATTTCTGGGGAAGAGGCCTTTGTCCTTAATAATGTTGAGGGCATGTGGCCTAGCATGGTTCAGGAGGGGGGGATCTCATGCATTTATTTTGTTTTTTTGGGTGCAGTACACCCTTAACATACATTCCAGACTCATTTTTGTGAGGGGTGGGCTCTAGGCATTTTTTTTTTTATTCTTGCTGTATGATATGTTACAGTAAAAGTGACATTTGAAAAAGAAACAATTACACAGTTTAAATGGACAGTAAATAAAACTTTATTGCCAACGTCTTTTTAAAAAGAAAACACAAAGCACACATGCCTGCATAGGTCCCTTGCTAGTTTGTATTATGGGGGACCTTTGAGGGCTGTGTGACATTTAATCTTTTAAAAAAATGAAGTCAGGAGGGAGATGTTATTTGCTGACAATTTTCAAATTGTTTTTGCATTGGTACATGTTCCCCAGGGCAGGGCCAACCTTTCTTGCCTATTAGTCCAGAAAATGGACATTTATAGCTTGACAGATTCAGCTCCTATTGATTTTAATGGGTTTCAGGTTAGGCCTACAAATTTCTTTGAAGTTCACTGAATCCTGCCCAAACTGAAACCAGGGCAGTTCGGCTCACTGCAAGTTGTCAGGCTGCAGCAGGAAGTGTTGTCACTGGCAGACTCTCCAGGCAACAAATTATGCAACAGGTTCACAAAAAGAAAACCGTACACAGTGAGGTATGAATGCCAAACTACTCAAAATAGATTTGGGATTTATATACACTTACATGCCTTAGTAGTGTGGGAGGAAACTAGAGTACCTGGTGAAAACCCATGCAAACACAGGAAGAACATGCAAATTCCACACAGATTGTGACCTGCCCATATTTGAACCAATGACCCAAGGTTTGCAAGGCAGAAGCACTAATCACTAAACCACTGTGCTGCTACTATTCCATTTCCATAATTAATTTAATAAACAGCCATATTTGTCAGATTTTACATCATTTGATTAATGATATTAAAAAATATAAGTTACTGACTGATTCGTTTTCATTGTGTACCCACCTACTGTGGAGCCTTACTCATCCTGCATAATGTAAAATAAAAATCCAGCTGAGAGAGAGAAAAACAATCATAAAAAGGGAGCTAATGTACAGTTTTGTTGTAGTACAAAAAAATGTTGTGCAAGATTAAAAAAAAAAAAAAACACAAGCAAACGGGGTAGCTTGACTGATTAAGAACCACTGATACAAGGCTGTAAACTCTTTACCTGGGACCCACTGATGGCTAGATGCCTAGGCCAAGTCAACAAAGTTTGTATAGGCTAGTTATCTTTGCTATAACCTTATGACTCATTTGCCTTAAAACTGTTTTACATTGTTTTCAAAGCAGAGTTCCAGTCTCCCTCCAAAAAATTGGGTCAGCAACCACACATACTGTAGCTGCTGACTTTTACTATAAGGACACTTACCTGTCCAGGGATCTGGCGATGTCCTCACCCAAGTCGATTCTTTAATTGGCTTTGGGTGCAGGCACTGGCATCTTAGATAAGGGAAACTGGCACTGAAACCTTCCCCCCAAAAAGTGCCAAATGTGGCATTGCAGGGGAGGATGCAAACAAGTGGAAGTTCCACTTTAAGAACATGTATTGTGAAGTATTTGTAGTGCACCCCTGTACCTTTAAGGAGGGGTGGGCTCCCTCAGGCTCACCTGCCCTCAGTATATCCATTTATACATGTGCTTCTACTATGAAGGCTCTCAAAATGTATAGAGTTAGGAACTGGAGAATATCAAGGGGCCGTGAAGAGGCTCTGCAGCTAACGCATGTATTTGCAAATGTGTTCTAACTAAATCCCTGTTTTTAATACAAACTATTAGACAGGACAATTTGGTTTGTTCGCAAGCAGGTCAGTAAGTTGAGCTGGAAATTTTATCTCATTTATTTTGTTGATATGCGTCGTCTTTCCATGTGCTCCTTGAAGGCCAGTCATAGATTGGGGCAGTGGCCATTTTTTTATATTTAAGAACATGTATGGCTTTTGTTTTATACATTGTTTTAAAAAATATCATTTTCCAATGTTTTATTATAAGCTGGTAAATAAAGAAAAAATGTAAAAAATGAAGCCTATAATAATCTTTTAAAGGCTAATAATCTTTCTAAAGCTTAGTCCATTAGTCCATTTACATAATAATGTTTTACCTTGCCCTGTCTGCTTTTATTATCCTCATTTTTCATCACCTTGCCTCTTGTTTGTTTTCTCCCCTCCCCCCTTCCTCATGCCTGCCCACCTCATCCATATTCATCCATAGGTCCCCACTATTTGCCTGTCAATTTTATTCAAAACCTAACAAATATAACGTTTTTTACATAAGTCTTGCTATGTACATTCACACCAGTCCCTGCCCTCAAGGGGCGTACAGTCTAAGGTCCCTAACTTACAATTATACACATACTAGGGCCAATTTAGACAGGAGCCAATTCACCTACCAGCATGTCTTTTTGAGAGTGGGAGGAAACTGGAGTAGAAACAGAAGAAACCCACGCAAGCACAGGGAGAACATTCAAACTCCAGGCAGGTGGTGCAGTGGTTTGGATATGAACCAACAACCCTAGTACTGCCAGGTGGAAGTGCTAACCATTTAGCCACTGTGCTGCCCACATATGTAACTCAGACCAGACAATTCACTAATCTAGTAATGCCATTTACTGAATACAGTTGTAATTACAGTTCTTCAACATTTTCATAGCAGTAAATTCAGTGCAACACCCAGACATGACTTTACTTTGTCATCCTTCTCCCATTGTAATGCTATACAGAGCTTTGGCTCTGCTATACTGGCTGTGTGGTGCTCTCCATACCTTGTGAGAACTTAAGTCCATCTCTGTAAAGTAACTTCAACAGTTTGGTTCACAGTACCCAACCTGGGGTCTCAGTAAGGGGAACTCCTCCACTACTCTAGCTCATTTTCTGGCACAACCCATCACCACTGTTCTCCTCCTATACACAAAAAGACCACATGGTTCAATCTTCCCTGAATTTATCATCTCACCTGAGTGTTAACCCCTACAGCACCAAGTATTAATCATTTATTAACAAAAGAATATTTAAACCTTGTAGGCACCAGCCTACAGAGCTAGTTCAGCATGAGAATGTTAATTTATGTGTTCTCAGTATGGGATACAGAAGGTGCTATCTGAAGGTCACACAAAGTTTGGAGGTCTTTAGCTGTTGGCCCTGCAAAGAGAAGGAAGGATTGCTAATATATGGAATTTAGAACTGTTGAAGAGTTGTGTAAAATACAAGACTGGAAGTACAGAGTTACGAATCCTTTGAGTGATAAAGCAGAGGTAAACATTTACATTTCAATTAGTATAGAGTTGTTTGCTTGGAAAACCACTTTAAAGAGCTGCAGACATCACGCAGAAAAATAGCACCAGAACAAGTACAGGATTTCTATAAATAAGCAAGCATCTCAATTTGCATACTACGTAGATGCTAATCATTCAGTTATATGAATAATATAGTGGCATAAATTACTTGTGGAGAAGTTTTCAAGATCTTCTGTTAGACAGCCATAATGAAATAGGAGTATACTCCAGTATCTTCCTTAAAACTAGAGGGGGGGAAATTGTCTGCATTGTCTATAGCAACCAAACCAGCGATTATCATTGTAATACAATATAGAATTATAACCTAAGCATAGAAGATGGAATTTGAGATTAATCAACCATAAACAAAAAAGGTGCCCTGAGGGCATCAGCCCAGCACTAATTATAATAGCTGTAGGAACAAAATATGACTTTAAACAGAATCCCCAAGAGACCAATTTCATAGAATACGTGCAAGTATGCACATAAATAAAATCACAAATTTATAAACAGGTGAAGAATACTTCATACATATCCTTAAACAAGTTGCACATAGAAGATTATAAATAAGGCACCCTAACAAACTAAGTCCTTTGTATACATCCTATTGTCCCCCCCATCCCTCAGGTGGGAAGAGGCTAACTACTCTCATGTACTGTGTGTTGGTCTGTCTGTTTCCCAGTTAGACAAGTACAGTTGTACAGGTTGTGTGGGTATTCATATAGTTGTTTTTCCTCTGGGTGGTATAGACAGTGAGTGCTTTCATAATTGTTATGTATTTACTGTACATATTTTTTAATTATTTTTATCTTTTAATATGGAAAAATAAGGTTTTTGTACATATTGTTCTATATTGAAATGTTCATGGACATTTGTTCTACCTTTAGATTTGCATCATAGATTTGCATTACAACAGCTTTGAAGACTGGTGTCTATGTCCTGATAAAGAGGTCTCTGCAAAATGAGCTGAAAAAATAACAATGTGTTAGGGTGTCTTATTTATAATCTCCCAGATGCAATTTGTTTTAAGATATGTTTGAGGTGTTCCTCACCTCTTTTTAAAGTTTGTACAATACATTTCTGATTTTATTCATGTGCATACTTGCATGTACATGTATTCTATGATACAATATATTGCCAAAAGTATTGGGACACTAGCATTTACACTCACATGAACTTTAATGACATCCCAATCTTAGTCCGTAGGGTTCAATATTGAGTTGGCCCACCCTTTGCAGTGATAACAGCTTAAACTCTTTTGGGAAGGCTGTCTACAAGATTTAGGAGTGTGTGAATATTTGACCATTCTTCCAGAAGCACATTTGTGAGGTCATGTACTCATGTTGGACGAGAAGGCCTGGCTCGCAGTCTCCTCCCTAATTCATCCCAAAGGTGTTCTATCGAGTTGAGGTCAGGACTCTATGAAGGCTAGTCAAGTTCCTCCACCCCAAACCCACTCATCCATGTCTTTATGGACCTTGCTTTGTGCACTGGTGCACAGTCATGTTGGAGCAGGAAGGGGCCATCCCCAAACTTTTCCCACAAAGTTGGGAGCAAAAAATTGTCCAAAATGTCTTGGTATGCTGTAACCTTAAGAGTTCCCTTCACTGGAAGTAAGGGGCCAAGCCCAACCCCTGAAAAACAACCCCCAAACCGTAACCCCCCTTTACACCACTGCATCCGGTGCTTTGCATTGCACTTGGTGATGTAAGGCTTGGAAGCAGCTGCTCGGCCATGGAAACCCATTCCATGAAGCTCTCTATGTACTGTTATGCTAATCTGAAGGTCACACAAAGTTTGGAGGTCTTTAGCTATTGGCCCTGCAAACAGTTGGCGACTTCTGCACACTGTGCACTTCAGCATACGCTGACCCTGCTCTGTCAATTTATGTGGCCTACCACTTTGTGGCTGAGTTGCTGTTGTTCCCAGTTGCTTCCACTTTGTTAAATTACCACTAACAGTTGACCGTGGAATATTTGGTAGCAAGGAAATTTCACAGATGGACTTATTACACAGGTGGCAACCTATCACAGTACCACACTTGAATTCACTGAACTCCTGAGAGTGAACTATTCTTTCACAAATGTTTGTAGAAGTAGTCTGCTTGCCTAGATGCTTAATTTTATACAAATGTGGCCATGGAGGTTATTGGAACACCCGAATCCAATGACTTGCAGGGGTGTCCCAATTTTTTTGGCTATATAGTGTGTTGGTATCCTGGGGGTTAAGGTTAAAGTCCCTTTTTGTTACTCTAGCTATTACAGTACAATATAGAACACGTCTTTTTTGACTGCAATGGACATAACTCCAACAAAACTCACCATTCACAATAAACGTTGACTGTACAATCTCAGTACAATCAAGTTTAGATATACAAAGTTATGTAATATGAGGACCAACCTGAACAGTCCAATTAATCTGTATTCAACCAAGAAGACCCTTGCACTATATAGTTACAGTTGTTGGTAGATTTAAAGGAGATTGTACACTCAGACTGTAGTGTGTATGGTGAGCCTAAGATCATATAGAGCAAGTGCCTCCAAACTTTTCAGTGCAAGGACCACATCATATATTACACAAATAGCTGCTGGTCCAAAAAAAAAGATCAGTTCTATAAACTTACTAATCAAATTCAAATGAATGAATATTTTTTATTTGAATTTTTTTCAATCAGCATATGATTTTTAAAAACATTTTTAAAAAATCAGTAAAACAAAGCAAAAGAAATCCAAATAAATTTGAGCTCATCCACGGCTCCCCTTACACCAGCGTCCCCATCACAGCCCTCATACATAAGAGTCCCCATCACAGCCCTCTTATATCAGAATCCCCATCAAAGTCCCCTTTATATCAGAGCGACCCTTACATTAGGGTCTCCATTAGAGCCTCAGATCCTCATCTGAGTCTCCTTTTACATCAGAGCGCCATATAAAATCAGTTTGGATACGCCTGATATAGAGGACACATTTTATTTACCTAGTACATTTGTTTTCATGCAGATATTGCTATAAATATGCAAATTACCTGTTGCGGAAACCTTTATTTTTTCAGCAACCTAGTATACAGGGAACACCATATGCTTAGCCGTGTGGATGACAAAATAGAATCATGTGCCTAGAGGCTGCAGTGCTACCCAGAAGACCTGTGACTGTCATGTACCTGGATAGTGAGCCTGACGTGAAGAGGCAGGCCTCCTGTACAGCTCTGGCTCAAGGGCTACTGATAGTGGGACAGCCTCAGGAGCACAGCGAGGTATGAGTGCCTGTGATCAGTCAAGTAGTCTGTGTTTCAGCAGTAGCCAGTAAGCAGGCGAAGCAGCAGGACAGACTGAGAGCAGGATCCGGATGCTGTCAAGCTGGATGTATGAATCGTTGGGGAGCAAGGTGGGGATGCAAGGTCAGACGAGCCAGGTCGGTAGCAGTCGGGCAGATCAGGCATAGACAGCAGGAGGTAGCATAGTCAGGTCACAGGCCAGGTCATCAGCAGAGGTTCAATCAGACAAGAGCAGGAGGCAGAAGAGTAATCCAAGACAAGCCAGAGGTCAGGGCAGGTAGCAGACAAGCGGGGGTCAGGAACAAGCTGGTTCAGTATCAGGAGTCAGGCACAAGGATCAGGATACACATGCAGGAGCTAAAGACCAAACTGTGAAGAGACATTAATGCAGCCAGTTTAAATAGCCCTTTTGGCGCCAGTATTAGTGACAGACGTGTGCCTGGATGCGCGAGTGCGCATGCGTGTGCACAACTGTGTGCGCCTATGCCCAAATACATGCACATCTGACCGGCCCGTCATTGTTCTGCACATGCGCATATTTGTGCACCACGAATCTTCACCTGCATTAAGGGGAAGCCTTTCCTGACAGTGACCATTCAGATGAATCCAATCTGTATTTGGATTGTGTAAAGTTTATATTAAGATAAATAATATGAACTTTCTGACTTTAGTACAGCTGATTTGATTCATGTGTAGTTTTAGCAGTTCACTTATTATTCAAAATGTATCTGTAGGTCTATATTTTTTTAATTTTGGGTAACATAGGTAATGGTTATAGCTGAACTCCAGCTATACTGAAAATTCCCCCCTCCAATCCCATTCCCCCCAGTGCAAGAACAATTGCTCATTTAGTCTAGGCATGAAGAATAAGGTGAATGCTTCTTTCAGCTTATGCTCAGTACTGCAGTTTTTCCTCTGCATGCATACAATTCACTAGAACTTTAAGCCCTGGTTCACAATGATGTTTGTCAGAATTTGCAGCATTTTCTGTGCAAATTCTGCACAGCATCAGAATTGCACCCCATTCATGCGAACCGCTGCGGGTGGGTATGTTAACAACACCCTGAAATCGGTCCGTTAAACGCGGTGTTATGTGCAGAATCGAATCGCATAGGTGTAAATACCCATACGATCCAATTCTAGTGCGGACCAAAAAGAGGTCCTGCACGTTTTTGGTGTGGATGCGGTGCAATTAGAGCCATACAAAATGTATCGCTGCAATCGCACCGCACACAAATAGCATGTGATTTGCACAGGAATGCAGTGCGGTTCCTGTGCGAATCACATGCAATATACCACACTGCATATATGTGAACCCAGGCTTAGTGTAGCTTAAGTTTATTGGCTTTAATTTATGACTTTATGTTTAATGTGTAATGTGATAATGCGATGCTAGAGCAAAAAACAAGCTGTAATTTTAGATTGCTATGGATATCAACATATGTTTTGTTTCCATCCTATATGTTAATCCAGTCCTATGGTATAAATGTAGTTGTACAATAACAGCAGATTTGGTGGATAAACCATAGTCCTTGCTATTGTGTGTACAGAGGTGTATGGTTTCTTTATTGGTTTACGTTTGATGTTTTTTTTCACTTTTTTTTTTTTTCCAAAAACTATTTTTATTGAGAAAAGAAGCACAATGATAACATATACAGATTACATTCAGATCATGGATAGTATCAGCAAATGCAAGTGTCCCCTGTCAAGACATACATCTGAAGTATACATGGTTTCATTGCATAACAATGCTGAAAACTAGAGATGAGCGAATTATTCAAAAATTCGATTCGGCTGATTCGCCGAATTTGCGGGAGAAATTCGATTCGATGCGAATTTATTCGCTGCGAATTTAACTTATTAAAAGGGTTTCTAGGTTTCAGAGAGCACGAGAAGAATGAAAAGAAGAATGAAAGAAGAAGAATGAAAAGAAGAAGAAGAAGAATGAAAAGAAGAAGAAGAAGAATGAAAAGAAGGATGAAAAGAAGAAGAAGAAGAAGGATGAAAAGAAGAAGAAGAATGAAAAGAAGAAGAAGAAGAATGAAAAG
Organism: Staurois parvus; assembly: GCF_062004578.1. Taxonomy (NCBI): domain Eukaryota; kingdom Metazoa; phylum Chordata; class Amphibia; order Anura; family Ranidae; genus Staurois; species Staurois parvus. Next base: position 1,381,611 of record NW_028318066.1, read on the forward strand.
AAGAATGAGAAGAATGAAAAGAAGAATGAGAAGAAGAATGAAAAGAAGAATGAAAAGAAGAATGAAAAAATGAAAAGAAGAAGAAGAAGAATGAAAAGAAGAAGAAGAAGAATGAAAAGAAGAATGAGAAGAAGAATGAAAAGAAGAATGAAAAGAAGAATGAGAAGAATGAAAAGAAGAATGAAAAGAAGAAGAAGAAGAAGAATGAAAAGAAGAAGAAGAAGAATGAAAAGAAGAAGAAGAAGAAGAATGAAAAGAAGAAGAATGAAAAGAAGAATGAAAAGAAGAATGAAAAGAAGAAGAAGAAGAATGAAAAGAAGAAGAAGAAGAATGAAAAGAAGAATGAAAAGAAGAATGAAAAGAAGAAGAATGAAAAGAAGAATGAGAAGAAGAATGAAAAGAAGAATGAAAAGAAGAATGAGAAGAATGAAAAGAAGAATGAAAAGAAGAAGAAGAAGAATGAAAAGAAGAATGAAAAGAAAAAGAAGAAGAATGAAAAGAAGAATGAAAAGAAGAAGAAGAATGAAAAGAAGAAGAAGAATGAAGAGAAGAAGAAGAAGAAGAATGAAAAGAAGAAGAAGAAGAATGAAAAGAAGAATGAGAAGAAGAAGAATGAAAAGAAGAATGAAAAGAAGAATGAAAAGAAGAAGAATGAAAAGAAGAAGAAGAAGAATGAAAAGAAGAATGAAAAGAAGAAGAAGAAGAAGAATGAAAAGAAGAAGAAGAAGAAGAATGAAAAGAAGAAGAAGAAGAAGAATGAAAAGAAGAAGAAGAAGAATGAAAAGAAGAAGAAGAAGAATGAGAAGAAGAATGAGAAGAAGAATGAAAAGAAGAATGAAAAGAAGTCGAAAAATTCGATTCGGCTGATTCGCCGAATTTGCGGGAGAAATTCGATTCGATGCGAATTTATTCGCTGCGAATTTAACTTATTAAAAGGGTTTCTAGGCTTCAGAGAGCATGAGAAGAATGAAAAGAAGAATGAAAAGAAGAAGAAGAAGAATGAAAAGAAGAAGAAGAAGAATGAAAAGAAGGATGAAAAGAAGAAGAAGAAGGATGAAAAGAAGAAGAAGAAGAATGAAAAGAAGAAGAAGAATGAAAAGAAGAATGAGAAGAATGAAAAGAAGAATGAGAAGAAGAATGAAAAGAAGAATGAAAAGAAGAATGAGAAGAATGAAAAAATGAAAAGAAGAAGAATAATGAAAAGAAGAAGAATGAAAAGAAGAATGAGAAGAAGAATGACAAGAAGAATGAAAAGAAGAATGAGAAGAATGAAAAGAAGAATGAAAAGAAGAAGAAGAAGAATGAAAAGAAGAATGAAAAGAAGAATGAAAAGAAGAAGAATGAGAAGAATGAGAAGAAGAATGAAAAGAAGAATGAAAAGAAGAATGAGAAGAATGAAAAGAAGAATGAAAAGAAGAAGAAGAAGAATGAAAAGAAGAATGAAAAGAAAAAGAAGAAGAATGAAAAGAAGAATGAAAAGAAGAAGAAGAATGAAAAGAAGAAGAAGAAGAATGAAAAGAAGAAGAAGAAGAATGAAAAGAAGAATGAGAAGAAGAAGAATGAAAAGAAGAATGAAAAGAAGAATGAAAAGAAGAAGAATGAAAAGAAGAAGAAGAATGAAAAGAAGAAGAAGAAGAATGAAAAGAAGAAGAAGAAGAATGAGAAGAAGAATGAAAAGAAGAATGAAAAGAAGAATGAAAAGAAGAATGAAAAGAAGTCGAAAAATTCGATTCGGCTGATTCGCCGAATTTGCGGGAGAAATTCGATTCGATGCGAATTTATTCGCTGCGAATTTAACTTATTAAAAGGGTTTCTAGGCTTCAGAGAGCATGAGAAGAATGAAAAGAAGAATGAAAAGAAGAAGAAGAAGAAGAATGAAAAGAAGAAGAAGAAGAATGAAAAGAAGGATGAAAAGAAGAAGAAGGATGAAAAGAAGAAGAAGAAGAATGAAAAGAAGAATGAGAAGAATGAAAAGAAGAATGAGAAGAAGAATGAAAAGAAGAATGAAAAGAAGAATGAGAAGAATGAAAAAATGAAAAGAAGAAGAATGAAAAGAAGAAGAATGAAAAGAAGAATGAGAAGAAGAATGAAAAGAAGAATGAAAAGAAGAATGAGAAGAATGAAAAGAAGAATGAGAAGAAGAATGAAAAGAAGAATGAAAAGAAGAATGAGAAGAATGAAAAAATGAAAAGAAGAAGAAGAAGAATGAAAAGAAGAAGAAGAAGAATGAAAAGAAGAATGAGAAGAAGAATGAAAAGAAGAATGAAAAGAAGAATGAGAAGAATGAAAAGAAGAATGAAAAGAAGAAGAAGAAGAAGAATGAAAAGAAGAAGAAGAAGAATGAAAAGAAGAATGAAAAGAAGAAGAAGAAGAAGAATGAAAAGAAGAAGAATGAAAAGAAGAATGAAAAGAAGAATGAAAAGAAGAAGAAGAAGAATGAAAAGAAGAAGAAGAAGAATGAAAAGAAGAATGAAAAGAAGAATGAAAAGAAGAAGAATGAAAAGAAGAATGAGAAGAAGAATGAAAAGAAGAATGAAAAGAAGAATGAGAAGAATGAAAAGAAGAATGAAAAGAAGAAGAAGAAGAATGAAAAGAAGAATGAAAAGAAAAAGAAGAAGAATGAAAAGAAGAATGAAAAGAAGAAGAAGAATGAAAAGAAGAAGAAGAATGAAGAGAAGAAGAAGAAGAAGAATGAAAAGAAGAAGAAGAAGAATGAAAAGAAGAATGAGAAGAAGAAGAATGAAAAGAAGAATGAAAAGAAGAATGAAAAGAAGAAGAATGAAAAGAAGAAGAAGAAGAATGAAAAGAAGAATGAAAAGAAGAAGAAGAAGAAGAATGAAAAGAAGAAGAAGAAGAAGAATGAAAAGAAGAAGAAGAAGAAGAATGAAAAGAAGAAGAAGAAGAATGAAAAGAAGAAGAAGAAGAATGAGAAGAAGAATGAGAAGAAGAATGAAAAGAAGAATGAAAAGAAGTCGAAAAATTCGATTCGGCTGATTCGCCGAATTTGCGGGAGAAATTCGATTCGATGCGAATTTATTCGCTGCGAATTTAACTTATTAAAAGGGTTTCTAGGCTTCAGAGAGCATGAGAAGAATGAAAAGAAGAATGAAAAGAAGAAGAAGAAGAATGAAAAGAAGAAGAAGAAGAATGAAAAGAAGGATGAAAAGAAGAAGAAGAAGAAGAAGGATGAAAAGAAGAAGAAGAAGAATGAAAAGAAGAAGAAGAAGAATGAAAAGAAGAATGAGAAGAATGAAAAGAAGAATGAGAAGAAGAATGAAAAGAAGAATGAAAAGAAGAATGAGAAGAATGAAAAAATGAAAAGAAGAAGAATAATGAAAAGAAGAAGAATGAAAAGAAGAATGAGAAGAAGAATGACAAGAAGAATGAAAAGAAGAATGAGAAGAATGAAAAGAAGAATGAAAAGAAGAAGAAGAAGAATGAAAAGAAGAATGAAAAGAAGAATGAAAAGAAGAAGAATGAGAAGAATGAGAAGAAGAATGAAAAGAAGAATGAAAAGAAGAATGAGAAGAATGAAAAGAAGAATGAAAAGAAGAAGAAGAAGAATGAAAAGAAGAATGAAAAGAAAAAGAAGAAGAATGAAAAGAAGAATGAAAAGAAGAAGAAGAATGAAAAGAAGAAGAAGAAGAATGAAAAGAAGAAGAAGAAGAATGAAAAGAAGAATGAGAAGAAGAATGAAAAGAAGAATGAAAAGAAGAATGAAAAGAAGAAGAATGAAAAGAAGAAGAAGAATGAAAAGAAGAAGAAGAAGAATGAAAAGAAGAAGAAGAATGAGAAGAAGAATGAAAAGAAGAATGAAAAGAAGAATGAAAAGAAGAATGAAAAGAAGAATGAAAAGAAGTCGAAAAATTCGATTCGGCTGATTCGCCGAATTTGCGGGAGAAATTCGATTCGATGCGAATTTATTCGCTGCGAATTTAACTTATTAAAAGGGTTTCTAGGCTTCAGAGAGCATGAGAAGAATGAAAAGAAGAATGAAAAGAAGAAGAAGAAGAAGAATGAAAAGAAGAAGAAGAAGAATGAAAAGAAGGATGAAAAGAAGAAGAAGGATGAAAAGAAGAAGAAGAAGAATGAAAAGAAGAATGAGAAGAATGAAAAGAAGAATGAGAAGAAGAATGAAAAGAAGAATGAAAAGAAGAATGAGAAGAATGAAAAAATGAAAAGAAGAAGAATGAAAAGAAGAAGAATGAAAAGAAGAATGAGAAGAAGAATGAAAAGAAGAATGAAAAGAAGAATGAGAAGAATGAAAAGAAGAATGAAAAGAAGAAGAAGAAGAATGAAAAGAAGAAGAAGAATGAAAAGAAGAATGAAAAGAAGAAGAAGAAGAAGAAGAATGAAAAGAAGAAGAAGAAGAATGAAAAGAAGAAGAAGAAGAATGAAAAGAAGAATGAAAAGAAGAAGAAGAAGAATGAAAAGAAGAATGAAAAGAAGAAGAAGAAGAATGAAAAGAAGAAGAAGAAGAATGAAAAGAAGAATGAGAAGAAGAATGAAAAGAAGAATGAAAAGAAGAATGAGAAGAATGAAAAGAAGAATGAAAAGAAAAAGAAGAAGAATGAAAAGAAGAATGAAAAGAAGAAGAAGAATGAAAAGAAGAAGAAGAAGAATGAAAAGAAGAATGAGAAGAAGAATGAAAAGAAGAATGAAAAGAAGAATGAAAAGAAGAAGAAGAAGAAGAATGAAAAGAAGAAGAAGAAGAATGAAAAGAAGAATGAAAAGAAGAAGAAGAAGAATGAAAAGAAGAAGAAGAATGAGAAGAAGAATGAAAAGAAGAATGAAAAGAAGAAGAAGAAGAATGAAAAGAAGAAGAAGAATGAAAAGAAGAATGAAAAGAAGAAGAAGAATGAAAAGAAGAAGAAGAAGAAGAATGAAAAGAAGAAGAAGAATGAAAAGAAGAAGAATTCCAGTACAGCAAAAAGTGTATCTGCAGAGAGCTCCGCTATTTCTGACAGTTCTCTGACAGTTCCTTCACATTTACAGCGGTTGAAACATTGTATCTATTTGTTTCCGAATAAAAACATCTGTATCCTAAATGGAAACAAATAGATACAATGTTTCAACCGCTGTAAATGTGAAGGAACTGTCAGAGAACTGTCAGAAATAGCGGAGCTCTCTGCAGTGACACTTTTTGCCGACTGATCGGGGAAAATTCGATTCGTGCATCCGAAGTTTGCTAAAATTCGGATTCGGTGCGAATCAAATTTTTCCTAATATTCGAAACGAATTCCACTTCGCCAAGTTCGATTCGCTCATCTCTACTGAAAACAGTAACAAACGAAAAACAAAGTCCAAACAAAAACAGAAAGGAAAGCTGATGTGAACATAACAATTGGGTGCACGAATTAGCAAATCATCATTTAGTTCCTTTAATTACAGAATGGAATTAGTAAATCATCATATAGTCCCTTTAATTACAGAATGCAATGTATGGTGGAAGGGTGGTTATATTGGAAGGTTATTGGATGTCCACCCCTGGGGTGGAAGCTTATGAATTTTATTTGTACCTGTGGGTCTTCTGGTAATCAAAGTTCACCTAAACACAAAGAAGTGGGAAGGGAATGGAAAGGATGCAGGATAGGAGGGGGGAGGAAAAAGAGGAGGAGAGGATTGGAAGAGAGAATAAAAAAAAAGGGGGGGGAGGGATTATGGTAATCAGTAGCAGTCATATGCCCTGTATGTCAATCTTGGTTGACATGTGTTGTATTCCGTGATATATGTCAGTCTCAGCAGTATATGGGTGTCAGGGCAGGAACGCTGGAATGGGCAGGCAGGCCTATGGTACGGTCACGCTGCGACTGACGACAGCCACTACCCACAGACCAGAGTCCCTCAGGGCGCGGAGTCTAAGCCCCAGGCTACCCTTCACCAGGGCCCCTGATGGTGGGGATGGACTTGACGCAGCCTGAGACCAGGTCGCGGCCCCCGAGTGACCCCAGCTGCGATAACGACTGCCGCCAATGGCGTACAGCTGGTGGGAGCTAGATGGGAACACGAGTAGAGTAGTCAGACAAGCCGGGTCAATAACAATGGAGCAGACAGTACTAGACGGTAGGCAAAGAATACTCAGGTCACGGGCCGGGTTCAGCAACGGGAGGTCAGGTAAAGGGTTAACGCAGAGAGTAGTCTTGTCCAAGCCGAGTCGGTTACCAGGAGAGCAATCGGAACAACACAAGAGCTTGCAACAGGGCAACATACAGGACACAAGTGCAGAGCACACTTGCAGACAGCAGGTTTAAATGTGCTCAACCACACCCTTCTGAGGAGGAGCCGCAGAAGCCTGAAGGCATAAAGGTTCCCACCATGCTTTGCAGAAAACCAATATGGATGCCAGCTCATGGAGATGCACAAGCTCTGAAGAAAGGTAGGACCTTGACAGTACCTCCTCCTCAAGGGCCCCTCCCCCTCCGCGGCTCAACAAAAGGTTTCTGAGGAAATCGGGCGTGAAAAGCGTGGAGGAGGGCAGGAGCATGAACATCCGCGGAAGGAACCCAGGAACGTTCCTCGGGACCATAACCACGCCAATGGACCAGAAACTGTACCCGACCGCGGACCAACTGAGAATCTAAGATGCGGCTCACCTCATACTCCTCATGGCCGTCGACCCTGATAGGACAAGGCCGAGGCGGAGAGGCAGTAAAGCGATTACAGATCAGAGGTTTCAACAGGGATACGTGGAAGACATTGGAGATGTGCATCCCAGGAGGTAGAGCAAGGGCATAGGCAACCGGGTTCACCCTGCAAAGAATGCGGAAAGGACCAACAAAATGGGGGGCCAGCATTGGTGCGGGAACCCGAAGCTTGAGGTTGCGAGTGGACAACCACACCCGATCTCCGGCCTGGTATGAGGGAGCGGGCAACCATCTACGATCAGCCTGGAGCTTCTGGCGCTGTGCTGAGTCCTTCAAGGACCTCTGAATCTGCCCCCATGAGGAGCACAGAGCAGCCAGGTGGTTATCCACAGCCGGAATGTCCTGTGGAGAGAAAAACTCAGGCAATACAGCGGGTTGGAACCCATAGTTGGCCATGAAGGGGGACATCCCAGAGGAGGAGTTGACAGCCGAGTTCCTCGCAAACTCTGCCCATGGCAGGAGATCGACCCAGTTGTCCTGATGATCCGATATATAGCAACGAAGGAATTGTTCCAGGGCCTGGTTGGAACGCTCTGCAGCCCCATTGGACTGAGGGTGGTAGGCCGAAGAGAAGGAAAGCTCGATACCCAACTGGGAGCAGAAGGCGCGCCAGAACCTGGACACAAACTGGCTCCCACGGTCCGAGACAATCACCTTGGGCAACCCATGCAAGCGAAAGATCTCCTTGGCGAAAACCGTAGCCAGTTCTTGTGCAGTCGGCAATTTCTTGAACGGAACGCAATGGCACATCTTAGAAAAACGATCGATCACCATAAGAATGACCGTATGACCTTGAGACGCAGGAAGATCCACAATAAAATCCATGCCCAGGTGTGACCAGGGACGCTCCCCATTGGGAATGGGTTGCAGAAGGCCCAATGGAAGGTGCCGAGGAGATTTATTCTGGGCACAGACCAAACAAGCTGCTACATATGAGGTGATGTCAGAACGGAGAGATGGCCACCAGAATAACCGAGAAACGACCCAGGACAATTGGTTCCTACCAGGATGACCGGCAGTCTTGGAATTATGGTAGATACGTAGCAAGCGGGTACGCAATCCCTCAGGTACAAAACATCTTCCAGCCGGTCTCTCAGGGGGAGCGTTAGTTTGAGCCGCCAAAATCTGCTCCCCAAGGGGAGAAGTCAGGTTGGTCCGAATGGCAGCCAGGATCTGGTTTGGGGGAATGACCGAGGTCGGCTCAGTGTCCTCCCTGGACAGCTCAGAGTATTGCCGCGACAAGGCATCAGCCCTGACATTCTTGGAACCAGGCAAGTAAGAGACCACATAGTTAAAACGTGACAAAAACAGAGCCCACCTGGCCTGACGGGTTGTCAACCTCTTAGCCTCCGAGAGATATGTGAGGTTCTTGTGGTCAGTGAGAACTAGGACCGGGACCACAGAACCCTCAAGCAGGTGCCTCCATTCCTTGAGAGCCAGAATAATGGCCAACAACTCCCTGTCTCCAATCTGGTAGTTGCACTCTGCAGAGGAAAGCTTCTTGGAGTAGAACCCACAAGGAAGTAGTGGTCCCTCAGGTGACCGACGCTGGGACAAGGGGGCGCCTACTCCTGTCTCAGATGCATCAACCTCGAGAACAAAAGGCAACCCAGGATTGGGATGAGACAGAATTGGGGCCGAAGTGAAGGTGGCTTTCAGAGCCTTGAAAGCTGAGATGGCCTCGGGTGACCACTCGTGTGGGTTACTGCCCTTCTTGGTCAGATCTGAGAGAGGCTTGGACAGTGTGGAAAAGTTCCTGATAAACTTCCGATAATAGTTGGCAAATCCCAAAAAGCGCTGAATGGACCGAAGACCACTGGGACGAGGCGACTGCAGAACCGCTGAAACCTTCTCAGGGTCCATAGAAAAACCCACCGGGGAAATGATGTAGCCCAAAAAGGCAACCTGGGATTGGTGAAATTCACACTTCTCGAGCTTACAGAAAAGCTTGTTTTCACGTAACCGTTGCAGCACCCGCTTAACATCCTGGATATGAGTCTCCATAGACGCAGAGTAAACCAGGATGTCGTCCAAGTAAACCACCACGCACTGCTGCAACAAGTCACGTAAGACATCGTTAATAAACTCCTGAAAGACCGCGGGTGCGTTACACAACCCGAAGGGCATAACCAGGTATTCATAGTGACCGGTTCTGGTATTGAACGCGGTCTTCCACTCGTCGCCCTCCTTGATCCGTACGAGGTTGTAGGCAGCCCTAAGGTCGAGTTTAGTAAAGACCGTTGCTCCCTTGAGGCGGTCAAACAACTCGGTGATCAACGGAATAGGATAAGAATTTTTAATCGTGATCCGATTGAGACCCCTAAAATCAATGCAGGGTCTCAGCTCACCTCCCTTCTTTTTCACGAAAAAAAACCCAGCTCCTGCTGGAGACGTAGACTTGCGAATGTGCCCCCGGGAAAGTGCATCCGCAACGTATTCCTCCATGGCCTGATTTTCTGCCACCAAAAGAGGATACACCCTGCCACGCGGAGGAGTAGCACCAGTTTGTAAGGTTATGGCACAATCGTATGGAGGATGAGGAGGCAGGGCACCGGCGCGCACCTTGTCAAACACATCCAGGTACTCCCCATATTCAGTGGGCAGCACAGAGTCCGAGGAGGTGCACAGCACCTTAACCGGGCCACGGATGCAACCAGCCCCACACCGTGGTGACCATGAGAGAATCTCGGCCGAGCGCCAATCAAAGGTCGGATTGTGCCTCTGAAGCCAGGGATAGCCCAAAACCACGTAGTAGTGCGGGGAAGAAATTACCTGGAAACAGGCCAATTCCCTGTGAACAGCCCCAATAGCTACCTCCACCGGCAGGGTCTCGTGGGTAACCTGCGATGGCTGCAAGGGCCTGCCATCTATTGCCTCGAGAACCAATGGAGTCTGCAGAGGAATGGAGTACTGGGCAGCAAACGAACTGTCCATAAACAAACCGCCAGCCCCAGAGTCTACCAACGCCTGGGCCGTCACCGAGCCTCCTGCCCAAGAGAGGACAACGGTGATAAGCGGTTTATCTTTACGGGAAACCGGGGACGAGGAAACTCCACCCAAGATCTGCCCCCGACAGGATCTCAGGTGCGGGCGTTTCCCGGACGGACCGGACAGGACTGCCGAAAATGCCCCCCGAGTCCACAGTACAGGCAGCGACCCTCCCGATGCCGAGAGGCCCGCTCCCCCTCGGAAAGGCAAGCAAACCCCAGCTGCATGGGCTCACTACCAGACAAACCATCCCCAGGAGGCGTGGGAGGAGAGGGAGGCACGGGCGGGACAGAAAACGTAGGTGCCAAACGGTTAGGAGGCCTCCGCAAACGCTCCTTAAATGAAGGCCTCTCTCTGAGCCTGGTGTCAATCAAGATTAGGAAGGAGATGAGTGCCTCTAACTCCACAGGCAGTTCTTTGGCTGCGATCTCGTCCTTCAACGCATCAGAGAATCCATGAGAGAAAGCAGCCACTAGAGCCTCATTGTTCCAACCCACCTCTGCCGCCAAAGTACGAAATTCGATGGCGTACTCGGCAACAGTTCGTGAACCCTGATGCATGGACATGAGCAATTTGGCAGCAGAAGCGGAGCGAGCGGGTACGTCGAATACCGTACGGAAGGAGGCAACGAAACGGGTAAACACGTGAATCACCGGGTCATTCCTCTCCCATAAGGGATTAGCCCAGGCCAAGGCCCTATCAGAGAGTAGCGAGATTAGGAAGCCCACCTTTGCCCTCTCAGTAGGGAAAGCGTGAGGTATTAATTCAAAGTAAATCCCCACTTGGTTAAGGAAACCACGACACTGACTCGGTTCCCCCCCAAAGCGCTGAGGAAGAGGGGCAGAACCAGTCATACCTCTGGGTACCGCGGGTTCCGCAACAGATGCGGAGGTAGGTGCAACAACCGGAGCAACAGTGGGAGAGTCCACCGGAGTAACAACTGACCTAATAGCACCAGGGGTAAGGTGCGCTGTGCGTGCAAGCAGAGCCTGCAACGCCTGAGCGAATTGATCCAACAAGCGATCCTGTTGGTCAAGTCTGGCGAGTAACATAGGGATCGAAGGCGTACCTGCACCGTCAGGATTCATGGCACTTGTGTAATGTCAGGGCAGGAACGCTGGAATGGGCAGGCAGGCCTATGGTACGGTCACGCTGCGACTGACGACAGCCACTACCCACAGACCAGAGTCCCTCAGGGCACGGAGTCTAAGCCCCAGGCTACCCTTCACCAGGGCCCCTGATGGTGGGGATAGACTTGACGCAGCCTGAGACCAGGTCGCGGCCCCCGAGTGACCCCAGCTGCGATAACGACTGCCGCCAATGGCGTACAGCTGGTGGGAGCTAGATGGGAACACGAGTAGAGTAGTCTGACAAGCCGGATCAATAACAATGGAGCAGACAGTACTAGACGGTAGGCAAAGAATACTCAGGTCACGGGCCGGGTTCAGCAACGGGAGGTCAGGTAAAGGGTTAACGCAGAGAGTAGTCTTGTCCAAGCCGAGTCGGTTACCAGGAGAGCAATCGGAACAACACAAGAGCTTGCAACAGGGCAACATACAGGACACAAGTGCAGAGCACACTTGCAGACAGCAGGTTTAAATGTGCTCAACCACACCCTTCTGAGGAGGAGCCGCAGAAGCCTGAAGGCATAAAGGTTCCCACCATGCTTTGCAGAAAACCAATATGGATGCCAGCTCATGGAGATGCACAAGCTCTGAAGAAAGGTAGGACCTTGACAATGGGCTCTGTTATTCGGTCTCAGTCAAGTGGGGTGTAAGTTATGTGCATAATACCTGAGGTAGCTACATATACCTCGTATTTATAGAAATATTCTCAAGTGGATGAAGGGGTGGGGTTTTGCAGCAATTGGTGATAAGCGTCTGTTGTTTTAAAATGACTCCAGCATGCCCATGTTTTCCTGAATCTCTCGGGGGAGTCTTTTGCTACAGAGATGAGTTCCTCCATTTCTGCTACTTTGTTTAAGCGAGTAAACCATTCCCGAACCAAGGGAATGTATGTAGAGTGCCAATGTATCGGGATGCACTGCTTGGCAGCATTTACCATATGCATAGCGCGTGACTTAAAGTAAGAGAGAGCGATGAGTGATGCAGTAAGAATTGCACAGGAGATAGGTCTAGGGAGTAAGTTGTTACTTGAGCAATTATGGATTGTATTTTGCTCCAGAGCATTAGGCAGTCCCACCATATATGGAGAAGTGTACCAATCGCTTGGTGGCATCTCCAACAGGAGTTGGAGATACTAGGATCAAATCTGTGGAGTAAAGAGGGAACTCTATACCATCTTGAGTACAGTTTGTAATTATTTTCTTGGGTCGAGACACACATGGAGCCTTTAAGTATATGACCATATACACAATCCCAATCATTGGAGGATAGGTCTAGTTGCAGATCTCTACTCCAGGCTACGCATGCCTTTGTAGACGTGACATTATTTGCGATTCTCAGGTATGTACATAGCTTGGAGACGACATGTCTCTGTGGGGAATCTGTGGAGTAGATTTTCTCAAATTGGGTAAGGGGTCTGGCAAGCTCTCTCTGACATGGTGGGCTGTGCAGAAAGTGATGGAGCTGCATGTACATCCATGGTGTCAAGGTTATTGTTGGCCATTTGTTCATGAGGCGTTCTCTCGTCAAAAATATGTCATCTTTGAAGAGATGGTGTAGTCTCAGGTGACCATGAGGTAGGGCCCCAGCAAGAATTGCGCTAGATATTCCAGGAGGGAAATCAGGATTCATTTGGATGGGCGTGAGCAGACCAGGCATTGAGGACAGATACGATTTCCTACATACAAAGCGGTAACAAGACAGTGTAGGACCAAATAGCGGGTGTTTCTGAAAGTGGATGGGATATGTGACCTCTCCAGGCATGGAGATGTGGCTAGTGGTATCACAGAAAATTCTGCTTCCAGACTCACCCAGGCCTTTCGTACATAGTTGGAAGACCAGTTGACTATTATAGCCTTATGGTAGGCCCAATAGTAGTTGATGTCTGGTAATCCGGTACCTCCCTTACCTTTGGGCATTGTAAGTTTCTCAAAACTGATTCTGGGACGTTTATTGCATCATAAGAAAAAGGTGCATAATTTCTTGTATGAGCTGAAGAATGACTTAGGGAGCCCGATCGGGACAGCTTGCATAAGATACAATAGCCGGGGGAGCATATTCATCTTGAGGATTGCTGCCCTTCCGAACCATGAGAATATCAGTTTGTCCCACTTCTGTAGATCTTTAGTTATGTTTCGTAGAATAGGTAGGAAGTTTCTTGCGTATAATTCTGAGAGGCAGGATGGTAATTGAATCCCTAGGTAAGTGATGGCCTCAGACTGCCATGTGAAGGGGAAATTTGCCCACACTTGTCTGACTAATTCTGGGGATAAGGTGACATTGATTGCATGGGATTTATCAAAGTTAATTTTGAAGTTAGATATATACTGAAAAGTTTTGAAGTCTTGAAGTAGATTAGGAAGAGTGGTGTGTGGGTCTGCGAGGAAGAGTAATATGTCGTCAGCAAAAGCTGCTGTTTTGTGCAGTTTGCCTTTTACCATAATTCCTCTAATGTTTTCATTCATTTGGATGCGTTGCAAGAAGGGTTCCAATGTGATGACAAATAGGAGGGGAGACAATGGACACCCTTGTCTAGTCCCCTTACTGATGGAGACGGCTTCCAACAGGGGACCGTTGACTCTTACTTTGGCCGTTGGTGCGGCATATACTGTAAAGACATGATAAAGTTCATAAGGCATGGAGGAAGGCCAAGACTAATCAATACCGCTACCATATAGTCCCATGTCAAAAGCCTTCTCTGCACTAAGAGAAAGAAAGAAGCCAGCTTGTTTCGATTGTGTCAACCAGTGATGTATGTTTAGAGCTTGTAATGTGTTATCTCTTGCCTCTCTACCTAGTACAAACCCAACCTGGTCAGTTGATATGGTGGATTCAATGATGTATAAGAGGCAGTTCGCTAATAGTTTCGCAAAGATTTTTAGATCTACGGTCAATAGGGAAATTGGGCGATAGTTGGCCGTTGATGTTGTATCCTTGTCTTCTTGTGTTATGAGTGTGATATGGGCTTCAGAAAGAAATCTGATGGGCTGTCCCAGGGTGTCTAATGAATTAAATGCATTTAAGAATGGTTGCGCAAGAATCTCCATAAAGGTTTTATAGTAAGTTGTCGTAAACCCATCCGGGCCTGGGCTTTTGCCCGGTTTTATTTGTGCAATGGCCTTTTGGAGATCTGCAAGTGTCAGTGCCCCATCTAGTTCACTTGCTTTCAATTGAGAAATAGGTTTGGAAAGGTATTGTGATAGAAAAGCCTGGATAATGTCCGAACGTGATCTTTTATCTCCTGTTGGCCGTGAAGCTTGTGGAAGGGTATAAAGAATCGTATAATAATTTTCAAATTCCGCTGCTATGTCCGAGGATGTTTTAAGTATTCAACCTTGTTGGGTATGGATTTGGTGAATAGTGTGAGCTGCTTTTTTCGCTTGAAGAGCCCTAGCTAGGAATTAACCACTTTTGTGTCTGTGTTTGTAGAACAGTTTTTGAGATAAAGCAAAGTTACGTTTGGTTTTCCTTTCCACTTCTTCCAGTAGTTGTTTACGTGCAGTTACTAGTTCAGCATCAATTGTCAAAGCCTGTTTACATTTATGGGAGCACTCTAACTGACGTACTTTCTGGAGTAATGAGTTAAAAGAAGCCTGTGACTCACGCTTTCGAGATGCCACGATTGCAAGTAGAAGCCCACGTGTCACACATTTATGTGCTTCCCATTGAGTGAGCGGGGTCATTTCTGGGGATATATTTTCACGAAAGTAGTTAAGCAAACACTCTCGAATTTGAAGAGTCACGGATGGTTCTGTAAGAAGGAACAGGTCAAGTCGCCAAATTTTGCGAGTGTTTTGGGCATTTGGGAGATATATGGTCATAGTAACGGGGTGATGGTCTGAAAGGATCATTGGTTCAATGGAAGCTGACTTCAAGGTAGGGAGATCTTTTTGCGAGAGAAAGAGGTAATCAATTCTAGAATAGAGATTATGAGGCTTAGAGAAGAATGTGAAATCTTTATCAGACGGGTGTAAAGTACGCCATGTGTCATGCAGGAGGAGGTCTGTAAGTTCCAGTTTGATTTGTTTAAGTGCTTGAAATGCTTTTGAAGATGTACCCATCAAGGTGTCTTCCAAGGGGTTTAAGGCCACATTAAAGTCGCCGCCCAAAATCAGGATACCCAATTGGAAAATTGTTAATGCTTTCGAGATTTTACGGAAGAAGCTGACTTGTGCCATATTGGGGCTGTATATGTTAGCCAATGTGATCGGCCTGTTATGGAGGAGACCTTTAAGGAAGAGGAACCGACCTTCTGTGTCCTCAAAAGAATCAGTAATCGTAAATGGGAGTCTCTTAGCAATTAAAATGGATACACCTTTTGCTTTCATCTCTGTATTGACTGCATGGTATACTGCCGGGTGCATTGCATTGAACAATTTAGGGATATGGTCAGCGTGGAAGTGAGTTTCCTGAATAAAGATCACATCTGCTTGTAAGCTTTTCATATATGTCAGTAGTTGTGAGCGTTTTTCCAGAAGATTTAGACCTCTAGCATTTAGAGATGCCACTGACAGCGTATGAGAAGCATCCATGATTGTGGTCATGGAAGGCATTGTCTCCTATGTACAGAGGGAGCATCCGTATGTCTTGTCTATCACTGTGTATAGTAAGTTATAAACAATGGAAATACGGTCAGGTATTTAGAGCGATGCTTCCGAGAGTTGCAGATCCAAAAAAAAAAAAAAAAAAAAAAGGAGGGGGGGAGAGGAGGGAGGAAGGGGGAATAGAGTGAGGGAGATGCAGGTGGGAGGGGTGGAAGTAGGAGGTGAGGGAGGGGTAAATAAGAGTGCTAGTAAGCGCCTCAACTCAGTCGTGTAGTGTAATGAGAGGGGCGAACAGAACAACTGTTCAAAAAATCCAGCGACGGGGTAGTCCAGCTACTTCGTCCTTTTTTATTTTTGCCCTGGTGCGGACAGGGTCAGTCAGACTCAAGGGAATCCACTGTGTGGGGTGTGAGTGAGTCCCAAAGACAACAGGTTAGCACCTGTATTATACGTGAGCGCAAACAATTGTGTGTGTATTGAGATCAAACAGATGGGCAACAACACATGGAGGAAAGAGAATATCATCACAGTGCTGTAGGGAGAGCATAGATGTTTATGGGAAAATCAAGAGTGTGGGGATTGTTCATATTGCGGATGGTGTACGTGCAGTATCCCACTCAAACTACTCAACGATGCAGGTATTGGGGAAAGTAAGGCGAAAATTTGATGCACCTGTATTACGTCCCTTAAAATGCCATCAAAGTGTATACAAATCATGGTGTGATATTATAATGGGGTTGTGTATCGCCAGTATATAGAGCTGAACATTCACATTAGTATAAAACATAGTATTTCAAGCACATTTTGTATTATAACTTATTGAAAGAAAACTATACGTTCTTTTGCAGTGTCATCTCAGGCAAAATATTCTTTGTTTAGTTGAATATAAATGTTCCTGCCTGGCCTCAATCTCCACTATATCTTATTGTCCATTCAGAAAGTCTGCTGTCTTAGGTTTTGGTTTTCAAGTTTCTCTATACCATTGTGAATCTCTATTATAGAAATATATTAAAATTAAGTTGTAAAGCTCCTATTATTAGCTCCACATTCCTTTTGTTTGCACTACTATTATGAAAAGGTAATTAGAAATGTAAAACAGTAAAACTGAACAAACTTTGAAGAAGTGCAGGCATCTTTTATAACTGAATTCTTTATTCTTAGACAATGTTACTATATTGGATCTCACTAGGCCCTACTGGTAATGCATATTTCTTCTCCAGCCATGCTGTCTAATTCTTGAGATGATGTTTTCTCCCTATTAGACTAGTCAAATTTACTGTGCCAAATGGTGACTTAATGTGACTCAGTTTAACAACACCAAAGACAATGGTGGTCAATGTTCTTGATATGGAAGACCTCAAGTGTGGCCCTCAACATCACCAAAGGGCCACACATACAATTCAAAGAATATTCAGTGTCAGAGAAAGCAGAGACACAACAGGATAAAATAACACACTATGGCAGGGGTCCTCAAACTTTCTAAACAGGGGGCCAGTTCACTGTCCCTCAGACCGTTGAAGGGCCGGACTATAGTTTAAAAAAAAAAAAAACTATGAACAAATGCAGACACAGTACAGGACATGACCAGAGACTGCGGACATACAACGGCGGCGGGAATACTGGGCCGGCCCAGTGTGTCTTATGGAGCAAAATAGTGCCCTTTCATTGGTGTCAGTGAGAAGAATAGTGCCCCATCATTGGTGTCAGTGAGAGGAATAGTGCCCCATCATTAGTGTCAGGGGGAGGAATAGTGCCCCATCATTGCCATCATTGGTGTCAGTGGGAAGAAACGTGCCCCATCATTGGTGTCAGTGGAAAGAAACGTGCCCCATCATTGGTGTGAGTGGGAAGAATCGTGCCCCATCATTTGTGTCAGGGGGAGAAATAGTGCCCCATCATTGGTGTCAGTGGGTAGAAACGTGCCCCATCATTGGTGTCAGTGGGAAGAAACGTGCCCCATCATTGGTGTCAGTGGGAGGAATAGTGCCCAATCATTGGTGTCAGTGGGAGGAATAGTACCCCATCATTGGTGTCAGTGGGAGGAATAGTACCCCATCATTAGTGTCAGTGGGGGGAGGAATAGTGCCCCATTATTGGTGCCAGTGGGGGGAGGAATAGTGCCCCATCGTTGGTGTCAGTGTGTGGGGGGGGGAATAGTGCCCCATCATTGGTGTCAGTGGGAGGAATAGTGTCCCATCTGTGGTGTCAGTGGGAGGAATAGTACGTCATTGGTGTCAGTGGGGGGGAATAGTGCTCCATCACTGGTGTCAGTGGGAGGAATAGTACGTCATTGGTGTCAGTGGGGGGGAATAGTGCCCCATCATTGGTGTCAGTGGGAGGAATAGTGTCCCGTCAGTGGGAAGAATAGTTCCCCATCTTTGGTGTCAGTGGGAGGAATAGTACGTCATTGGTGTCAGTGGAGGGGAATAGTGCCCTGTCATTGGTGTCAGTGGGGGGGATAGTGTCCCAACATTGGTGTCAGTGGGAGGAATAGTGTTCCATCGTTGGTGTCAGTGGGGAGAATAGTGCCCCATCGTTGGTGTCAGTGGGGGAAGGAATAGTGTTCCGTCGTTGGTGTCAGTGGGGGGTGGAATAGTGCCCCATCGTTGGTGTCATTGGGGGGGAGGAATAGTGCCCCATTGTTGGTGTCAGTGGGGGGGAGGAATAGTGCCCCATTGTTGGTGTCAGTGGGGGGGAGGAATAGTGCCCCATCATTGGTGTCAGTGGGGGGGAGGAATAGTGCCCCATCGTTGGTGTCAGTGGGGGGGAGGAATAGTGCCCCATCGTTGGTGTCAGTGGGGGGGAGGAATAGTGCCCCATCGTTGGTGTCAGTGGGGGGGAGGAATAGTGCCCCATCGTTGGTGTCAGTGGGGGGAAGGAATAGTGCCCCATCGTTGGTGTCAGTGGGGGGGGGGAGGAATAGTGCCCCATCTTTGGTGTCAGTGGAGGGTGGAATAGTGCCCCATCGTTGGTGTCAGTGGAGGGTGGAATAGTGCCCCATCGTTGGTGTCAGTGGGGGGAGGAATAGTGCCCCATCATTGGTGTCAGTGGGAGGAATAATGCCCCATCATTAGTATTAGTGACACCAATGATAGGGCACTATTCCTCCCACTGACACCAATGACACGTAACTTGCTGACCCCTGCTCCAGCCTAGGTGCTACTGCAGCCAGCATACCTGGTTACAGCAGCACCATCAACACGGCACACTTACCTGTCAGCTGTCCTTCTTCACTCCGGCCTCTCTCTCACTAAATGTTCACGGGGCCGCTCGGCTCTGCCTCCTCGCAGGTGATTGGCCTCCTGTGTGCCTTTTCTGAGCTACAGTTCTGGCGCTAAATCACCGGTGAGGAGGCGGAGCCGAGCGGCAGGAGTGAGGGAGTGGCCGGAGTGAATGAAGGAGCAGCGCTTCCTGGACTGGATTGTCGTGGGACTGGGACCGGAGCCAGGTAAGGTACAGCAGCCCCTTGCCCACCCCTGTACTTAGTGTCCCTTACTGTCCCGCCCCTGCCGGCGGGCCGGATAAATGGCCTCGGCGGGCCGCATGTGGCCCGCGGGCCGTAGTTTGAGGACCCCTGCACTATGGGCATGCTATAAAAGATGATCAGAGATTGAAGACATAATACAGGGGATGATGAACAGACTGTGGATATGATAAAATTGATGGTCAGACACTGCTGACAAGATACAAGAGATGACCAGAGACTGCTGACATAATAAAAGAGATGGTATGAGACTGTGGACAACCTACAGCACACTGTGAGCATGCTAGGAGGCATGCATAGACTGGAAATATATTACCTAAGACTGCTAGAAATCATTACTATAACAGGGCAATAGGGAAAAACAGATGAGTACATCCAAAGGAAACAAACACCAGCGCTCTAATCTTCATGTTCCACATGTAAAACGGTATCTGTCATTTGGTGGGGTGCAGCCCTCTAAAGATGGTGGAGTCTTGATACTAGCAAACGAAAAACACAAAAGGGTGCACTCTCCTCATGCATTAACATGGTTACAAATGAATTTAATAAAAATGTAAAATATGGATACTCACAAAACGAATATAAAAAACGAACATGAAGCCAAATGGGTCAATGTCACATGACTGAAGTCCTGTTATGATGGTGCCTGGTGGGAAAAAGCTGATGCGTTTCGGGAGTTGAACTCCCTTTTTCAAATCTAAAATGGTAGAGAATGCCCATGCCCCATATATAGGGAGAATTACTGTTTGAAATCATCACCACACCCCCTCCATGGAAAATAGCCCCACTGCTGGGTCCTAAAGCTATTTTCTGCATTTGTCACTTCCATGAAAATAAATGATGCTTGTACAGAGATGTGTGCAAACAGTGAACTGTATGCTGCAAACATGAATAATATGCAGGACTTACTGTATATGGCATGATGTCCCTTAAATGGAGGAGAGGTGGAGATGACTGTGCAGCCTCATGGAATCCAGAGTGTGTGGAGACATGTGAAGCATGGAGCACACGCCGTGATGGCACTGGCTGTCGCTCCGGGAGTTTGGCATGTGCGCCACTAGGAATAGTGCAGGACGCACGTGCCATCTCAAACACACCCAGAGGGAGGCGCACAGGAAGTGAATCATCTGTAGGGCGGAAGTGCACTGAGAAAATGGGCAAAGGAAGCACATGACAGCTTCCAAAAAGAAGGAAGGGAATGTTAAGGGGCCAGAGACAAATAAATGGTAATAATACTGGAAATGTAATTTTACAGATAGGATGTAAAAAGGATGTTAAAAAAAAACATAATGAATGGTGATGGTGGAGGGGGAGAAGAGAAATCCCAAATATGTGTGTCATGGGCTCTCCACATGAAAATCTGTATACAAAATGCGTAAATTAAAACAGAGAAAGGGGATTTCGGAAACACAATAACAACAATGATGGATAACAAATACATAACTAGGTGTAAAAAATAGGTGCATATATAGATGGTAATATCTCTAACCTGTTAGGTAAAAATGAAATAGAATTATTTTAAAAAGTCATGTACTTATAATGACCGAATGAGAAATACAAAGAATGCTAAGGGAAACTGGATGAAATGAAACTGTATTTTATCAGACCAAAATGGAATGGGCAAAAATGTAAAGCGAATCCGCACCCAAAACAGTGTCTGTGTGCGGAGACCAACTAATAAGATACCTCCCAGATGGCCAATGGAGTAGAAAACCATCTGAAGGGGAAATATTTATTACCCTGGGCTCATATGAAAACCATATATCTACACATGTGCCCATTTTGCCATATTGTGCTCATGCAAACAATGGGGACCTGGCACCAAGAAATATGGCAATGTGACAAGGTGCTTCACCAGAACTCCAGTGTAAAGACCTGAAAAATGAACTATGAAGACTACTGGCGGTGGCTGTGAATAGAGCCACCTCCAGAGGATGTACCAATCAAAGAAGAGACTGGATATCTATTCATTTGTAACAACGTTAATGCACGAGGAGCATGCGCCCTTTTGTGTTTTACGTTTACTAGTATCAAGACTCTCCCATCTTTAGAGGGCTGCACTTCACCAAGTGACAGATACCGTTTTACATGTGGAGTATGAAGATTAGATCGCTGGTGTTTGTTTCCTTTGGATGTACTTGCTTTTAGGGGTGCATCAGAGGCTCGTTATAGTGCTACAGAGTATGTTCTCAACACTCCGTTGGATCAAGATTTTTTACATTTCATACAGCACTCCTACACCATGGTGGTGTCCATTGAGGAGAGACTTGTCAGAAGGAACTCCTTTGCCAAGGGTTTTTCAAATAGTGTTTATGACCATGAAAAACTGAATCATTCGGACACTCATTGTCCAACAGAGACTAAGAGTTCAGTTGTTTTGGAGGAGGAACTGATGATCTCTGTTTTTTGTACTTTAAAACACCTTGAAACAGAAATGATACAATGGTGAGACATATCTTTACAAAAATATATGGAAATTAAGAGGGTACCTAAGGGTTTGAGGATCACAAAGAGTTGTGATTTTTTTAGAGGAAGATCTCAAAGAAGAATGGTTCAACCATTTAAGAGAATGCAGTAAGGGATGGATGGATGCAGGTAGTTATCAAACAGCGAGAGAGAAATTTGGAGAAGGTCTGCATTCAGCTCACACAAATACATAAATATTTAGAAGTCTACACCAATGTAGCTTCTTTTTCTGAATGGGGCAATAGTATCAATGAAAAAACAGTGGCATTTGAAGCTGATCTCATCAGCAAAAAGGCCAACAAATTTGAAAGCGACAGGTAGGACTTTTTAGCAGGACGGGAACTAAACTGGAAATGCAAGAGACCACATCTTGCATCCAGGGGTGAGCTGATGGATGATCCGTTACCACCCAGTCAAGATCACCACCATCCCCCTGGATCTGTCACCAGCAGGGTCAACAGGGGGGCCAACACTGATTCAGCATGGGGGCCTCCTTTACCCATCCAGGGGACAGCTCACCATTCCCTCCCTCAATCATATCATGCAGGGTTGAGTAGATCTAGGGGAAGGGGTGATTTCCCACGATCACACAAAAAGAACGGGAAATTCAGGAGGCAATACAATAATAGTAAATACAATAAAGTATTCCAATACCCTCCTGAGCTTGGTCACCATGCAACACTTCCAAGCGAGCACAAAAGGAAACTTGGGTCAGATATCCCATTCCCCCAAGTACATCATACTAGAACTTCCACATTACCAGAAGGTTTCCCCAGAGCCCCGAATGGAATCATTTCCATCCAGGGAGGCCCGTGTACCAGATATTGGGATCACCACTCAGGCAGATTGCAGGCCACTCCAACCCGCTACTTCAGCTCCTCCAGTTATTCTTAAGCCATCTTTTTTAGAGAGGGGACTCCCCTCGGGAGACCACCTCAGGCAGAAACATTCCGGCGAACTCAGAGAGGAAGGAGAGGTGGGGCAAAGTCCAAAAAGAGGGAAGAAATAAAAGAAATAAAACCAGAACTCAGTACTAACAAGATATGCAATCTCTCTGAGACATCATTTAGCAATTTCAAACTTAGTCTACTACAGAAGGGCTTGACTTTTGCATCCCCTAACCCTCCCAATCTATTTGAATTATTTGTGGACCTTAATAGGTTCACACGAAATCTCACCCTTAAAAGATATTTTTCCACCAAGGATAAAAAGATGGAAATGGAAGATGATTTGAGGGAAGAGAAAGATTTGGACCAAGCCAGTGTCTCTGAATATGAAACCCTGAAAGTTTTAGAAGATATTTAGGTTGAAAGGTGTGTAGATCTGGATGGAATTGGAGATCTGGAAGAATGTGGTGCTTGGTCTAGAGACACTCATGGCCATGTGTTTCTGGGTTCCCTACAACATACTCCTTTCAGCCCAAATCAACATTCCATCCCCATTGGGCTAAAGGGAACTACATTGCTTCCTTCTATGAGGTGGTTTATGCTGAGTTTAAGGCATTATGCCAAAAATCTAGAGAAAATCATTATGCTAGCATGTCCCCTACAGATAGAAGATCCTTTCAGAATTTGAAAAATAACCTGGATATTGTCATCAGACAGGCAGATAAAGGATGTGGAATTTTCATTCAAGACAAGCAGGCCTATTTAGCAGAAGCGGCCCGACTCCTGGGACATAAAGACACATACAAGCCTCTCCCTGGGGATCCCATCATGTCATATAAACTAGCCCTTAGGAACCTGCTTGACTCAGCTGTCCAGAACAAGATACTTTCCAAACAGGAGTGCTCATTTTTATTTAGACTTTTCCCCATGACACCACATTTCTATCATATCCCGAAAATTCACAAAAGTGAAAACAAACCTCCCAGTCGACCCATTATTTCCGGGACCGAAAGCCTCACCAGTAATCTTGGCAATTATACTGATTATTTCTACAAGATTTGGTCACACAGTTACCTTCCTATGTGAGGGACTCTGGCCACATGATTAAAATTCTGTCCAGTTACCAGTGGCATGAGGGGTACAGGTAGGTGTCCTTGGATGTGTCATTATTATATACTAGTATTCAACATGAGTATGGCCTACAAACAGTACTATACTTCCTATCCAGGGACAACTCCTTGCACCCTTCCCAGATCTCATTCCTACTTAAGTGCATAGAGTTCACTTTGGCCCACAACTATTCCACCTTCACTGGGCAATTCTATAGGCAAATCAAGGGCACAGCTATGGGAGCCAGATTTGCCCCAAGCTATGCTAACCTGTTTATGGGCCTTTGGGAAAAACACCTTATTTGGAACCATAATCCTTTTGGAGCAAATCTGGTTCTCTATGCATGTTACATCGATGACATACTCATCATTTGGGATGGCCCTTTGGTCACATAAATGAGTTCCTACAATATTGCTAATCAAATCCTTATGGAAATGAATACACAACATTGACAACAGTTTGGTCTTTTTAGACCTTGAATTTAGGATTGGGCCTGACTCATACATAGTGTCCAAAATCCATTTTAAACCCACAGCAGGCAACTCATATCTGCATGCTGAGAGCCACCATCATCCCAGATGGATCAAAAATGTTCCTCTGGGACAAATTTGTAGACTGAGGAGGACCTGCACCTTAAATGAGGATTGTGACACACAAAGTCTGATTTTGAGAAAGAAGTTTTTGGAGAAGGGCTATGCAGCTACCAAGATTGATGAGGCATACAATAAATACAGAAAAGAATATTCCAGCAAGACAGGCACCAAGGGAGATTTCAACATTGAATCTAAGTCAGGGACATGAAAAACATCCAGCCAACATCATGCAGCATTGTGTACTAGGTTCAATCAGAAAGCCTTTGATATCAAGAGGACCCTCCACAAATATTGGGGCATCCTGGTTCAGGACCCTCTTCTCTCTGGGCACATCCCTCCAGAGCCAGAAGTGATATTCTGTCGTCCCAGGGATTTGAAAAGTATAATAGCTCCTAGCAGAGTGACTCTTCCCACCAAGCATTCTACACTTAGGTGGAGCAGTCTGTTTGACCAGAAAGGCAGCTATAGATGTGGGGTGCCTAACTGTGGCACATGTGACTACATGTGGCACAGGAAAAAGGAATTTCTTGGAATAGTTGGGAAAGCCCATTGCATCAGTTTATCAACTGTGGGACACAGTTTGTCATTTAATGTTTGGTCTGCCCTTGTGGTCTTTTGTACCTGGGCCGCTCTTCACACTCTCCAAGGACTAGATTTGGAAAACATAAAAGAAACATATTTCAAGGATTTCACAAACACACGGTGTCTTGCTACTTCAGTGATGTACATGAAGAAAGTCCCAAGGGACTTTGGATACATCAGCTTGGTTCACTGGTTCCTAAGGGCCTCAAGACACGTTAGATATAAAGACTCTTCTTTGATTGGTACATCCTCTGGAGATGGCTCTATTCACAGCAACCGCTAGTGGTCTTCATAGTTCTTTTTGCAGGTCTTTACACTGGAGATCTTGTGCAGCACCTTGTCACATTGTCATATTTCTTGGTGCCAGGTCCCCAACGTTTACATGAGCACAATATGACATAATTGGGTACCGCGCTTCACTTAAAATTATACATCCAATTGCTATTACTTATATTGAATTAAATGGAATATGAAAAGATGAACGAAGATGAATAATAATGAATAAAAATAATTAAATAAATTATTAACTATTATTGGAAATTGACACTGGTTTAATAAATAGTTTTTTTTATTTATTTATTTTTATTTATTTGTATTCACTTTTATTCATCTTTATTCATCTTTTCATATTCCATTTAATTGTTTATTTATGGTGGTATGCAATATAAGTAATAGCAATTGGATGCATAATTTTAAGTAAAGCATGGCACATTAAGGTATATTATTGATTTAGCACACTAGTATGTGTATGTGTTAGGTGCAGGCGATTAATTAGCACTTAAGTAGGTTTCAATATTCACATAGCAGCTCACAAGCCTTCACTTTTCAATGACATAATTGGGCACCATGTATATATATATATATATATATATATATATATATATATATATATATATATATGGTTTTCATATGAGCCCTGGATAATAATTCCCCTCCAGATGGTTTTCTACCCCATTGGCCATCTGGGAGTTGTCTTATTAGTTGGTCTCCGCAAACAGACACCATTTTGGGTGCGGATTTGCATCACATTTTTGTCCAGTCCATTTTGGTCTGATAAAATATATTTTCATTTCATCCAGTTTCTCTTAGCCTTCTCTGTATTCCTCATTCGGTCATTATAAGTGTAGCAATTGTGCACACATATATGGACGCGGTCATCCATCTTGCTCAAGATTCCCCATCTTGTATCATTCTCTCTCCCTCCAATCCCCTTCCCTCAGGAATGTGGTGTGTGTGCTGGGTTCAGAAGGACATCAGGCACAGTTGAATACACTTCATGGTTGTAATCCCAAATTAGCTGGTCCCCGTGTGTCTGTTAGCTTCTCAATCTGAGATGATCGTAAAGCTATAAACCAGTCCTTCACTCGACATGAAACACATTCCAGAATAGCCGTAAAACATACATCCCATTTAAAAAACACTTTTCATAACTTAAAAAAAGGAATACATACAATCGAACAAAGCATATATTCGGATAGCTCAGTTTAATGCGAGTCGCCTGATATTTTACACCCCTAGATTGTCTACCCGAGAACAGAAAGCGATATCTCTTTAACCATCACTGGTAGATATGTCATATCTGATATCTAGACATTCAGCAGATGATTCTGCATATTATCCTACCAGTGGATAGGATGTTCCATGTACCTATGGAAGATTATTGACCATGGTATAAACGTGTGAGGGATTTGATCATAGCAGAGTTCCCCGCCTAAACACCCTCCCCAAATGAGGCGATTGGTTCTCTGCTTTAAGGAGACACCCTGCTGGTGGACTTTAAAATAGGCTGTCAGGCCTGAGAGAGACAAGTTGAAGAATTCTCCCTTTTTAACATTAGGAACCAACTTGGGAGAATGGGACCCTTTTGTTCAGGACCTTCACCTGCTTAAACAAAGGCTGACGGCAAGTACTCTACCTCTCTAAACTTCTTTCTGTTTTCTCTCTGTTGTGATATTGCTCTCTGCATTTATATATATATATATATTGGCTACATTTTTTTCTGTAAATATTTTTATTGCGCCCTTTTGACCTTTTTAGTAATAAATCCTATTATCTGAAAAGTGTTGAACTGTTTCTAAAGCTCTTTAATGCAAACTAAGAATCCCTGTCTCTGAAGAGCGCTACTGTGTGTTTTAAAACCTCTGGATACATCTGCCTGCAGTGACAGTGTGTATCCAAATGCTTATTCAAACATCATAGTGTTACTGCTAAGATTGGCGAGTTTCCTCCTTCTCCATACAAAAAGGCGGTGGTGGCAGTGTGAAGGGTTAATTGCGTAATTAACCTGACCCAGTAACAATCGCTCTCAATCTGCGGTACATAGATTGTGGTTCATTAGCTGGCAAATCTTTGTGCAGGGTGCAGCTGAGTGTGGCATTCTTACGCACGTGACAGCGTGGTTTTAAATTGGCATTAGATAGCAGATATGGTGCGCAAACATAGAATGAACTATAAAGTATGTGAATAGAGTTCAATAGGAAGTTCATAAAGCCCTAATGAAAATTCCAGGGTGAAATATTGCTGCTCTCCAAACACTCTGTGCAGCACCTCTAGGAGACTGAAGGATCTCGAGTACAAATAAAATAGCAGAGGGCGCAATCTGAGTGTAGTAAGTATTTGTACATTTACTATAAAACAACAGATTGGCTATATGTGAACTGCCAATCTGTTATTTTTATAATAAATGTGCAAATACTTACTACACTCAGGTTGTGCCCTCTATTTTATTTGTAATTATTAGCAAAGGGCAATGCCTAACAGGGGAACTAATGCTACATGGTAGCAGAAATACAGGAAATACAAGATCATGACTTGTTACAACTTAGACAATTGGAAGATGCATCCCGAATTATTTGAGTTGCGACATTATAAGCTCCTTTACCCTCGTTCATCCTACACAAAGCACAGCCATTGGTTCTTATACTTCCCACAGGAAATGGCAGTAAATGAAAAGAGGCAGGATCTTCTGACATCACAAATGAAAAGTACTAGAAATCCAAAACCACTGGAATACAGCATAAGCCATTAAAGCAAACTAGCAGAAGGGTAGAATTTGATGGGATGAACATAGCTGTTTAGAATAAATAAAAAGGGGAAGAGGGAGAAGTCTAGTGAGAACAAATGGGAGACTTTCAAAAGATCGAGGTCTTCCTTTTTTACAATGACTAGCACTTAGTGTTTTTAAATTGCTGAAAATAACAGAAAGCGTAGGGTTTTCTTGAGGAAACACTACACAGAGTATTGTGTAGCAGTATTCATGAAGATGTCATGTGAGGATTGTGGTAAATATTGTTTTAGGCAAACTTAATAACAGTTCCAGCAGAATATGTTACCAATTTAATAAAGATAATTATAACCTGCGGCATTCTGACTTGTAGCTTCTTTTCATTACATTGGAATCAGATTATAAAGAAAGATGCTGACATTAAAGACACGACTTGTAAGCTGGTTACAGAAAGGGGATTGCACTATACAAGCTCCCTGTGTTAAATCATAGGAATCAAAGCTGTTAATACCAAGCACCCCTTGGCAGGGACCGGTGAGGTCGCCATTTGGCAGACTGCTACTGTATAACTGTATTGTCTCTGTATTGGGGTTAAAGTTTGTTATAGAGTACATTATGAAAATCATTTTAGAATCTATTCCTAAGCAGTTCAGTCAGATGAGAAAAATTGTGTCAGACCACTCAAATCGCTGTATGTAGATTTGCATCCGTCAGTGATTAGATAGGACTCCTAGTTAATTACTGACAAATGCCAATCCAGCTTTGAGGAGTCTGAGTGATTCGCAGAGCAGTCTATTCATCTCTAATTACAGTTTTTTTTTCAAGAATATAGCTCTTCTGGTCAAACAGGAATTCATTTATATGTATGAGAATAGCAGTGTTAATGTCTTTAAAATGCAGCATGACAGTCATAAATCTGGGAAATTTAAACCAAGCATACAATGAAAAAATAAATGCAAAAGTCATATCTAGTAGTAGTTGGTCACATTCAACTGGACTTAAATGTTAAAGGATTTTTGTATATTATCCAAGCCACTTCTTCATTTCTAACGGAAGAAGTGGTTAGGGTAAGCTACAAACCTCTTAAACTCTTCCATATGACGTCTTCCAGAATGCACCCCCCGAGCTCCCCCAGCTGTGTGCACCCAGTGCTGTCTGTGATTTCTGTGTCCTTTGAACACAGCTTATCACATGACATGGTAAAGGGCCAATAACAGCGGCCTTTTACCACGTGATTAAGTGTGCCCAGTAAACTACTGCCAATAACTGGCAAGTCTGAAAAGAGACATCTACACTGATTATCAGTGCAGCTCCAAAAGTGCCCAGCAGTGCTGCCAATCTGTACCCATCAGTGCCGCCTATCAGTGCCCTTCATTGCTACCTACTAGTGCCCATCACTGCCACCTATCAGTGCCCATAATTTCTGCCTATCAGTGCCCATCCGTGCCTCATATCAGTGCAGCCTCATCAGTGCCGGCTCATCAATGCCGCCTATCAGTGCCCATTAGTGTAGTCTATCAATGCCCATCAGTGAAGGAGAAAAATTACCTGTTTGGAAAATTTTATAATAGAAACTAAGAAAATATATTTTTTTCAAAACTTGGTCTTTTTTCATTTGTTTAGCATAAAAAAAGCACTTAGTGGTGATTAAATACCACCAAAATAAATCTCTATCTATGTGAAAAAAGTGATATAAAATTCATATGAGTACAATGTTGGATGGCCGGGCAATTGTCATTCAAAGTGCAACATCGCCGAAAGCTGAAAATTGGCCTGGACAGCAAGGGGGCAAAAGTGCCCAGTAGGCAAGTGGTTAAAAATTATAAATATATAGAAAGTGCAGCGCTAAAATAAGTGAATGATATTATAGTGAAAATAAAGTGCAAGGTCAATCTGACATATAGCGGAAAAAAAAAAATGATGAGCAGAACAGTCAAGTGCAGTATATAAAAATCAAATATAAAATATGTTCAATAAATCATTCAATAAATGTGAAACAGTAAAGTGCAGCATAAAAGTGAGACTATATAAAGTCCATAAAATATCAGTGGAGTGAGAGCTATAAATGTTCCATAAGGATATAAGTAAAGCAATCACAGTGAAATATTGTGAAGTGATCAAATAGGGAATCCACCACCTCTGTCAGATGTACACTTACCAGACATCTACTGGTAAACTGCATGTAAGCACATCTCATCTGGGTACAGGTAACAGCAATGAAGCCAGTGGAGTGGAGCCGCACTTGCTGGCGTCACACCGCCATTGCCAAAGGTTGGATCGGAGGCCATCTTGGCTCCTGTGGTCAGCTATTCCTCATAGGAGAGGGTCCACCTGCATTTTTTGCTCTTGGCTGAGCATCCCTTGCAGGGGCTTCATTGCTGTTACCTGCACCCAGATGAGATGTGCTTGCATGCTGTTTACCAGTAGATGTCCAGTGAGTGTACATCTGACAGAGGTAGTGGATTCCCTATTGGGTCACTTCACAATATTTCACCATGATTGCCTTATTTTTATCCTTACGGACAATTTATAGCTCTTACTCCACTGATATTTTATGGATTTTATATATTCTCACTTTTATGCGGCACTTTAATGTTTCACATTTATTGAACATTTTTTATACTTGATTTTTATATGCTGCACTTTACTGATCTGCTGATCATTTTTTTTTTCTTCGCTATATGTCCGATTGACTTTGCACTTTATTTTCACTATAATATCATTCATTTATTTTAGCTCTGCACTTTCTATATGATTATCCATAAGGAGTTGTTACCTATACCTTGGTGCTAGCTGCTTTATAGTTCCAGCGCTCGCCTACACTTGATGGTTAATCATTATAAGAAACATCCAGATGAATGTGACCAGCTCCTATTAGATACACCCTGGGGTTGATTTACTACAACCAGAGAGTGCAAAATCTGGTGTAGCTGTGCATGGTAGCCAATCAGTTTCTAACTTTTCAATTACGTTTTGGTAAAAAACAAAAACCTGGAAGCTGATCTATAGATATGCACAGCTGTTTTGGTAAATCAACCCCCTGTGTACGTTTCCTTGTGTTTAGCAGTTTTTTCTTTAGTATGGGTGTCTAGTCTGTCCACCACACACTCCCTCCTATCTTGAAAAATACAATTCTTAGTCAATCATGGTAGTTGTCTTGCAAGGGACTCCTGTAGTATACCGCATCCCACTGAATGTCATGACTTTGACTATGGTTTGGCTGATATATTTGATGGAACTTTATTATCTCTGTATCTACTGCTATAACCAAAGTCATTGATTCTATGTTTGCTTCGTGTGTTATGAGTTGGGATATTGTTGTCTGTTACTGTTTAATGTAGGAGTAAAGCCAGCCGTAGATGGTTTGAATTCAGCAGAGCCCGGAGATGATTCGATCCATGTATGGGTAGGCCAGTGTTTCTCAATTCCAGTCCTCATGGACCCCCAACAGGTCATGTTTTCAGGATTTCCATTATTTTGCACAGGTGATTTGATCAGTTTCACTGCCTTAGTAATTACCACAGCTGTTTCATCTGAGGGAAATCCTGAAAACATGACCTGTTGGGGGTCCATGAGGACTGGAGTTGAGAAACATTGGGGTAGGCTGATTGTACCCAAATCGATCCATCAATTGACTTGGGTACAACCAGCATGTCAGATTTTTAGGATGCGATTATTGCCAGTGGTTATACCGCCTAGCAATAAACATTGTGTTCATTTGGCAGGGACAGCTCCCCATGCCCCTTCCCCACCAGGAGAACACAATTACGCTGGAGGGATTCAGTGTTGATGGGCGATTGCACGAAAATAAATCACATCATCTTTAGCCATCTATCATCATCATCCATGGCTTGCCTGCCTTTGTTCTGTACAACTTCGTGGCTGGATTCTATAAATGCTTAAATAAAAGAAAAGATACACCCTGACCTGGATAAATGAGAACTTTTAGAAACAAACAGAGACTACCTTCGGTAAATTGCCTTCTGCAGGTAGAGAGACACATGAAACTGATACCATATGCTAATGCTGACTTCTACAAAAGTCAAGTCTGACCTTGCCCAAATTTTAACTCCAAAAGGGCATTTGTAGGTCATTTTGCCCATAAGTTTAAAGCTAAACTCCAGGTAAAAAATTATAAATACACAATATGAAATAGATGTTTTAGCTGTCAAAGGGTTTGTATTTCTGTCCATCCAGTTCCAAGATTTACACTCTGCAGGCTGGTCATGGAGTGGTTAATCTCATTGTCTCTCGGTGATCCGAACACTTTGTTTCCAACATGTAGAAATGTTCAAAAACATCATTAGTTCCACTTGACTTGTTGAACTGTTAATTTCACAGTAGGAGAAACACCTTTATAGTTCACGGAGAGTCTTGCTGCCTCTGTTCGGTAATTATGTGAAAGCACCTTGTTTTTTTATATAATTACATTTGAATTTGATTCAAAATTAACCTGTGTTCCAAAGAGTAATTAAATGTTGCCGGCTTGCCATCAGATGTTGACAATGGCCATGGTGATCTCATGTCTGTTAAGTTCCTGATTGCAAGTAACCAAGTGTTAAATGGACATGATGAGATGATTGGCAGTAAAGTAGTTTAAAGAAAATTATCACACGAAAAACAATCAAAATGTGCAAATTAGCCCAGCTCCCACACAGTTTATGTGAATGGCTAACACAGAAACAGGATCGCCACCCCCTCTAAAATCTGATACAGCTACTGTGACTAATGAAACCCCAGCTAAAGAGTGATTACTATATGAATACAATTAAACCTGGCTCCAGATATTATATCTTTAGGAGCAATCCAACTGCTATAGTTAAACTTTAGTAAACAATAGCAAGCAAAAAGTGTTAACTTTCATTAATCAGGTTGTGATGGGCTAGAGCACTCTGTCATCACTGTTTTTCACATGATCTTGTTGAATGAGTTATAATACCAAAATTCTGCACCCCAAAGCGTTCTATTAGGGTTCATGTACACTGCTACACTGCAGCTGATAAACTCATATTCAGGAGCTTTTCTGTGTTTTTTTCAGCAGCCCCTGAACTCTCACTAACAGGGGCGGACTGACAACTCATGGGGCCCCCGGGCAATGGGGGATCATGGGGCCCCTGTGTCCTTGCCCAAACTCAAAAAGGCCTATGAAAAAGATACCAGGGGCATCTCATGGGGCCCCCTACTCAACCCCCGTGCAGTGACCGAGTTTCCAAATGGTCAGTCCACCCCTGCTCACTAATGTTTTCCTATAAGTCCATGTACACATAGTCGTTTATAGTCTACAATAATTTTTTTGCACACTCCAAACTTGCGTTCAGGAGTAGATTTTTGAAATGCCAAACACTTGTAAATGCATGTAAATGCGGCTAATCGCGTTTATAAGCTTTTGCGTTTATAAGCGTTTTTTAACTGTTCCATATCCAAATGCTATCCAGAGCCTTTTTGCATCATCAGAAATGCATGCAAAGCGTTTTCCATGTATTCAAACGTACCCGGTACACCAGTGCAGTCAATCCCAGGTTTCGCGTGAAGGAAAAAATAGTAGAATGTGCTGCATGCTCATGATGGGATCCATAGTGAATACAACCAGAAAAGACAGGTCATCTCAACACATACTGATCTCTCTGCTTCTGCTCTCTCTATTTCTCTCAAAATGTCTGAAATCGTAAATTTTTTACTGTTTTTCAGTGCATTCTGTGCATTTGGGAAGATCTACTGATGTTATCTTTAAAAAACTCTTCTAAACACAAACGCACATAAACACGGTATGCAAATGCGGCTAAAGAGCCGTTGTTTAACCTACGTTTTCCAGCAGTCAGTTTCCTTCGTTCAGAAGTGTTTTCCAAACGTCCCGTGTACATGGAGCCTAAGGCTCAGTTCACACTAGCTTTGTCAGCAGGCGTCAGACAGGCAGTTGGGAAGCATTTTTTAACTCTTCTCAAATGCCTATGAAAATTCTGCACATGGCAGCACACAGTGCTGTTCACACTGAAGCGTTAGCGTCGTGTCGAGTCAGGAGCAGTTGAAGCCTCCCATTCAAGTCTATTGTGCCGCTCTGCAAATGCCTGGCAGGCATTTGCGATGCTGTTGCAAAGCGGTTGCAGAGCGTTAATACCATTTAACTTCATTATAGGCGTTTGTGGTGCGGATTTAACACTTGGCAAACTCCTATCAGCTGCCTCAAAACCGCACATGGGGCATTTGGGGAGCGTTTGAAGAGCGTTAAAAATGCTTCCCAAATGCCTGTCAAACACTATAGGGACGTTTGGCAAGAGTTAGAAATAAAGTCAAGTGTGAAAAAGCCCTTAAGGCTACGTTCACACTAGCGTTGTGTGCAGGTGGCAGAGAGGCGTTTGGGAAGCGTTTTTACGCCTCTGCCAATTCTGCACATTATAGCACACGGTGCTGTTCTAAAGGGAGCGTTTGCGTCGTGGCAAAACGGACGCCTCTGGTCAAGTCAGGAGGCATTGAAGCCTCCTATTCTAGTCTATGGTGCCGCTCCGCAAACGCCCGTGTTTGCGGTGCAGTTGCAACGCAATTGCGGGGCGTTTGCGGAGCGGTAACACCATTCAAACTGCATTATAGGCGTTTGTGGGGCGTTTTTAACGCTCGGCAAACGCCTAGCAACCGCCGATATACTGCGCATGCGGCGTTTGCGGAGCTTTTGTCGAGCGTTAAAAAAACGCTCCGCAAACGCCGGACCAACGCTTGCCAAACGCTATAGGGGCGTTTGGCAAGCGTTGGTAAAACAGCCAAGTGTGAACGAGCCCTAAGAGGAAATCAAGCTTGTCTCCATGAAACAGGGGCGGACTGACCATTCGAGCACTCGGCGCTGCCCGAGGTCAGTAGGGGGCCCCATGAGATGCCCCTGGTACCTTTTATAGGCTTTTTTGGGTGTGATTTGAGTGTGGGCGAGGACACAGGGGCCCCATGATCCCCTATTGCCCGGGGGCCCCATGAGTTGTCAGTCCACCCCTGCCATGAAATATCAAAATGGTATCTAGCTAGTGAAGTATTCATAGTGAAAGTAGATGTTTTAATTTCACCATGAAGAGCCTGAAAGAAAATTCACAGTGGTGTGCTGTGTTTGTTCCTCTGCAAGTGTGTGGGAGATGCTGTTATATTTTGTAGTTGTGGTGCCACAAGTATACAACACCATAGTATAGGCAGGGGCGGACTGACCGGACTAACCGAGGGCCCGGGGTTAGTAGGGGGCCCCATGAGATGCCCCTGGTACCTTTTTCATAGGCTTTTTTGAGTTTGGGAAGGACACAGTGGCCCCATGATCCCCTCTTGCCTGGGGGCCCCATGAGTCGTCAGTCCGCCCCGAGTATATGCTTCCTTAAAGTGCAACTTTTGTTAAACAGTAACTATTATAGTTTTTTGTCTTTTTTGTCCTGCCTTTTTTTAATCTGCTTCTAAACTTTTTTTTTTTCTATCAATTTTTACTATATGTATACACCTGTTGATTTACAAGAAAAATCAAATCCAAATTTGCTAAAGTCAAAGCAGTAGCAGACAGGCTGCAAGTGTATTTCCACTTTTGCAGCCAAACTGTGATAACACCTGTTCTAACAAGAGCAATTAACACCAGAAAAGTGGCACAGCAGCTTTATTGAATTTCCCCTATCTGTCTTAACGAAGTGCTAAAAATTAAAGCTAGGTATACATGTACAGTTTTTTTAATTCAATAGCAGGTTGAACAAATTAAAAAAAGCTGACCGATCCCTGCATCAACACAAGCAATGTGGGGATCTCTCCCACTGTGTTATTGTATTCTGACAGCAGGGACCCCCCCAGTTAGAATACACAGATCAGCGCTTGCAGCCATGGGCTGTGAGCACAGATCGAATTCTGGTTTTCATTAGATCTGCTTCTGTTGAACAGAAGATGTTACATACAAACCAAATGTTAGCCAGTTCCTGTTGAACTGGATGAATTTCTGTGTGTGTGCTTTAGGCTCCCCTATTGTATGCTAATGATTTAAAACATAGCCAGTTTTTAGTTTTTTTCTACTGGGGCAGACTCACACTGAACTTGTTCAAAAATTCTTGCAGGCTGCCATGACAACTTCTAAGAAAAATCTAAATGGTAGGATTTTATGTTTTTTATTTTTTTCTTAGGAATGCTGCATGAGTGGAGGCGCACAACAAACATAAAGCAGGGTTTTCTCAAATTTAACTGTAAAGGTGGAAACACATTTTAAGGCTGGCTTTGTCTGATTGAGACTTTACTCAAACTTTGGGTCATTCAGTTCTTTGTGTAATCTACTGAGCTCCCTTAAAATGCTCTTTTAAGGGCTAAAGCATGGGAAAAGATGCATGCATTGCAGAGATTTTTTTCTTTTTATGTTACCTACATGTGATCTGGTCTTTCATTCTATCTGTGTCCCCAACATTTTTGACATTCAGAAGGTCAGCTGGCCACCTACATCATATTCCTATTACAACTGATTATGTGCTGATTGTATTAGTAATTGCAAATATGCAGCTACCGGGTTGTAATAAATTTGTTTTTCTAGTATTTATAGGAGCACACTTGCCCTTAACACTTGCCCTGGGAGTGTATTTTCTGGAAGGTCACAAAAATAATCTATTTCATTTGGGTTCACTTTTTTCAGGCTGGTTTTACACCTTTGCATTGCAACGTGACACACAGTAATGCTGGCATTGACATTTCTCTCAAGTGGAACAGGTAAGATGAATCATCCAAATGATCAGACAGAGAGTACCTTCAACTTTTTTAAGGTGGACAGGTGGAGAGTAGGATTTTAAGTGGTTGTAACATCTAATATTTTATTTTCCTACAACTTAGTAAGGACACTAGTTGCCAGTACAGCACTGTATATATAATGCTCTGTAGCTACAGATACTAGAGAAAAATCAGTGCTCTCCTAAACAGTACAGTTTATAAACAAATACAAGAGCTATTTGCACTTTGCCTCTGAGACAGAGTCTCTCACTGTCAATTCCATGGTAGGTTTGGTTACACAGGCAAATGGTTGGAGTAATCTATGGGCTGGCACCACAGGTGAGTGGCTGGAGGAGTCCCAGGACTGGTACCACAGTCAGCTGGGGACATAGGGCCACCCAACCAAAGCTATAGAACTCTGAGAACTCTGGTGGCCATTGGAGGAGAATTTTCTGCAGTGGTGGGGGTCAAGATACAGGAAGCTGTATCTTAACAGTTTTCATGTCCTAAGATCCGCCTAGGAAGTAATGGAGAAGTTTATCATACAACAATCTTGATGCCAAGTGGAACCTAAAGGGACGTGAGATATTACCAGAACGGTGGAGTGCAGGAGAAGGTCTGGTCAAAGCCCTGGCTATTAACCATTACAGTCCAAATTGGAAAGGTGATATTTAGGAGACCGTTGGGAGGCTATTACAAAGCTGGCTGGCCCTTGTGGTCACTGCAAGGAGGTGAGGGGACACCTAGACCATTTTGGGATCCTTGGCACATATGGCACCTTCACATTTATGAAGTTTTTCTCACTTGTGTGTAAAGTGGACTGATATATCACCATTTGTCACTGATTAAGTGTGGAACACTTACACTAATGATTGCTAATTCTATGGTGTGATTCACTGATGTGGATTTATGTACATTGTGTGTTTTTACTTCTGATCTTTACGGTAACCATGTGAATATGGTATATTCCTCATAATCACAAATGATTATTTCATTCCTGGTACAAGCATATATGCCAGCTGTATGATTTTTTTGACTAGAATATCAGCGCTACACCATTTATTATTTATTAGGTCCAATGTCCAGCCACCTCTGCCTCATCAATTGTGGTCTCTCTGAGCACCTGAGGGTGAGAAGCATGGTAACTTATATCCCTTGGGAGCGTCCAGGTGACCAGGGGCTTGTGGGAAAATGAGTTAAAGGAGTCCATGCCTGCATCTGAGCATAGTAAGTAAAGGGTCACTTTACTACATTTCAAAGCCACATATATTATGTAAAATAAGTCTGTGTTATGTAAACCACAACACATATATGTGCAGGCTTTGTATGTTGTGGTGCACTACATTGCCAGAAATAATGTTGGTTAATTTTTTCCATGCATGAAGCTCATTAATTGCTCATTCAAAGTAACTGGGGTGCCTTAAGACAATTTATGTCAACACATGCAACTCACCTGTGCAGCCCAGTTTGACAGGCAAGAGGTTCTGCCTCTACAGTTCCCCAACAGCCACCATCTAGGGAGATTGGACCATGCTGTCTTTTTTGTGATGTGCCTTTGATTTTATTCTTTTGTGAGTATCAGGGGTGGACTGACAACTCATGGGGCCCCCAGGCAATAGAGGATCATGGGGCCCCTGTGTCCTTGCCCTAACTCAAAAAAGCCTATGAAAAAGGTACCAGGGGCATCTCATGGGGCCCCCTACTGACCCCGGGCCCTCGGGCAGTGCCCGAGTTTCCAAATGGCCAGTCCGCCCCTGGTGAGTATACTACTTTTTATTCAGTAAATCTCATTTTTAGAAGGTAATGCACAAGGCCCATGCACCCTCTGTTTATTTCTTTGCACACTGCTTCTTTGGATTTCTCTGGTCTGTTGAGGGCAGCAAGGCTTGCATTCCCAAAAAGTACTCCATGTAGGGTTACTGACATTGTGAAGCTCATCGTCCAGCGCAGGAGTTTCAGCATTCATTTGCTCATGACGCACGGACCTGGGTGCACAGGTGAGTCCATAGAGCTGATGTGGGCTGCCGGCAGACAGCTCATCTGTAGCAGAGAAAAGTAACCAAACATCTCTTCACACTCTGTGGGGCTGAGCACCGTGTGAATGAGCCCTTAGTCTGTATCTGTAAAACTCTTTCTGCGTAGGAAGGTGCGTTTTGAGCTGTTATATTGTGTAATATTGGGGTGACGGAGTCAGAGACTGATTGTGCTGCATTTCTGTTATGTTCTGTCTTTTTGCAGAGGAGGTATAGGCAGAAGCACCTGTTGACCAGTGTTACATGCAGCCAAACACAGGAAAATAATTATCCTCACAGGGAATCTCAGGACACAGAACTAAGTCAGATGAAAACAGGTGAAAAGGATTTTAGATGCTTGGAAGTAGAATTCAATCTTCACTGTACAATTTGGATATATTTAACTTTCAGCTGATGAAAAATTCACCAACTACCATGCAGATTAAAAAGCAATGTGACAGAGGATTAAACCGGGAACCTCAGGCAAAACAATCTCACTGTAAGTTTGTCGCGTGAATAGCTAGTTACCAGTACCTGTTTTGGGGTTTTAGGAGCATTACATGGGAGAACAAATTACAGGGTTATCTACTTAAACTGGAGCATAAAATCTGGTGCAGCTTTGCACAGAAACCAATCAGCTTCCAGGTTTTGTTGTCAAAGCTTAACCACTTGCCTACCAGGCACTTTTACCCCTTTCCTGCCCAGGTCAATTTTCAGCTTTCAACTCTATCGCATTTTGAGTGACAATTGCGCGGTCATGCAACACTGCACCTATATGAAATTTTTATAAATTTTTTCACACAAATAGAGCTTTCTTTTGGTGGTATGTACTTGCCACTGGGTGTTTTATTTTTTGCGCTATAAACAAAAAAAGAGCAAAAATTTTGAAAAAATATTTTTCTTTGTTTCAATAAAAAATTTTGCAAACAGGTAATTTTTCTCCTTCACTGATGTGCCTTGATGAGGCTGCACTGAAAGGCAGCAGTAATGGGCACTGATGAGGTGGCACTGGTAGGCGGCACTGATGAGCTGGAACTGATATGCAACAATGATGGGCACTGCTGGGCAGCACTGATGGGTGGCACCTCAGGCAGCACTGCTGGGTGGCACTGCTGGGCACAGGTGGGTGGCACTGCTGGGCACAGGTGGGTGGCACTGATGGGCACAGGTGGGTAGCACTGATGGGCACAGGTGGGTAGCACTGATGGGCACAGGTGGGAGGCACTGATGGGCACAGGTGGGCGGCACTGCTGGGCACTGATCATCAGGGCACTGATCATCAGTGCTTTAATGATCGGTGCCGATCCCTCCTGTGACAATTGCCGGGTATCGGCAGAACTTTCCTCACGCTGTGACAGCGTGAGGAAAGTGCAGCTGATGACCAGTAACTGCATTTACCGGGGATCTGCTGTGTCATTGGACATGGCTGATCATGTGGTAAAAGGCCGCTGTGATTGGCCTTTTACCACATCATGTGATCAGCTGTGTCCATAGGAGATTGCCGGGTGATCGCAGGGTGCGTCATATGACGCCCTCCCAGAACTGGCCGGCCGCAGTGAAGTCATTCGGCTATCTGCAGTCGGCAAGTGGTTAATTGAACAAGCTGAAGTTATAAGCTGATTGGCTACCATGCACAGCTGCGCCAGATTCTGAGTGCTCCAGTTTTAGTAAATCTCCTCCAATATTTGTTCATTGCAGCTTGGCTTTCAACAGAAATTGCACTGTCCAAAATCTAGATGTTGGTCTCGCCATTTTACTGCAGGGAAGGAAAAGAAAAAACTATTTACTGACCAGGCTATAGGTAAACATTATGCTGTGATGGTGGAGAACATTCATTGAAATCATTTAAAAAGTTATAACAATAAACTAATTTGTCAGATAACTTTACCTTCTTACCTGTCAATTAATGCCTGAGAGAACAGAAATGATCATCTACTGCATCCCAACAATCACCCACTGTAGGAGGTACCAGATGGAGCCCACAAGGAAACTACACTGGAGCCTTGCCCCTGCACTGCCCCTTGTGACAAAAATGCAAATTTCTCTTGTTTGATAACTGCATTGAGAAGTACAGTTTTACTTGAACTGTATTCCAGGGTTTGCATGTCTTCAGCAACTTTAAATAATTTAAGACTTTACATAAAGTCTCAGAAATCTTTCATTAAGATCTTTATGGTATATAGTTTGAATATCATGTCATAGATATATTACTTATCATTGTAAAAGAACATGTACACTTTGTACACTTTGTTTTCCAATTTTGTGTGATGAGGAGTGCTGCTGTGTAGCCTGGGAGGGGGCCCCGAAGAAGGGGAGTTCTGCCTCCAAGCTGGAGGAAAGCTGAAGGAGGGAGCTCCACTGCCCTGCTACTCCTGAGGAAGGACAGCCTGCATAGCTAGCAGGGGGACCAGTCCAGTGGAAGGCCTGAAGTAGTTCTATTCACAACTGCAGCACAAGGACAGTGTGAGTACCTCTACACCCCAAGGTCTATAAGAGAGAAGTCTGCTGGATGCAAATACAAAAAACATATTTCACACTTTTTTTTTCTTTTACTTTTTCTGGAAAAAAACAAAAAAAACGGTTTTAAAAAAAATGGAAAAAAACATTTTTTTCCTAATTTTTCCATTATTTTTCTAGAAGGCCTTGAAAAAATGGAAACACTGGGAAAAACAGGGTTTTTTTTATTTTTTGCAAAGTTTTTCAGCTTTTCTATCAGCTTTTATTTCTTTTTTTTATTATTAATTTTTTACCTTTTTTAGTTAGGGTAAGGGATTAGAGTTATGGTTAGATTAGAATAATTAAAAAACAAATACCCTAACACAAAATAAATAAATAAATATTATTATTCATTATTTTGTTCGGACTTGGATGTTTATTTATTATTTTATTATAATTATCATTATTATTATTCATAATTTTTTTGGGGGGGGGTGAGAGGGTTTAGGTTAGGGGTTAATTATTTATTATTACATATTATTAATTTATTTTATTTATTATTTATTTATGATTATTATCATTTATTTGTGTATTTATTTTACATTGATTTATGCATTTCTAACTTTTTAAACATTTTTTCATTTGAGCAGGAAAAACACGCAAAAAAGCGCAACAAAACATTCAAATATGCAGAAAAATGCGTGAATGCATCTTGTTTGAGCCTCAGGCTTTTGGCTTCAGGAGACTTGGAGTGGAGGTTTGAACCATCTCCATTGAAAATAATAGATTTTTTTTTCCTCAAGCATTTTGGAGCTTCAAACGTTAAGCTACAAGGCGCTCAAGTGTGAATGGGGCCTAAGACAGGAAGTGTTTTACTAGCAGGATCACCAGGTGAAATAAAGAGAAAATACTAAAAGAAACAAAAAAAGAAAACTAATTGCAGCACATTAGGATTGGTAAATTGCGATATATTGATTTCTATTTCTGGGTTTATTACCGATTTAATGCTCCTATCAAATGAACACTTCTAAGCCTTTATTATCCCTCTAGTAGAATTGCATCTGTCTTATCTAACTTTTTGAATCATGTGTTACATTGATTTGTACATAACAATTTTTATAATTTTTGTGTATCTTTTGTGTTGCATTGTAGCCTTGATAAAGAGGGTGAAGCTGCAGACCCCGAAAAATGGGCTTTGCAAGCAAACTGTTTGGATAAACTTGAATATTACATGTGACAGTTCAGTTCTAAATATATTTTTACTGTTTGTGCCCCACTGCGAATATTTTCCTTCCCTGAATATACATTAGAAAGTGGAAAAATTACTACAAAAAAGGTTAGTTGTCACTGGAACTGGTGTCCCAAATGAATAAGTTCCCCTTCACCTCTTCTTGTAACAACACTAACATTTTGGATTTCCCATCACTTTGATAATGGTACCAGGACGAATTGAGAGGGTAAATCTATATTAAAACACATGTGAGACTGTAGTGATTGGGTTTTCACATACACTTTTGGTGCTATTTCCAAGACATTTGTACATACCATGTGATATTAGCAAATCATTGTGACATAATAATTGTAGTTACAAAGTAATAGTTACAGATCACTGTAGGATAGTAAGTAACAATGACAAATTACAAGGGAAGTAACAGTGACAGATGGCTGTAACCAAGTGAATAATAAAATCAGTTCTAGTTAGAGAATAGTGCCAGATCATTGTTATGAAGTGAGTGGGAAAAACGTTTGAACAATGTTGCAAAAAAGAGGTTATTAGGCTCCATGTACACGGGACGTTTGGAAAACACTTCTGAATGATGGAAACTGACTGCTGGAAAACGTAGGTTAAAAAAAGTCTGTTTAGCCGCGTTTGCATAATGCGTTTAGAAGCGTTTTTTTAAATATAACATCAGGAGACCTTCCAAAATGCCCAGAATGCACTGAAAAATAGTAAAAAAGTAACTATTTCAGACATTTTGAGAGAAATAGAGAAAGCAGAAGCAGAGAGAGCAGTATGTGTTGAGAGGACCGGTCTTTTCTGGTTTTATTCACTATGGATTCCATCATGAGCATAATGCAGCACGTTCTACCATTTTTTCCTTCACAAAAAAACCTGGAACTGACTGCGCTGGTGTGCTAGGTCCATTTGAGTACATGGAATACATTTGAATGCATGGAAAACGCTTTGCATGCATTTCTGATGATGAAAAAAGGCTCTGGACAGTATTGGATATGGAACAGTTAACAAACGCTTCTAAACACAAACTCTTATAAACGCGGTCACACGCGTTTACACCGTTTACAAGCATTTGGTGTTTGAAACTCTGATAAAATCTACTCCTGAACGCACATTTGGTGCGTTAAAAAAAACGACTGTAAACTCAACTGCCTGTAAACAACATAGTGTACATGGACACATAGGAAAACATTAGGTCAGGGGCTGCTGAAAAAAACGCAGAAAAGCTCCTGAACGTCAGTTCATCAGCTGCAGTGTTCATGAACCCTTATCCCCAGTTTACATATATGCGGCCAAGCAGGCCGCGTTTTGCATGGGCACAAGAGTCCATTCATTTGAATGGACTCCCGTACCCATGACATGCAGGGAAGAAGTCCCTG
Source organism: Staurois parvus (assembly GCF_062004578.1). Taxonomy (NCBI): domain Eukaryota; kingdom Metazoa; phylum Chordata; class Amphibia; order Anura; family Ranidae; genus Staurois; species Staurois parvus. Next base: position 1,424,792 of record NW_028318066.1, read on the forward strand.
CACTTCTTTGGAAAACAGAGCCCGCACAGGAAGCTCGGTTCCCAGTACGGTTGCGTTTTCCAGTGCGGGCAGCGTGCCATTAGAACTAATGGCACCCGCCCGCGGGTCCGCATTTCTCTGTGCGGGTGGTGCGGCTTCATGGATTTTCATGCGAATCCGCAGCGGCACCACCCGTACAGATGTCAACCTAGGGTTAGAGCAAGGTCACTGTTGCATAGTAATACTGTTAGCTTAAGCAATCCTTTTTGGAAATGTAATGCTCGATCATGCCATTGACAGAAGTATGCTGCCAGTTTATTTTTAACTTTACAGGTCAACAAAATAAGGGAAAGTAGAAATAGTTTCATGTTTGTTGAAATACAGGGAGTCTTCTGACTTCTCCCACCATCCTCTTCATGCACTTCCAACTATAATTCATTTTCCCAATTTAGCCACAAATATCTACAGATGGCCAAAAGAGGGACAGTTGGACAGTTCAGTAGTTAGCACTTCCTACTGGCAGTACTAGGGTTTGAATCCCAACCACGGCACCACCTGCCTGGAGTTTGCATGTTCTCCCTGTGCCTGCGTGGGTTTCCTACGGGTACTCCGGTTTCTTCCCATGCTCCGAAGACATACTGGTAGGTTAATTGGCTCCTGTCTAAATTGGCTCTAGTATTTGTATGTATGAATGTGAGTTAGGGACCTTAGATTGTACACCCCTTGAGGTGAATGTACAATATATATGTAAAGCGCTGCATAAATTCACAGCACTATATAAGTACCTGAAATAAATAAAATAAATAAACTTTGGTTTAACATGAACATTTCAAGTAAAATATGAAAGAACTGAGGTCTGGTGTAATGAATCCTTGAGGTAGAGACAGGTATATTTTATTTTAACATGTCATGCTAAGTTTACTTCCACACTAGGCATGTTGGCAGGTGCAGTTAGCTTGATAGCTCTGTTCTCATTATAGCATGGTAGAGGGGAAAGTTGTAATTAGGTGTAAGCCCCCCCCTTTAGAATAGTCCCTCCTTAGTGATGTCATGAGTGAAATTAGTGTCTATCTAAATGGCATCATGAGAGGAAGGACCCTTTGCAGGCTGAAATCGCATGCAAGGTGGTACAGAACATGAGAAGAATTGCAGGTTCCGCAGCAGGGGTGCAAAAGGCCTTGGAGGTTTGGACTTAGTCCTGTTATGTGAGTAATGGTAGAATGCTGGTAATGAGTGAGCCATCTGGGAGCGTGCCTGGCAGGGCAGAGCCATATAAAGGACAGTGAGAGAGAGCCAGGGGCGTACTGATGACTCATGGGGCCCCTGGGCAATAGGGGATCATGGGGCCCCCGTGTCCTCGCCCATACCCAAAAAAGCCTATGAAAAAGCTAATGAAAAGTACCAGGGGCATCTCATGGGGCCCCATACTGACCCCGGGCCCTCGGGCAGTGCCCAAATGCTTGAATGGTCAGTCCGCCCCTGGAGAGAGCTTGGTATACTAAAAAGGGCAACTTGATTCCACAACCCTCAGCAGCTAATTATATATGGGAAAGTGTTCCCAACTCTGTGATGCTCCTGAGGAGAGGAAAGGAGGTTTCGAGGAAAGATGGCTTAAAGGGGAGTTCCACCCACAAGGGGAAGTTCCACTTTAAAGATTGGTCCCCTGCTCCCCATTAAGGATTGGCACCTTTGGGGAGCCCGGGGGGGGGGGGAACGGGTACCCAAATTTGACAGGTACCCACTCCCACTTCCACTTTCATACCTTTAGGCTACTTGAAGCACTGCACTTCCGATGTACCTCGCCGCGGCAAATACGTCGCATCCTCCTGCCTGTTGGTTCCTGAGATGTATGTGTCATCAATCCCAGAAGTCAATGGGCATCCCCCACTCTGCAATGAGTGCGCCATGCTTTCTTCTCACTGCGCAGGCGCAAGATCAGGAGGTGCATGCTGGGTAGCCAGCTGCACCATATTCTTTAAGAAAGTGTGGCTGGGTTTCAGATGCCCACAGTGAAGATGGAAGAACACAGGATCATGTGGGGCCAGTGAGTATCTTTAAAAAAAAACAAGGAAGACAAAAAAATTACATCTGCAGTATATGCCATTTTGCATGGCATAAGCTGCGACTGTCACGGAGGAACTTTAAAAAAAAAAAAAAACATGACTGGAACTCCGCTTTAAGATAAAATCCTTCTGCATTTATCAGTATCACAGAGGGGGTGGCAGGGAGCTGCAGTTAGAGCTCTGTGAGAGCTGATTGGAGGATAGGGACACCCTCCCCCCTTCACACAGCACACAGGAGCTGTCTTCTGAGCTCCCCCCCTCCTCCACACAAATTTATCTCATGTTTCAGGAAAACATCTCAGAAGTGATTAATGCTGATAACAGAGGAACAAAGTATCAGAGAGAAAGGACACTTAGAGCTTTGGAGATAGAGATATATATGCTTTATTCAGATTTCCTGACTGAGGTTTACAACCACTTTAAAGATGTGCACTTGTGCTCTGCAACTACAGAATGCCTAACCTTACATGTGGAATTCCGTTCTGAAGATTATGCTAGGGTGTCACTGTGATATTATTATTATTATTATACAGGATTTATATAGCACCAACAGTTTGCTCAGCGCTTTACAATATAATGGGAGACAATACAGTTCAATACAAGAGGGTTAGGAGGGCCCTGCTCCTTGGATCGTACAATCTAAGAGATGTCACGGAACTCTCCAGTCAAGTGCAGAACATGTTTTATGCTGTGGACATTCCTTTATTCTTAATTATTTGCTGGGGATATTGGGAGTGGACCTACGGCCAGGAGTATGACACAATATGGTGGAGGGTTTTTTTTATAAATAACAGTCATGTCATACCTGCCATGTGCAATGGTTTACAAGCCTTTTCTATATGGGTCCCACACTGACGCTTCTGGGTCCTACCCCTTGACCAGTGCCCCCAACAGCAAGCCACTTGCTATGGGGGCACTGGTGCATGCTCTCTTCTGAGCCTGGCTCCATAAGACACCTAAAGCCATGGCTCAGCCCTGCCCCCTGCTCTCTCCTCATTGGCTCAATGGCTTTTTTTTTTTATAATTTCTACATTTTCCAAAAAATTGTAACCTCCAAAAAAACTCACCATGCCTCTTACTAAATACCTTGAACTGTCTATTTTCCATAAATGGGTGATTTGGGGGGTATTTGTACTATCCTGGTGATCAGTTATCAGACATACATATATACCTTGGTTTGTGGACTCTATAACTTTCCTACAGATTAAATAATATACACTAATTTGGGGTATTTCAACCAGTGAAAAGTAGCAGAATACATTTTGACCTAAATTTATGAAGAAATGTTATTTATTTGCAAAATGTTATAACAAAAACAAAGAAAAATACATTTTTTTTCAAAAGTTTCAGGGTTATTTTGTTTTATTTAGCAAAAAATAAAAACTCAGTGCTGCATGACCGCACAATTGTCATTCAAAGTGCAACAGCGCTGAAACCTGAAAATTGGCCTGGTCAGGAAGGGGGTAAAAGTGCCCGATATTGAAGTGGTTAAAAATGCCTGGGGAGACTGAATGTGATTTGTGATAGAAGATACAGCACAGACTTTAGGAAATTCACTCCTACAGCCCTTGCACTGCTCCTGTATAGAGGTGTGTGGGCTCATTTTGTAGGTGATTACACAGAGCTCAGATTAAAGTGAACTTTCTGACAGCCTAATTGCTTTGTTTACTGTATATCATTAGTATTTCACTGAATGCTTTTGCTCTTGCCTCGAATTGCTCGTTAATGGCAAATAAAGCTATGCGCTATGAATTCCCACACAGTCATGTTCTCAAAAAGTGATTATTTTCAATATAGCTTGGTACATTCATTAAAATTGCATTTTGCAAAACAATATTTTCTTTCTCACTTAGATTCTGGCTGTGAGCACCTGAGAGCGATTGCTTTAAAAACCCAAATGAATAATCATACATGAATTCTAGCTCATCTCATTTTACAGACATCTAACCATTATCCCACACTGTCTGGTTTCCTCTGCTGAATGAGCACATTATAGACACCTCTGTACTACCTGCAGATATCAAGCACTTGCAAATTGTGTTGGTATGCCATCTGGCCCAGACATAAATTCAGTGTGCAGCAAAAATATGTTTTTTTGCTTTACATAAGTATTGCAACAATGAAAGAACATTAAGTAGGCTTCTGCAGAGAAAAGCAAGGTGTTGTAGAGGTAGAGAGAGGAGTCACCTGTAATCAGACCAGATTGTGATGAATTTACTATGATGTCACTGCGATGATTAATGTATTGGAAGGTTGGGGTGACCCTCGGGTTGTAGGAGGTCAACCCCGATAGATAACAAAATGCCACGTCCCTGTATAGAATTTTGAGAAGAAAAATGTGGAAATGGACTTTCTAGCCACTTGAATACAGCTTGAATATCCCTTGCCTCTTTGAAGGATTACTTTGTTGGTACTATCCATACTGCTACCATCCTTTGCAATCATTCTACATGGTCGGTGGGATATTAGCTGTGGGCGAATTGTGCAATGATATCATACAAGATATTTTTTAGAGATGATGTGGTGTTTATAAAGAAACATTGATTTTATCTTTTTGTGTACCGAGTTTCTGTGCCTAGAAAGTCCATTTCCACATTCTTCTTCTCAAAAGTCACTGCGATGAAAGCTGACAGTACCAAAATAGATACAGTTACCATTTTCTTCACATGAACTCTTGCTGAAGTAGGGGTATCTATGCCCAGAATGGTTGAAAATTGTATGGGACCAGTTAATAAATGACATCATATGCTTACATGTTCAATATACTGATCACCATTTTCAGATTGGCTTCTTTGCACTGGATGAATTCTACAAAAGTAATGAAATGAGTAAAGGATCCCATGACTTCAAAGAAGGGTTCAAATACTCTTCTGCTCTAGTAGTCTTCAAGCTCTTAATTGTGAACTGAACACACTAAGCATATAAAGCAGACAGTATTCTCTACCAATAATACATTCTTGTTTTAGGGAGGTAAAATACAGCTTTAAAGTAAACATGTCTTCATTTTATAATAAATAAATAAATACATTTTAAGTGACAGGCCTATATAGATAGGACCTAAGGATGCCTCTAAGTATAACTACATAACTTGTAGATCTCACTGGGAACTTCAAAGCACGGAAAGCTCTAATGTTAAAACAAAAACTTCAATTCATGTTTGGTCCTGTACCCAAACTCTCCTCTGGGCTTTACCATCCGTCAGGAAGACTGTCCAACATGAGGATAGTTCAATAGTGATGAATTGGGAAAGCATACTGTGGCACTGCGTCAGGAGCTGTGTATTAGAACTCTTTTGGTTAAACTTTATGGACATGCATCTTTTTACAACCTAACTTTGTATCTTTGTGGACTTGGTAGCTTTTAATGACCTTTACAAAGCATAAAACAAAGCATGCAGTGGCGTCTCTATGGGAGTGCGGACCACACCCGGGTGACACCCACCAGAGAGGTGACACCTAGGGCAGTCCAGACACCAGTAAGAGCCCGATTTCTCCTTTCAAAAAACATCTGTGGGACAGGACAAGCTGTTTGTGAATGTAGGGGTGGCTGGCTGCACCTGTGTTGGCACAGAGTGGTTATTACAGTGTCACAGTGCACATTTCCAGAGGCTGGATCTGCTCTTCCTTCTCCTGACCCTTTCTCCCTGTGCCCACCCACACTCTGTGCAACCCGTGCAGTGCAGTGAAGGGGATGTGTGGGTGGGACATTATAAACATAACATCTGGCAGATCCAGCGTGAATACTGAAGACCTCTGACTGAGTGATGAGCCTCCAGGGACTATCCAAATGTAAGCATTGTGACTGGACTCTCCATCCTCCCTTCCTACCTTCTTTCCTTCAAATCTCTCTCCCTCTCTTTCTTACTTTGTCCTTCAACAGTAGCTGTTATAACTGCAGTCAAAGACTTTAGAATTGTTTCATCAGCATATAGTAGGACTTGGTCCTTTGTGATTTGAAGTGGGTTCAAACTGCTTTGCTCTTGTTTGGATGCATTGCTGGTGTATATGCAGTTTTCCTACATTTTACCTGCAGTCTTATAGATTTCTATTAGGTTGCACGTTTTTTTTCTGCATTTTCTGAAAGCACACTAAAAGTGGGGGGGTTGACACAATGTTTTACCAGACCACGTGACACCAACCCTAGTGTCGCCACTGAAGGCATGCAAGCACATTAGGCATAAAGGTAATCTCTAACAACAGCTGTGCAGCCTCCTTGCTCCTAAAACCCCTGCCAGTGCATTCTTAATTTATTGATTACGGGTACTTATATAGCGCCATCTTTTTATGCAGTGCCTTACATATATATATTGTACATTCACATCCCTAACCCTCAATGAGCATACAATCTTAGGTCCCTAACTTACATTTATACATGCGCATACTAGGGCCAATTTAGACAGGATCCAATTAACCTACCAGCATGTCTTTGGAGTGTGAAACCAGAGTATCTGGAGGAAACCTACGCAGGCACAGGGAGAACATGCAAACAGCAGGTAGGTGGTGCCATTGTTGAGATTCGAACCAACGACCCTAGTACTACCAGGCAAAAGTGCTAACCATTTAGCCACTGTGCTGCCCTTATGCAGTATACTAACTTCTCTTTTCTCTTCAATAGCCATTCTTAAGCCCAGCCATTTCTGACCATGGTTCTGTGAAACCCTAGGATTCCTGCAGAAGTTGTGAGGGGTTTCTTAAACTTTGGTTGATTGACCTTCCATCTGATGGCCCCTGTATAGTTCTGAGGCCAGTGCTACTTGACAGAGCCATCATAATGATACCAATGAAGTTTTTAGCTACCTGCAATGGTGGCCTTCTCACCACCACTGAAAGGAGCGTATTCTTCCCTCTACCCCCAAATGAATTATGTTTTTCAGGGATTCTTTGCAGCCTGAAAATTATTTTAAGCATTCCAGAGGTTGAGTAGGGCTGCTCTGGCCATACAGTCTGTCTGTAGCCATGATGCAGTGCTATAGAGGTATCTAAAGTTGGAGACAAGTACAGGAGAAAAGTGGAGTGACAATACCAATCCGGTGAGTATAATATAGAGTATGGGTAGGAAGTGTCATACATGTAATCAGAGGTCTGTCATGCCCATGTTAAAGTAGATCTCCCTGAAAGAGATATGACCCTGAAAAGGTGTCCTAGAGACTTTGAACACATGTGCGTGTGTTCATGCTGAGTCCACATGAACTGAATAACCCTTTTTGAGTGGACATACCCTTTAAAACTTCACATTATAACCTTCTTTGCCAAATTCTTCTCCTATCTCTCTTCTTGTAAGCTTGAGGTGACAAATGTTATTATGCTAAAATGTTTATCACTAAAAATGCACATTAATGCATCAGGCCACATTCTTTTTTGGATGTGACCTGTTTATCTTCCCTTGATTTGCCTTATAATTGCAGCTAGTGTGTAGTATGGTTTGTACAACCCTAAAATAAAAGTTGAAGACAAATTTACCTATCTAGGGGAACTATGCGCCAATGGATATAACCCACAAAAATATAATTAAACTTGTCAGTACCACAGTACCATAATGTATTAGAAAAACAATTTTGCACATAATTAAAAATATATTAATTATAATACTCCATTTATAAAAAAAAGATGTGATTGCAAGCAGTTAAAATCAGATATTGGCTACAGATATATTCACAAGCTATGATTCCATTAACAGAAAATATGGGATATGTGATATCCTGTTGGCATAGACCCAGGACTATCTGTTAAAGCCTAAATTAAACTAATTATTTTCTTTTTTTTTAAACTTTGGATAGAAAAGGGATGCGTTAACATTTCTGTTAAGTTTTTATTTCTGCCTGTCAACCCACTTGAAAGATTTCTCTCACCTCTTTTTGAAGTGACAACTACACAAGAAATGGGGGCTTGCTGGCATCACTGGGATGGGAAGACAAATACATCAATGAAAACATTATCCTTCTGCACTCTACATAAATTGTGTTTTTGTCTATGTCCACATAGGAGAGCGTTCCCATCACTTCCTCTCCTACCATCTTTTCAGCAGGGACATGGCAATTGAAAGTGACAGATACTTTAATCCTTTCTTGTTCTATTAAATAAATAAATTGACTGGGGTTGGGTTTTAATTAAAAAATAAAAATATGCAACAAGACAATAAACTAACTGCTAAATAAATAGGTGATTATTCTATCTACTGGAATTAACTAATGTATGTACATTTAAATAAATACAGTTACATTAGCTAAATCATAATTTAATAAATCTAATTGAAATATCTTTAAGTAACTAAATCCTAACATAATTGAATAAATAGTATTTAAATATATTTAAAAGTAACCAAATCACAATTAGCTTGGTCATAGAACCAAATTGAATAATTATTCATTTATATTCCAATGTTGTTTATAGAGATGGCATTTATTGACAACATGGAAAGGCTAATTATTGAAACTAAGTAAATTAAGTTTAACCTCTTGACGCCGAGGTCACACAAATATGTGGCCTCACAGAACTGGGCTTTTTTCCCTGGGGCCGCATATTTGAGTACCTGTCTTTGTGTTGGGATTTTGCTGCACAGCGCGCTCCCAGCACAAAGACTGGGGTGTCATTGAGAGCCCTGGGTCCCGTTCTAATGATCTGTACCCGGGACTCCTGAGTGATCGCTGTGCTAGCCTCTGATTGGCTATCACAGTGATCAGTCACTGTGAAGCCCGCCTCCCTTGTTTTTTTCTCACTGAATGGAGGAGAGAGATACATAGTATCTCTCCTTGCAGAAAGAAAAAACAACGGTTTGTAAAAAAATAAATAACAAAATGTTAAAAAATAAAATTAAAAAATACCTAGAGGTACCTCAGTACCTCTTAGTTCAGTACCAGGATTATTGTTTGGGTCAAAGGCAGGTTTAAAGGTCAAGGTCAAAGGTCAGGATTTTTTTTTTATTGCATCAGTGTCAGTTAGTGTCAGTGTATTTTAGGAAAAAAAAAACAAAATATGCACTATTGTTTCTGGGCTGTACTATGGGTACAAACAACAAATAACATACAGTGGGGATTGAAAGTTTGGGCACCCCAGCTAAAAATTTGTATTAATGTGCAAAAAGAAGCCAAGGAAAGATGGAAAAATCTCCAAAAGGCATCAAATTACAGATTAGACATTCTTATAATATGTCAACAAAAGTTAGATTTTATTTCCATCATTTACACTTTCAAAACAATAGAAAACAAAAAATGGCGTCTGCAAAAGTTTGGCCACCCTGCAGAATTTATAGCATGCACTGCCCCCTTTGCAAAGCTGAGACCTGCCAGTGTCATGGATTGTTCTCAATCATCGTCTGGGAAGACCAGGTGATGTCAATCTCAAAGGTTTTAAATGCCCAGACTCATCTGATCTTGCCCCAACAATCAGCACCATGGGTTCTTCTAAGCAGTTGTCTAGAAAACTGAAACTGAAAATAGTTGACACTCACAAAGCTGGAGAAGGCTATAAGAAGATAGCAAAGCGTTTTCAGATGTCAATATCCTCTGTTCGGAATGTAATTAAGAAATGGCAGTCATCAGGAACAGTGGAAGTTAAAGTAAGATCTGGAAGACCAAGAAAAATATCAGACAGAACAGCTTGCAGGATTGTGAGAAAAACAATTCAAAACCCACGTTTGACTGCACGATCCCTCCAGAAAGATCTGGCAGACACTGGAGTTGTGGTACACTATTCCACTATAAAGAGATACTTGTACAAATATGGTCTTCATGGAAGAGTCATCAGAAGAAAACCTCTTCTACGTCCTCACCACAAAAATCATCGTTTGAACTTTGCAAATGAACATATAGACAAGCCTGATGCATTTTGGAAACAAGTTCTGTGGACCGATGAGGTTAAAATTGAACTTTTTGGCCGGAATGAGCAAAGGTACGTTTGGAGAAGAAGGGGCACAGAATTTAATGAAAAGAACCTCTGTCCAACTGTTAAGCATGGGGTTGGATCAATCATGCTTTGGGGTTGTGTTGCAGCCAGTGGCACAGGGAACATCTCACGAGTAGAAGGAAAAATGGATTCAATAAAATTTCAGCAAATTTTGGATGGTAACTTGATGCCATCTGTGAAAAAGCTGAAGTTAAAGAGAGGATGGCTTCTACAAATGGATAATGATCCTAAACACACCTCGAAATCCACGGGGGATTACATCAAGAGGCGTAAACTGAAGGTTTTGCCATGGCCTTCACAATCTCCTGACCTCAACATAATTGAAAATCTATGGATAGACCTTAAAAGAGCAGTGCGTGGCAGACAGCCCAGAAATCTCAAAGAACTGGAAGACTTTTGTAAGGAAGAATGGGCAAAGATACCTCAAACAAGAATTGAAAGACTCTTGGCTGGCTACAAAAAGCGTTTACAAGCTGTGATACTTGCCAAAGGGGGCAATACAAGATATTAACTCTGCAGGGTGCCCAAACTTTTGCAGACGCCATTTTTTTGTTTTCTGTTATTTTGAAAGTGTAAATGATGGAAATAAAATCTAACTTTTGTTGACATATTATAAGAATGTCTAATCTGTAATTTGATGCCTTTTGGAGATTTTTCCATCTTTCCTTGGCTTCTTTGTGCACATTAATACAAATTTTTAGCTGGGGTGCCCAAACTTTCGATCCCCACTGTATATGGTATTGCTGCTATCATAAAGAGCTGAAAAATGTATGTGTTGTTCTTTGGTGGTAGGTTATGGTAGTAACAAGAAACGCACAGCTAAAATTAAAAAAAAAAATTTTTTTGACTATTTTTGGCCAGCTTTCCTTTGATAATAATAAAAATCAGGAGATATCCATTACCATTTACCACCAAATGAAAGCCCAATTTGTCCTGAAAAAAACAAGGTATAGTTCACCTGGATGTACAAAGTAGTTGTAATGGTATGTACGGTTTTACTAACACATGGAAAAGTTGTAAACTTTTACTTAGGCTTTAAGATTTGTTTTACCCTTAGGCGTGAAGGGGTTAACCTCCAGGCAAACAGCTAAATACATGTAAGAAATACACATATGAGAAAGGTTTTACCTGTCAAAGCATGGGTATTTCTGTGCATTCATTCCTGATATTACACATGGGCAGCCTGGTGACCTGACTGTTCCCTACTGCAATTAAATGGCTACCTGTGTTGGTTCTCCCAGTTTTAAATTCTGCTGTATGTGGGATTCCAAGTCAAATTCAGGTATTTACTCTAATTGCTTTTAAAAATAGCCTTGGGGTGTATTTTTTAAATTTTGTGCTGTGCAAATGAGGCACACTAAAATGTTCTCAGGCTATATTCTCCGCAATTTGAATGTGTGAATGCGAAAAATATCCCATTATGGTGACTAGACTGAGCTGAGGAGCATCCTCATTTCTTATGATAGTCAGGGCCATCTAGTGGGGTATTTTCCACATTCACACTTATGAATTGCAGAGAACATTTAATCTTGCCCCATTTGGATTAAAAAGATTTACATGCAGTTTCAAAGAATGAGCAGCTGTGCATTTTTTTTATAAATATACCTCCTAAAGTGGTAGTAAACTTGATAATTTAAAAAAACTTTCCCCTGCAAGGTAATGTCATAATGTGCTAGTATGCATCGCCCCAATCTTACTCTTCTCTGGTTCCCCAACTGCGCTTCTGGTCCTTCCCCCTTGTGGAGTGCCCCCAAAGCAAGCTGCTATGGGACACACAGAGCATGGCCCAGTCCCACCCCCACCTCACTGGCTGTAATTGCTTTGTCTCAGCCAATGAGGAGAAAGAGTCCAGGGAGAGCCGAGGCTCCTATGCACATTGCTGGATCAGGATCGGGCTCAGGTATGTTTTAGGTGGGTTGAGGGGGGAGCTGCACCCTGAAGGTTTTTTGCATAGAATGCATGAAGGTAAAAAAATTTCAGCCTTTAGAACCACTTTAAAGATTTTCAATGAACACATATCTGCATGAACTGGTGATTCCATCTGCCTGCAATACAACTTTATTATGTACAGAAAAAATATAAAGAAAGGGAAAGAACCCAAAAAAGTGGGAAAATAAAAGAAAAAGAGTAAAGGGAGAAAAGATATACTTAACCCCTTTGTGCCGGCGCCTCCTGGCCCTTTAAGGGGTTTCTGACGCCGGGAGGCTGGGCAGGGGTTAGGGTCATTTGACCACCGTGATTAGCTGTCATGCCATTCACATGATTGGAAAAGGTCCCGATCGCAAGAAGAGATCAGGACCTGTCCGTGGGACACCGATACATTTGCTTGGAGCGCGCAGAGTGCGCGCTCTCAGCACGTTTGTTTACAAATGGAATGCAAATGTGTGGCCGCTACTCGTCAAGGCCGAGCTACTGAAAGGCTGCATAATTGCGTATGCTCGGCGTGAAGGGGTTAAAGAGCAACTTCACTTTTGTTGAGGAAAAAACAATCTCTTCTGGTTGATCAATGTACATTGCAAGGCTTTTAACAAACTTTGCTGCAGATGAGAGGGTCTGCTTCTTTATAATCCCCTGGTGCACTATCAGTGTTCTAATGAAAAAGGTTGAAGGGCCTGCATCCCTTTAGAAGTAATTAATCCATAGGGAATATCTCACCAAAAACTGAAATTCTTATTGCAGGGATTACCTAAAATCGGATTTTCATTTTAGTGCAGGTTTCTGGGAAAATCAGTGAGCATTCTGCACACCAATAGTGTATAGATCACCTCCAAGTTGCCATAGTGACTTATATTTTATGGAGAATCACAGTTCTGCAGTTTAAAAAAGAAGTATATATTTTTTAATAACATTAAATTACAACATGGCTTGTGTAGCAATTGTATGTAGCGCTACCCTCGTGAGGACCGCTGTAAGACACAGGTCCCCAAAGGTTGCCCTGACCTTGCAAGCCTCCCGACACCCCTGACACTCTGGGTTCAGACATAATGAACAAAGGAAACAATTGCACAGACAACTGCATTCCATAAAGCAATTGAGTATTTACTAAGAATTGTTCCCTCAGCAGACAGTAGATAGTGTTTATGCAAATACTTCTCAATGTAACCACCACCTTGTTGGGCTCAAAGTGTGAACACAGGTGGACTTCCAGAGATGAACACAATGATTCAAACAGTGTTTCAAATATGCTCAGTGGGAGCCTTTGACCCCAGGTATGAAAAGGAAAAGAAAGACTTCTCCATGTCAGCCTGCTCCCTTAAAATCCTAATGCCACAGGTCCAGAAATAGCAATGCACTTTGTAAGAGCTAAATGTATGAGCTATGAAATCAACAAATTCTAAACAGAGTCCATCTTTAACATGTGCACAGATATTGGCATGGAGTTCTTGGCTGGAGGAATGTTAAAAGAGAGCCTTGGTGGAAAGAGTGTCCTGGTTCTTCAGCTTGCTCAATAGGGGCCCAAAGAGATTTTTGTGCAATGGCAACCAGCAATTATGGATATCACATATGAATGGTTATTGACAGAGACTGCTAATTTCTGGGACGGTGTGGGAGTAGAAGGTGTCTGCATGCAGTGTCCTTTAGTGAGGAGTGTACACAGTGTGGGCCTCTGCCCGCTCACCAATTCTGATGACACCAAAGCTCAAGGGAATCAGAATGTCCTGGAAGGACTCCTGCAGAATCTGTAACCAGGGTAGGGGGTGCCTGGCCGACTCCCTTGTAACACTGAGATTCCACTGTTGCTGTGGCAGTGACAATGTGCATGTCTCTGGTCAGTTACTCTGCCAACAGGAAGGTGAGGACAGATGATTGGCTTGCAGGTCTGTAGCTCACCCACCAAAGACTCTCCACACCATCAGGACCATGTGACCTACTTAACTCTCCACAGCAGCCAGGTTCCTTCTTGTAATGTCAGCCTGTAGTCCCAAGAGGAAGAGCTTTCCAAAATATATATCCTCTCCCACAGGGGCGGACTGACAACTCATGGGGCCCCTGGGCAATAGGGGATCATGGGACCCCTGTGTCCTCGCCCACACTCAAATCACACCCAAAAAAGCCTATGAAAGGTACCAGGGGCATCTCATGGGGCCCCCTACTGAGCCCGGGCCCTCGGGCAGCGCCCGAGTTCCCAAATGGTTAGTCCGCCCCTGCTCTCCCAGTATTTTTCTTCTCTTCCTCCAGCTGGCCGGAACTGTTCACAACAGTATTGGCTCCTTATAAAAATCTCAGCCTTCTGGTCTACATGTCCCACAATCTCCAGCTCTTTGTTGGGCCCCCTTCTCTTTTTCTGTGCCTTTGACCACAATGTCACTATTACACTAGAGGGGGCATTAGCTCAACATAGTTCCTATTATGAATGTCTTGTGATATGGCACAGGTAAGTTAGCCAGCACTGGGCTACATCTATATGCTATATTATTTTTTTTACGTACTATATTTTTTCCACGAAAGTGGAGTTACTTTTTAAACTAGAAGTGAAGGTGATGGCAGTTAGATAGAACTGAATTTAGCAGAGTCTTAGCTCATGTGGCTGGCGAGAGAGAGCCCGTTGCTTATGGCGGAATGGCGCTATATTATCAGAAGCAGAGTAACACACTTTATTGCGTACAATGAGAAGCAACATTCCTATTTAATACAGCTTACTGTCTTTCTACATTTCACTTTAAGGTTTAGGCATTCCAGACACAAGACACATTTTACATTTCAAGAGAAACCTTTATTAGTAGACTAAACTAGGAAGACATATATCACGGGTTATCTGAGTGCTCTGTACTTATTAATACTGTTTAACCTTGTTTTGTTGAGGGGGTATTCAACGTAAAAATGTCTTTTCTGACAGCATATAATCTGGGCAACTGTGACTATCACACCTATGACATCCCTGTATTAAATATGGTGGGATAGAAGAGAATGCTAAAATAGCTCTCTGCTCCCTGCTGAGCACATCAAGACATCGATTTCTAGAGAATTTCAGGCTGGAGCATCATGTGATATTAACACTGCTACGGCTCGCTCGTTTGCCAGGCTGGAGACAGGAACTGCTTCTTTTATGTTCTTATTTACAGAAATTCACCTCTTATTACAAATATTAAAAATGTTCATATATATCATCTACATAAAAATACAATTGTTTTCACGGGCATGCATATTCAATTCTACAGTAGTTAGAAATAAAAATCATTCTTGGAATGATATTTTTACTGCTTGTCATTAAAAGAGAAGTATGAGATTTTGTTTCTTTTAAAAATCATACTTACCTAGGTGGATGCAACATCAGCCCAATGCTGCATCTGTCCCCCGCTGACTTTAAGTGTGAGAACTCAGCAATCACATGACCACTTATCGCTTATCGCTGAGTTCTCACAGCCACTCTGAGCAGAGAGCGGTAACTGTCAGTCACCGCTGTCTGCTCTGCCCCTCGGGCTCAATGGAGTGCTGGGCTGTTGAGAGGGATGGAGCAGGTGGCTCAGGCTGCCGCTTCAGACTCTGGGGTGGATCCCGAATTTAAAATCGAGATCTTTCCCCAACCTGGACCGGCTGAGTGACGTCAGCCGTCAGCGGACTTCAGCCCGCTGTCAGCTGGAAACGGGTCACAGGAGTGCAGAACGAACTGCACTCCTTTGATCCACAGGAGAAATACAGCCAAGCGAGCTTTGGCTGTATTTCTCCTTTAAAGTTTATATAAATTGCAAATTGAACTGCCCCTTACGTGCAATTCATGCGCAATGTAAACAGATCTGAACGCAGGTGTATTGTGTGTTAGAGGCTCATTTACACAGCTCCTTTTAGGTCAATAGGATTTAGCTTTGTAAGTCAAAACAGCAAAAAATTGGACCCACAATCTGATTTAGACAATATTTGATAATAATAATAACGAAATTTATTTTATATAGCACCTTTAAAGGTAGCTTGTCAAAGAGCTTTACAAAGAAAACACAAGAAATACACAGGCAGGGGCGGACTGACCATTTGGAAACTCGGGCACTGCCCAAGGGCCCGGGGTCAGTAGGGGGCCCCATGAGATGTTCCTGGTACCTTTTTCATAGGCTTTTTTTAGTTTGGGCAAGGACACAGGGGCCCCATGATCCCCTATTGCCTGGGGGCCCCATGAGTTGTCAGTCCACCCCTGTACACAGCATAAAATAAAGGAAAAAAGGGACAATTACATGAAAGCTTGTCTAAAGAAAACAGTTTTTAGATTTGATTTGAATGAGTTTAGAGAACATGACTCTCTGATGAGGACACAAATGTATTTTATGCTGTATGCATATAAATGTGTGTGCAAACAATTAAATTTGTGTTAGCAGGTTTGACAAATCACCCCAAAGGGCCACTGAGGAACTGCAAGCTAAGTCAGTTACATTGTTGTGGGCATTACCACTTCCAGGCCAAAGCCACTTCATGGCTATAGTCACACACACTTACAGAAGGACTGCATAGTATTATCAATGATTGCTGTATTAGTGTCACTGGTGATGTCAGTGTCAGTTAGTCTGCCTCCTACCCGGGGTCAGTTAGTGTCAGATTTCCTGCTGTACTATCACAGTCCCGCTATAAGTCACTGATCACTGCCATTACTAGTATAAAAAAATTAATTAAAATTCTGATATATACCATAGTTTTTAGATGTTATAACTTTGACACAAACCAATCAATATATATGTATTGTGATTTTGTATTTAACCAAGACATGTAGAGGAATTTTGGTCTCAATTTATGAAGAACGTTTTTTATTGTTTTTTATCAGATATGTTTTAAAACAGAAAGTAAAAAGTATTGTTTTTTTTCAGAATGTTCCTTTTTGTCTTGAATTCCTTGGAAAAAAAGCTGTGCTCTTCCTGCTATGTGAGGGTGCCTATGCACTGTTTCTACAGCCTCATAACTGTATATCTAAAGTGTGAGATCAAAGGGACTGCTGCCTCTGAATGCTAGTCTCAGGAGAGTTGGCGTGAGATTTGGTGCTTTCACTGCTGTGCTTCTCCTTCCTTGGGGCCTTTACAAGAGGAAGCAAAACCCTGCCTTTGCCAAGATTACTGCCTTCACATACAGACAAAGTGCAAGGACAAGGCATTGTAAGTTAGAATGACAAAAGATCAACTGCAGTAGGACCACGTGCAGCATTGGTGACTAGCCCTTTGCTCCCTGTCTGCCTTTTCTGACACAGCTTCCAGAGCTTAGTTCCTCTTTAATGTCTTATCCAAGTTCTTAATTTTCTGAAAATGATAAGTAGAGCGTACTTCTTATACTTATCTATATTGAAACATTTCATGACACCATGAAGGTAGCTTCTAGGCTAGTTGTTAATATGGGTGTAAATGCTGGGGGTATGTTCCCAGCCCTCATTTCAGTTGAGGGAAGGAATGAGTTGTGAAACATTTTCAATATTACAGAACAAGTCCAGTTGCATTGGACTAACTTCTACCAGCTATAACATGACTTGCAAAAATTAAAGCCTTCACATGTATGCAAATCTGTACTATTTATGAGGTAGCTAATTTCTCTTGGGCTAGAGTTGTGTGAAGCCATTGAAAGGATGATGAAATGCATTTTGAAATCCTAAATGGGGAGACCTCCAGCAGACCGCACTGAGGGTCTTGTTGAAAGTGGAAAACCACGTCGATATGTAACTTATGAAATTTAGGATTGCAGTTCAAGAGATGCTTTGATAATATACTTTGTGAGAACCTTAGACAATGCTCTCTGACCAAGTACAGCAGGATAAAATTCAACAAGCATTATGAAGAACAGAAATGTAACTTTAGAGAAAAAAAAGTGTTTAATGCCAGTGCAGGCATATAAGGTCACTAAAGAAGAAGTCAAATAAAAACTCTGTGAATCACTATTTGTGTGTGAGAGATTATTATTATTATTATTCAGGATTTATATAGCACCAACAGTTAGCACAGTGCTTTACAATATAACAGGGTCTGTACAATTAAAGCACAGTTCAATACAGAAGGAATAGGAGGGCCCTCGTCATGCACCTTGCAATCTAAAGGAGGGGAGAGGTGGTACAAAAAGGTAATAGCTGCAGGGGATGATCTGATGGAGGTTACTCAAGTACAGTTTTTAAGGTGGAAGTAGGGTAGGCTTCCCTGAGATATCAATATAAAATAGCTATGTAAGAAAATAAACAACCTTTTTCTGAAAACAGACATGTGCTACACCTATAGATCTTGTTTTCTTTTAAATGTATCTTTATGCAATGCCATACTGTACCACCATAGATCCAATCTGTCCAGCCACTATGGTCACCTGCTGACAGGATCTCCTGGTCCCTCCCTCCTGTCGGGTGCCCCCACAGCAAGCAGCTTGCTATTGGGGCACCCGCTGCTCCGTGTGTCCAGTCATACATCTTGCTTCTTATTGGCTCACTGGCTGTGATTGACAGCAGTGGGAACCAATGGCTCCCCTTTCTGTCTCAGCCAATGAGAAGAGGGAGTCCTGGAATAGCCGAGATTCCAGTGCACATCGTTGGGTCAAAAGGGGCTTAGGTGGGTATTAGGGGAGGCTGAGGGGCACTGCTGTACACAGACGGTTTTTCACCTTCATGCATAGAATGCATGAAGGTGAAAAACCTTGAGCCTTTAGAACCACTGTAACTCTTCAATAAAACACAGAAATTGAATCCAACACAATTGTACTTTTCAAGGTTCATTGCAGATTATGTTTATCCACTCTTTTGAAGTGTTGGAAAACAATAACAGTCATAAGGTCCGTCTATGTGAAGTACTAAGGGCTAGTTTACACTAGTTTTATTCACCTGAGGAGCAATTCATTGTAGATCACCTTTAAAGGGTGCTTGACAGGCAGTATGCATTATGCCTCATCCTCACTGCCTGTATTAACCCCCTAAAAGTCTACAGCACTTCAGTGGGTTTAAGTACTGCCTCCCAAACACTCTGCAAAGCATCATGGCATGGCGCAGCATGTGTACACCCCCATCCTCTGCCATACATGTAAAAACATGTGTGCATACCCCCCCCCCCCCCCATCCCCAAACCCTAACAATGAGGGAACATGGAAAAAGCAGGTAGGGTCTACATTAGACTGAACTAACTAGCACAAAATAGGAGGCTAGGACAAATGACATCATTAAACTTGCAGTGGCCCCAAAGCACCACTAGATGTCAGCATACATCAGAACAATAGTAAAATAGTATACTGATACAGTTCAATACAGTAACACAAATACACACATTTGGACCATAACACATCTAGATATTATTTAAGCATTCAGGGGATGATTAGAGTCAGGTCTGCTGTGTGGGCACTCCTCCTCCTGAGCATGTCAAAGTTGAGCATTTCTGAAAAGGAAAAAAAAAGTCTGACCTCCCCTGAGGTCATAGGAATCTCCCCTTTTCTTCTCTAGGTTGGTTGTTCTGCCCCCCCCCTCCCCAGTTGTGATGTATCGATGATAGCAGGCACAGACACAAAATTCCTGCAGCTGCATGTTATTCTCTCTCGTCATTGTATAGAAAGGATGCAAAAGTGTTAACTGGTTATATTTAGTGATTTCAACGATCCTCTGTTCCAAGAAATGTCCTGATTTACAAATAGAATACAGACAATGCGTAGATGTATGCACCATTCATGGAGTCATGTTGATACTTCTTCTGTACCTTCTTTTGATAAAATAATAAAGCCACACGGCAAAAATAAAACTCAGACAATTAGGTGAATAATTATCTAATTATCATGGCAAACACATACAGAGATAAAAGGAAAGCGCATGAATTTGATGTGAGCAGAGAAGAAGGTCATTCTCAGCAGATGTAACACACTTTTGTACACATCTTTAGACTGCCCTCTATATTTCCTAATTCACTCCTCTCTCCATCCATACAGCATCTCAGAATTGTGTGGCTCCCTGGAGTTAAATCCATAATATGCGATCTGGAGAAAATCACCCAGCGGGGAATGTGACTGGCCATTCTCTGAGCTGAAATGAAATTCTAATTTTGCAACTAGCTGTTTGAGTATTGTATCTGTATTAACCCCTTTAATGCCAGTAGGGCAGTTATCTGCACAAATACAATGGGGTATGAGTATCAATGGACAAAGCTATCATTTGTGCTGTTGAGGTTCTTTGGCAGTTAATTGCCTAGCCTTGTTAACAAGCCACTTATTCCCAATGAAAATCCCTTTCACCATCCATCTATTGTAGTGTTGAAGCTGCATGTGAATGGGGCAAACCAGTCCACCTATTTAAAGAGTATGTAAACCCAACATTTCATATTCCTGATATGTGCCTACTGTACCATGTACTTGTATGGAAAAGTATCCTCTTCTGTTTGTATTGTGTGGTACCCCTGGTGTTCCTGCCAGTCCCTCTGCTTTCCTATTAAAAACTGACCGCACTAGGCATGAGAGAACAGCGTGATCAGTTTTCTAGCTGTGCTGGGAACTCAGCCTGCTCTGCTCCAATGGTCAGACTTGTCCTGACACACCCCCTGCACAGCCATTCACTGGGAAGAACAGTGTGCTCCTGTTTTTTCTCCCCCAGCTCTTATGCAGCTGAGAACAGAAGTCATGTGATCAAAAAAGGGTATTTATAATGTTTTTTCATATTTAGCACTTCCGCCTGGCAGTACTAGGGTCGATGGTTCAAATCCCAGCCACGGCACCACCTGCCTGGAGTTTGCATGTTCTCCCTGTGCCTGCGTGGGTTTCCTTCGGGTACTCCGGTTTCCTCCTACACTCCAAAGACATGCTGGCAGGTTAATTGGATCCTGTCTAAATTGCCCTAATATGTATTATGAATGTAAGTTAGGGAGCTTAGATTGTACACCCCTTGAGGGTTAGGGACTGATGTGAATGTACAATATATATGTGTAAAGCCCTGCGTAAATTGACAGCGCTATATAAGTACCTGAAATAAATAATAAAAAATTTATATACACGTTTTGCCCTTAATTTCTATTTTAAACTGAATAGGTTGTTTTACAAGGTGCGGATTTACATATACTTTAAAAAGAGAGAAAGTAACAGCTTACTGCAGGAAATTTTTTTTTGACTAATAAATGACCCAAGAATAGGTGATGCCAATGGGGGACAAGGTGTTTCCTTTCAATAGCTATTTACGGCAGACAAATGATAATGCAGATATTTTATAACTTCAGAACCATGTTGAGATAAGCATGCATCGCCCTTCTTAAAACTACATGGGCTCTTTTTGATATTCCTTGATTACTCTCTAAACTTTGACCAGCTGATGCACTGTCTGTTGCTCCGTATCGCCTATTATTGCTTAACAGTTTTGGCACATGGACATTTCTGTTGTCTCCCCCAGCCCACAAGAAGCCATTGGTGCTTTCCCAGCTTCCCTGTATTACGATGTTTGTTCACTTGCCATTCAGTATGCATATTTAAAGTGGAATGTCATGCAAAAAAGTGAACTACCACTGATTCCCCCCAGCCTGTAATTGAGCTGCAAGGTTTTTTTTTTTTTTTTTTTTTGGGGGGGGGGGTGTCAGTACCATTTGTTTTTTGTTACCCACTCTCACTTCCATAATACACACCTAGATTGGGCTCCAAGGAACTTGGTTGCATTACACCACCTGTCATTCAACCCAGATTTTTGATAACATCTATTGTAGTTTTAGAAATGAATTGTTGCCGGAGGGCAGCTCCAGATTGAAGGTAAATAGAAATAAAGTTGCATTTTCTTATTTCTTAAGTGTATTTAAAGCCAAAATATTTGATAGTTTATAATAGGTACGTAGGTAATCAATAAGGCTCTTCCCATTTTTTGTTTTTCTTTTATTGTTTATATGTAATGTTTCTTTGCTGTTTAGATGCTATTGGGGAGATTTAGTTACTTATTTACATATAGAGTATATTTTTATTTTATTGAAAGTGGGACATATACAATGGTACATGTTCTTAAAGGGGGAATATAGGATGCTACAGCACAGTAGATAAACTCTGAATATCTGCTTGCAGTTGAGACAATACAGTGCCAGGAACATATATGTAACACAATACTGAGATGATGAATTTCAGAAAAGGTCAGCTATCTGTGGACAAGATTTCTTTTCTCTTTCACAGAGCAGGAAATAAGAGAGGAAATCTCCAAAGCAGGGGAATTTCCCCCTAACTCCTGTTTCTGTGACTTTCTGTTCTGAAAACAATGGTCCAATAGCGAGGGTAAATCTCTCCAGCGAGGTCACTGACAAAAAAAAATAACAAGGGTTATAACCCTTTCAAGCTGAACAACAGAAAACTAAAAAAAAATCTCTGTTGCAGTGGTTCTGCATTGAGGCTTAGGAGACCAAATATAACAGTTTTACTTACCTGATGCTCTGGTCTCGCAGGATCTTCTGCCCTGCCAGACTGGTCCCCACAGCTTCTTCTTCCCTACACTCCAGTAGGCAAATCATCAAGACGAATGTAGAGTCCATATAACTGTCAATGGTCATCAACACCAATGCACAGCCTGAATGGCCATCAATGGCCATCAAGAGCAATGCAGAGCCCATCTGGTCGTCAAGACCAATGCAGAGCCCATATCGTCATCAGTGGTCATCAAGGCCAATTCAGAGCCCATATGGCCATCATAGCCTTTAGAACCAATGCAGAACCAATATGGTCATCAATGGTCATCAAGACCAATACAGAGCAGAACTGGACATGAGGACGCCAGGGAAAAGTCTATTGCCTGAATGGAGGCGAGCACTGTTTGCCACGGTAGTGAGAATCAGGTAAGTAAAAGATGTTTTCACATCCACTAGACTAAATAGGCAGTTCACCCTTGCAGCATAGACATAGCCCACTTCAAAAGAGGGAGTTTTAGTTTTCTGGAGTCCAGCTTTAACATTCTATACAAAACCAAAATATGTTGATGTTACTGTACATATACTTTCATTATTATTCCAAAAAATGTTAGTGGATTTTTGTTCTAAAGTAAAATTATCCATCAGGTATACAGAGACAAATAACCTATGCTCTTTTTACAGCTTTGCTTTAAAACACTGACATATCAAAGCAGCAATAAAAAAGAATTAGAGTTATATCCCCATATGCACAAATTTAGAACAGGTTGGGACTTGATTGGTGGTTGAAGGGTACGTACTCCAAGCCTTACTACTGACACTGATAGATCAGGCCCAAAGTGGCCTCTGTGCCCCCAAAAAACTGGATCTACATGTCCGAGTCTGTTGAGGATTGAAGACTCTTTCCGCCTTGTTAAGAAAGAACAATCAGAAGGATTTTTTTCAGGATGACAGATAATGATAGCTGGTGCTAGCACCAAATCCATTTATAAGTAGACTAAAGAGGCACCATTCGTCAGATAATAAAGGCTTTGTTCTCTACAAATACAAACCATTATGCATGTCCAATAGCTTTCAGCACACATACAATGATGATGCTATGATTTTCTTGTCAGAGATTCATTTCCAGTTATGGAATGGCCTAGGTCTACCACTTAGTGTGTTCTGAATGCTGATGATGGCTTGATATTTGAAGGAACTTGTAAATCCTATAAAGTCTTTTCAATACTGATTCTATGCTGAAGAGAGCTAAGAAGAGGTACAGTGTGTAGAGGACCGAGCTCCAGGAAGGAGAAGGGGAACGAGTTTACTTACCTTTTATGAGAGCAAGAACATTGGGAGTTGCCGATGATTTAAAGCTAAACTGGAGATATGAATTTTCTTGAATAGTTGCATTACACCAGCTTGGACCAATGCAAGTATGCATATCTCATACCACAACCATCATTGTGGACTTGAAAATCAATGTAGTAAATGCCACTACTACAGTGATACCAGAAACCGTCCCAGCCCAGTGCCCTTCTGCATTGTAACCACAGGAGGTCATTTGTTCAGTACTGTTGCCATTCAGAGAATGCCTTGTACTGCTTCAATAAATAAAAGCCATTCTCTGACTGGACAAGGTGAAGACTGTAAAGTCATTACCCCTCCTTACCGCCTCAGACATTTAAAGAACGCCTTGTGTTCATTAAAAAAAATACAAGGTTCTCTCTGGATGGATTGTTCAAGAATGAGATATGCATACCTACATTGGTCCAAGGTGGACCAATAACTATGCAAGAAAAATCATACCTAGAGCTCTGCTTTAATGTAGTACTTTTGAATTGCACTTTATGACACAGACAAATTTGAAGGCGATTAGAAATGCTAAATGAAAGCTGCATTGAAAAGCCACCTTTCTAGCAGTTCAGTTCAGTGACTGATGGTGCATTCAAACAAAGAAAACTGTCATTAGGTCTATGGATTTGAGCGATTTAGATATTTTGTTTTGATTAAAAGGGCCAACATGACAAACATAGAAACAAAGATGAGTGAGCCTGCTGAAGGTGCTTTTACTGTTGTCACATTTATACAAATAGTGATGACCATATCTACTCATTTCTAACAACTTTTTATAACACATGCTAGAATACCAGCGCTGCATCGGTTCTGGTCTCTCTCTTTTTCATTTTCTTTCTCTCTCCCTCTCTCTCTATACAGGACAGAGAGGCAACAGCGGGAGCTATTCTAAATCAAATCTTGTAAGCTGAGAGCAGTTGATGGGGTCAAGCTCTACAGTGTATAGACACACACAGCATGGGTTGGGAGAGAGCCCGCAGGTGTGCTCCCATAGGAAATGGCTTCCCATGGTGGAGTATTGAGAGTAGGAGGAGCCTGGACCACTGGTGGAGGACCTGTCAGGGCTGGAGCGGTGGAATAGTCAGGCAGGCCTTATGGTAAGGTCACGCACCGACTGGCGATAGCCTCTGGTGACCCACAGACCGGAGTCCCTCAGGGCGCGGAGTCTAAGCCCCAGGCTGCCCTTCACCAGGGCCCCTGATGGTGGGGATGGACTTGACGCAGCCTGAGACCAGGTCGCGACCCCCAAGTAACCCCAGCTGCGGTACGGCTGCCGCCAATGACGTATAGCGGGTAGGGGCCAGATGGAAAGACGTATAGCGTGGTCGGACAGGCCGGGTCGATAACAGCGGAACAGACAGTACAAGACGGTAGGCAAGAATACTCAGGTCATGGGCCGGTTCAGCAACGGGAGGCCAGGTAATGGAATAAAGCAGAGAATGGTCAGAATAGGCCAAGGGTAAGAGCCAGAGGAGTCTTTGTCAAAGCCGAGTCGGTTTCCAGGAGAGCAACGAGAGCTGAACAACAGCTTGCTGCAATGCAACATACAGGACACGAATGCAAAGAACAGCTGCAACCGACAGACTTAAATGTGATAAGCCGCACCCTCCTGGGAGGAGTTGCAGAGGACTGAGAGCATAAAGGATCCCACAGTGCTTAGCAGACACCCAAGATGGATGCCAGCACATGGAGCAGCACAAACCCTGAGGAAAGGTAGGACCTTGACAGGACCCCAGCACACAGCAGCTAAGTATAAAATGTTAATGTTTAACCACTTGTCGCCTGCTAACAGTACATATACTACTAGTAGGCAGCACAGCCAGGCCAGGTAATGTACTAGTACTTTGCCCGACACATATGCACTAGTGTGCTGCCTGGGGCATGCAGTGGTGTGATTGCTCATAGTAGTAACATGATTACAATGACAACAAACCAGTCATGAATGGTTTCCATTCATGACTGCTTGCTTATTGTTATGATGCTGTGATTGGCCCACAGCTATCACATGGTACCTGACAACCTGTACCATGTGATTACCTGTAGCCAATCACAGCATTTCAACAGAAAGCAAGCTGCTTTGAATGGAACATCATTGTTATAATAAATAACAGTGTAAAAAAATCCCTGATCACCTCCCCCCGCGCTCAATTAGAACAGTTTTTGTGACACTGATCTACTCTGATGAAACAATTTTTTTTAAAAATGTAACAAATGTTTGAAAAATGTAAAAAAAAATTATTTAATTATTTTACATACTGTCACCAGTCAGTATCCCTGATTACCACCACAGCAGACACATGATGTTGCTGTACTGCACTGGTGACGGTATGGAAAAAAAGATTGTGAAAAAAAAATTGTATTTCATTTTTAATTTTCAAAAAAGACAATTTTTTCTTCAACCTGAAGCCTGATTAGGAGCAGTCCTCAAAATGCATCCCGCGACCCCGAATTTCAAAGGGGACCACTATCCACTGAGTGCTCTCCATGGAAGTGAGGAAGCCGAGCAGCAGCAAAGACATCTGGCTCCCAGTGCAGCTCTTCATCTGCCAGCCGGCTACACAGGGATCTGGACGTTGTGGCTCCTCATCCATCCCATTTCTTACATCTTATTTTGTGAGTATATAATATAGTGGCTTCCATAAAGTCTTTGATTTCCTTACTACACTAGAGGCCTGCATTGTTTTCCCCTTCCCTTGCTTTTGATTTCACAGGTGGAGTTCCCTCTCCCTGATTACAGCAGCACTCCTCTAATGTTTAGGAGTACTTTGTTTAGTTTTTGGGCTACCCACTCAGCAGTTTATTTTATTGATTGTTGGATTTCATTATCTGAGGATATATTAATGTGATATACAGTGACTGGGACATTGATGGTTAGTTCAGATAGAATGTAGCACTGTGAGTTGAACACCTTTCAGGTGCAAGGCTTTTGTTGATTTGACCCCAGATTAGGTGCCCAACGTAGCCTAGAAGAACCCTAAAATGGTTAGACCTCACGGTGTCAGCCCACAATATGGCATCCCAATTACAGCTTATGAAGTGGCCCCTAGCCCAACACTGTCATGTGCACTGCTCTATTCTCACCACAAATCCCACAGTCCACCCCAGGAATAAGAAAGAGAGGGTGACTACATTCCTACACAGAGTGGGATCATGGAAAACAAATGCATCCAAAGGAATTTGGATATTTGGAGGAAGCTGAGAGCAATAAAATAGATTTTTTTTAATTAAGAAAACATACTTGAATAGAATGACTTTTTCCAGAGTTTAGAGTCACTTTAAACACAACACAGCTGTCTTCTTGAAATTTCTTGTTTCCCAATTATTAATAATGTACTTGTTTCCTTGATTGTTCTTTCAGCTGATCTGAGGGTTTTGTTCAAAGTTTCAAAGCACAGAACCTCAGCCGCACTGTTAAGTCCTGGTTAATCAGTTCCTTAGGAACCAATATATGATTAGAAACTTAAAAAAAATGACTTCTATCCTGCAAAGATAGCTTGAACAGGTTTACTATATTACTATGGGAACTAACAATTGTCTCACATATAAAACCTTATTCAATTAGGATTCTTAAAGTGGTAATATCTTTTTTACACAGCACTGATACTGAGAGTGCATGTCAGTTTCTGCCCACTGTTACAGGTCTCTCTAGGCAATAGTGAGATCATATAGCATTTAACCATTGATAACATCTATAGAAAGAAAAACAGAAGGGCACAAATATCTAGCGCATTACAAAAAGATTTTATTAAAAGTAAATACCTTTACCTTAAAGAAGGACCCCATCACCTGTATGACCAAGGAAAGGAAGAATTTGCTGGTTAGAATGTGGGACTCTTACTGGTCCTGCCATTTAAGAGAGACTAATCATCATATTTTTTCATATTCTGTGCATGTATATAAAGTAACTTGTAACACTCACTAGTAGTTATTACCTCTTACAGAGGCCAGACGAACCCAAAGGGAAAGCATCCTGACAAGGTAGGCATAGTCCCTCTTCTTTCCCTACTCCTCCAGAACCTCTCCCTATCCCTAACACTGTTTTTGACAGGTGGGGAACCTGTACCTAGGTAAGTCACTAGCATAAAGCATACCAAAACCCGGGGTCAGTGTCTTAAACAGACTTTGCTTGACCCAAGATGACTGCCCGGGTCCCATGGGACTAAAGCAGGGGTCTCCAAACTTTTCAAACAAAGGGCCAGTTTACTGTCCTTCAGCCTTTAGGGGGGCCGGATTGTGGCCAGTGGGGGTGGAAAATGTTCCCGGCCTGGCATCAGTGACATAAACATTGCCTCAGGGTTGGCGGTTAGTAAGAGGAAGAGTAATGCTCCATCATTGGTGTCAGTGGGAGGAGTAGTGCCCCATTGTAGGTGTCAGTGGAAGGAATAGTGCCCCGTTGTAGGTGTCAATTGAAGGAATAGTGTCCCGCTGTAGGTGTCAGTAGGAGGAATAGTGCCCCATTGTAGGTGTCAGTGGGAGGAATACTGCTAGACGTCAATAGGCTATACTTTTCTGAACAGTCTTTATACCAGGAGCAACAGGGAGAAACAGAAATGAGACCCTGTATGAGCTATCTCAATTAGAGCTACCACTGGCACTTTTAGTCCTGGTTCACACTGAGGTGCGGAATTCACAACGTTTTCAGTGTGATTTCCGCACCGCATCACAATCGCACCCCGTTCATGCAAACCACTGCGGGTGTGTATGTCAAGTTAACAACACCCCGAAAGCGGTCCGCAAAACGCGGTGCAATGTGCAGAATCAGATCGCATAGGTGTGAATTCCCATGCAATTCGATTCTAGTGTGGCCCCAAAAAAGGGTCCTGCACGTTTTAAGTGCGGGTGCAGTGTGAATAGAGCCATACAAAATGTATGGCTCCAATCGCACCACACACAAATCGCATGTGATTTGCTTAGGAATTTGGTGGGTTCCTGTGTGAATCACATGTGATATACCGCACCACACATATGTGAACCCAGGCTCACTCAAAGGAAAACAGCATACAGTCACGAGGGGTTTGAGCTCAGATCAGTACTCACAATGTCACAGGATACCTGAACACTTACTAGTATCCCCTGGACACTCTTCAGTGAGGGGAAGTTTAATGCTCACAATGCCACAAGACAGCAATACACTCTTCCTTGAGTCCTCCAGACCAGCTTCTTAGCTCTAGAAGGATTTAGAGATAGTCCCCCCAGCTATGCCACAGCTGGGACCTTGAAGAGCATGCAGCAAACTCCAGCAATCTGTTTCAGAGAAGCAGAGCCCCTAAGGCTATGGACACCTCTAGCAGGACTAGACCAGGGCTGTTCCAGGCTTTATACTATTTATGTCCCTCTCCAGCTACCTACTGGGCACACCTCCCCAGACATATTCAGGCTGCTGATTTGACTTTCCAACCCACTATGTTCCAGAAACCTCTAGAAGGTGGGGGGAGCAATCAAACCTGAAGCCTGTGATTTCTAGAGCAGCCCAATGCAATCAATAGCTGCTCCACTGATTACAGAGGAGCCAGAAAGAGCTAAATTTCCTTAACATCCTAGAAACCTATCTAAGAGAGTGCTACCTGTAGATATAGTAATTTTAGCAGGGGTTCCCTGAGACTGGAAAGTTATTCAAGGGTTCCTCTGTGTTAAAAATGTTGAGAAAGGTTGCCTTAGAATGTCCTCTTTTTCTGTAATCAGTTCTACTGTTTTAATAAAAATTCCTGTAAACAGCCTTGGGTGGAATGAGATGGTTAAGCCTCTCAGGGAACATCCATTAAGCTTGTTATTTTCATAAAATTATTAACTCGTTATGTTCACTTTAAAGGGATAAGCTCACATACCTCATTATCATTAATATAAACAACCAATTATAATGTTTAATTATAGAGGAAAAACTTCATTGTAATATTGGTATGGCTACTTTTCACCCAGGTCAGTGTAGAATGTGAATGAGAAAGCATATGTCAGAAGAAGACACGAATATGCTGAGATACATGCATGTAATATTCCAGAGGAAGGCATGAATATGCTGAGATCCATGTACGTAATATTCCAGAAGTAGGCATGAATATGCTGAGATCCATGTACGTAATATTTCAGAGGAAGGCATGAACATGCTGAGATCCATGTACGTAATATTCCAGAAGTAGGCATGAATATGCTGAGATACATGTATGTAATATTTCAGAGGAAGGCATGAACATGCTGAGATCCATGTACGTAATATTCCAGAAGTAGGCATGAATATGCTTAGATACATGTATGTAATTTTTCAGAGGAAGGCATGAATATGCTGAGATACATGTACGTAATATTCCAGAGGAAGGCATGAATATGCTGAGATCCATGTACGTAATATTCCAGAAGTAGGCATGAATATGCTGAGATACATGTATGTAATATTTTAGAGGAAGGCATGAATATGCTGAGATACACGTACGTAATATTCCAGAGGAAGGCATGAATATGCTGAGATCCATGTACGTAATATTCCAAAAGTAGGCATGAATATGCTGAGATACATGTATGTAATATTTCAGAGGAAGGCATGAATATGCTGAGATACATGTATGTAATATTCCAGAGGAAGGCATGAATATGCTGAGATCCATATAAGTAATATTCCAAAGGAAGGCATGAATATGCTGAGATACATGTATGTAATATTTCAGAGGAAGGCATGAATATGCTGAGATACATGTACGTAATATTCCAGAGGAAGGCATGAATATGCTGAGATCCATGTACGTAATATTCCAGAAGTAGGCATGAATATGCTGAGATACATGTACGTAATATTTCAGAGGAAGGCATGAACATGCTGAGATACATGTACGTAATATTCCAGAGGAAGGCATGATAATGCTGAGATCCATGTACGTAATATTCCAGAAGTAGGCATGAATATGCTGAGATACATGTATGTAATATTTCAGAGGAAGTCATGACTATGCTGAGATACATGTACGTAATATTCCAGAGTAAGGCATGAATATGCTGAGATCCATGTATGTAATATTCCAAAGGAAGGCATGAATATGCTGAGATCCATGCATGTAATATTCCAGAGGAAGGGATGAATATGCTGAGATACATGCATGTATTATTCCAGAGAAAGGCATGAATATGCTGAGATCCATGTATGTAATATTCCAAAGGCAGGCATGAATATGCTGAGATACATGTATGTAATATTTTAGAGGAAGGCATGAATATGCTGAGATCCATGTATGTAATATTCCAGAGAAAGGCATGAATATGCTGAGATCCATATATGCAATATTCCAAAGGAAGGCATGAATATGCTGAGATCCATGTATGTAATATTCCAGAGGAAGGCATGAATATGCTGAGATCAATGTATGAAATATTCCAGAGGAAGGCATGAATATGCTGAGATCCATGTATGAAATATTCCAGAGGAAGGCATGAATATGCTGAGATCCTTGTATGTAATATTCCAGAGGAAGGCATGAATATGCTGAGATCCTTGTATGTAATATTCCAGAGGAAGGCATGAATATGCTGAGATCCATGTATGTAATTTTCTCCATTCCTCCCATGCCCCCTGTGCTTGTCAGTAAGAGTTCTCCCTCCATTGTAGACAGGGCCAGCCCTTCATTGTAAACTAGCTGGGTAACTAGCATTATCAGGTGAAGGAGCAAAGGTGGACTTATTTTCTTTTAATGCGAGTTCCCTTTAAGGAAATATTGTCCAGAGTGAATGTGGAACTGCCAATCTGCCCCCCTGCCTGCTCACTGAGAGAAGCAAATTATTCACACAAGCTGCTGTCTATTTACATTACTATTCATTAGTGTGCAGAATTTCCCCAACTATTAACCAAGACAAATAGAGAGGGAGTGCTTCCATAGAGATTAGCGATTGCATTACATCAAATTTCATCTGATATTCATAGACATCTATAAAATAGGTTTCAGCACTGGTAATCAGTGAAGTCAGTGAGAAATCGATGAGGTGACCAGAGCTTTGACAGAATGACTTTTACTTTTGCCACGCAGATTTAATTGATCATTTTAATACAATGGGTTCTATAAACAGATCAGAGTGGAGTGCGGCCCAACAGCTGCTTGAGGCAGTTCTATTTCTGTTAAATTCATGCCATTTATTACAGCAGTCTACTGACACTGAGTGCACTGAAGTTATTTCCTTTTTTTGGTTTTAAGTCAGACAAAACTCAACATTTGTAAAATATATATATGCAGCGAGTTTAGATTTTTTTGCTGACTCTGCATTTTTATTACCCTTTAACAATCTTCATCCTAGTGCACCTCCCATGTGATGTTCTCTGCACACATACACAGCTGCTGAGAACATATTTTCAAGCTATAATGCAACTATTTCTGGAATTTTAGGAAAAATGCAAAACTCGCATACTATAATATTAAACTTTCAAAAAATAAAATTCTTGTCCAGGCCACAAACTGTCTGCTGTTTACTTTTTTGATTGAGAAAACCCTCTTGCTGTGTGCCTTTTTTTGGTAGAATTTTAATTTGCTAAAAAAAAACTTACCTGACTTCTAGGCTAAACCCACCTACCCACCTGCAAGGCTTTATTTTTTGGGGTTTAAAATAAAAAAGAGGTAATATTTACCTGCAATATTGCACGGAGTGGTTCCTTACCTTCTCTTTTGGCAGTCCCCACTCGTATTGTTGCCTTCTCCCTACTCCAGGTGCCTCCTTGGCAAGTCAAGTGCTAAGAAGGCACCTATGCATGAGCTCTCCCTCCGACTTGGGCTGTGTGCATCAAAAATGCATTTGCGGTTTTAATGCATTTTTGTTTCAGACATGAAATTTATATTTGCTTATGCAATGTATATGCCTCTATATTGTGTACTTGTCTCAATTAAGAGCACCAATGCCCTGTACACACTATCAGATTTTTTTTTCGTTCAACCCAGCGAGGTGAATGAAAAAAACTGACAGATCTCTGTACTAACACAAGTGGTGTTAGTACAGCAATCTCCCCTGCTGTGATATTGTGTTCTGACAGGGGGACTCCGACCCGACAGAACACATTGGTTAGCACTCTCAACCAATGGCTCAGATCACTGATTGGAAGCCGATCAGCAGAACTTTTTTTGGTCATGCCCCTTCGACAGATGCCGGACTGGCTGCCATACACATAGGTCGAATGTCGGATGGTTTCTGTAGAAGAGTCAATACCACCCGATATTCAGCGTGTGTGGGGGGTGGGGCATAAAGTGATTCTAAAGGCTTTTTTTTAAAGAAAAAAATTACAAACATGCCTATACTCACCTACTGTGTGCAGTGGTTTTGCACAGAGCAGCCTGGATCCTCCTCTTCTTGGGTCCCCCTGGCTCCTCCCTCCTGTCGGGTGTCCCCACAACAAGCAGCTTGCTATGGGGGCACCCACTGCTCCATATGTTCTTTCACACACGGAGCCGCAGCTCGGCCCTGCCCCTTCTCTTTTCTCATTGGCTTACTGGCTGCGAGTGACAGCAGTGGAAGCCAATGTCTCCCGCTTCTGTCTCAGCCAGTGAGAAGAGGGAGTCTCGGGATAGCCAAGACTCCAGTGCACATTGCTGGATCAAGAGGGGGCTTAGGTGAGTATTGGGGGGCTGGGGTGATGCAGCACACAGAAGGGTTTTTTTACCTTCATGTATAGAATGCATGAAGGTTAAAAACCTTGAGCCTTTAGAACCACTCTAAGTATCATTTCTGTATGCTTTTTCATTCCCTGGCTATCAGCATGAATCACCTCTGACAAGTCTTCCTGACACCAAGTGAAAAATAATGACAGGGGAAGGACATCCTCAGCTCTATTCCTATGAGGGGGGTGTGTCTCTTCTCTCCAATTAGCTCTCAGACCTCTCCTCACTGAGTTCTGCAGAGTATAGAGATGAGAAAACTGCAGATAAACAAGTACAACTTATGTAGGAGGATTTATTTAATCTCTGTGTATCACCTGAGGCCAGTCACTTCAGTGGGTGTATGTAAAGGTTTAAAACCACTTTAAGTGTCCACTCACTTGTTATTACAGTGAAACTTTAATGGCCACTGATAGGTGTTTTTGGACAGCGCAGATGTCAGTTGCTCAAAGTTTAACCTAGAAGACAGGTGCCAGTTAAAATGAATCAAAGAGACTCACATAGCAAAGCAAAGTTTTCTTCCATTATTGTGCAATGTCTTATGTACCATAAGTAGTCAGGTTCAGTGGACATTACTAAAGTTAGAGTGCCGCAGGCAGGCCTTGGACACCCCCCAGGCTTGTTTAGGCTCCGTTCACATATATGCATTTTGCGTTTGATGCTTTCTCCAGTGCTGTTTGCAGTTTGTTTTGCATTTTTCTACACGTGTTTTTGATGCGTTTTTGATGTGGTTTTACTGTGTTTTGCGTTTTTGTTCAGCTTTTTTTTGTTTTTAAAGTGGAATTTTTTTGTTTGGTGGAAAAAATAAAATTGCAAAACACGACAGAAATGCAGCAAAAACACACTACCATGCATCTCAGCAGATTCTCCATTGAAATCTATTGTAGCAAAAACGCTGGTTTTTTTAAAAAAAAGTCTCTGACCCTTTCCAAAAATGCAGCAGCTCAAAAAAGCAAAGATGTGAACATGTTCCATAAGAAACCATAGAACTGGGGTGCCTTTCTGCAGAAAGCACTAAAAAACGGATTGCTGTGAATATGTATCAAAACTTTTGTTGCCTCCAAACAGAATTTCAAGGAATTTGTTTTCTTCACTTTGCCTCCGAGGGTAGTGCCCACTACCCAGCCCTGTGTATCATTTGTTTGACAATCTGCCTATATGCCAAGAAAATGACAACTATTTTTTTTACCATTCGACTCCTATTGGTTTTATTGGGGTTCCGATTCAGAAAATGAACTTTAGTAATGTTCAAACCCAGGTAGGTTTGGCTTATCCATAGCAACACAGTGACAATGCAGAAGCACAAATGGGAGACATGGCGTTGTCACCCTATAATGGGAAGATGTGTGAACAAGGACCTTCATGGCAGGTATTACTTTAATAAAAAATACAAATTTAAAAATATTCACTTAAAATCTCATACTTTAACACATTAATTGAAATTCAAAAGTATTTTGAATTTCAATTAACATGTTAAAGTATGAGATTTTAGTGACTGGGTTTACACCTCATTTACAAAATCATTTGGGAGTCTAGATAATTTAAAAAGTCAGAGATTACCAGACAGCTAGAATTTGTAGAAGTAGGTCAGCAGTAGCAGCATGATAATCCTCATTCCACACTTCATGTTTGGATCTGCAGGTGTTTCTTTCAAACTTGGTAGCAGCAAGTTACTGAAACTTCTGTAGAAAGGATAAAGAATTGTTCTGCTGCCCTACATCTGCAAAATGTAAGCTACAGCAGCACCACTGGGAAAAGTGCTGCAGCATATTTATGTATTTCAGGTACTTATATAGTGCCGTCAATTTAGGCAGCACTTTATATATATACAGTTGTGTTCAAAATAATAGCAGTGTGTTGAAAAAAGTGAATAAAGCTCAAAATCCTTCTAATAGCTTTTATTTCCATACACACAAATGCATTGGGAACACTACACATTCTATTCCAAATCAAAACATGATGAAAAATATATCAAATTTGTGTTGTTCCTCTAAAAAAATTGCAGAAAAGTGAATATTAGACTGTTCAAAAAAATAGCAGTGTTTGTATTCTTCTTTACAAACTCAAACATTCACTATATAAACTGAAAAATGTTTGAAGATTTTGCTTTCCTTTGAATCAATTAATATTTAGTTGTATAAGCACTGTTTCTGAGAACTGCTGTACATCTGTGTTGCGTGGAGTCAACCAACTTCTGGCACCTGTGAACAGGTATTCCAGCTCAGGATGATTGGACTACATTCCACAGTTCTTCTCTATTTCTTGGTTTTGCCTCAGAAACTGCATTTTTGATGTCACCCCACAAGTTTTCTATTGGATTAAGATCCGGGGATTGGGCTGGCCACTCCATAACGTCAATCTTGTTGGTCTGGAACCAAGATGTTGCACGTTTACTGGTGTGTTTGGGGTCGTTGTCTTGTTGGAACACCCATTTCAAGGGCATTTCCTCGTCAGCATAAGGCAGCATGACCTCTTCAAGTATTCTGATGTATTCAAACTGATCCATGATCCTTGGTATGCGATAAATAGGCCCAACACCGTAGTATGAGAAACATCCCCATATCATGATGCTTGTGCAACCATGCTTCGCTGTCTTCACAGTGTACTGTGGCTTGAATTCAGTGTTTGGGGGTCATCTGACAAACTGTCTCTGGCCACTAGACCCAAAAAGAACAATCTTACTTTCATCAGTCCACAAAATGTTGCGCCATTTCTCTTTAGGTCAGTCAATGTGCTCTTTGGCAAATTGTAACCTCTTCAGCATGTCTTTTTTTCAACAGTGGGACTTTGCGGGGGCTTCTTGCAGATAGCTTGGCTTCACATAGGCGTCTTCTAATTGTAACAGTACTCACAGGTAACTTTAGACCTTCTTTGATCTTCCTGGAGCTGATTGTTGGCTGAGTCTTGCCATTTTGGCTATTCTTCTATCCATTCGAATGGTAGTTTTTCGCTTTCTTCCACATCTTTCAGGTTTTGGTTGCCATTTTAAAGCGTTTGCGATCATTTTAGCTGAGCAGCCTATCATTTTCTGCACTTCTTTATATGTTTTCCCCTCTCCAATCAACTTTTTAATCAAGGTACGCTGTTCTTCTGAACAATGTCTGGAACGACCCATTTTCCTCAGAATTTCAGAGAGAAATGCACTGTAACCAGCATGTACAACATTTGCTGTCTTCCTTCCTTA
The DNA here is from genome assembly GCF_062004578.1 of Staurois parvus. Classification (NCBI taxonomy): domain Eukaryota; kingdom Metazoa; phylum Chordata; class Amphibia; order Anura; family Ranidae; genus Staurois; species Staurois parvus. Next base: position 1,461,143 of record NW_028318066.1, read on the forward strand.
AATAAGGGCAATAATTGCCACCTGTTTTTCAAAGAATGAATGACCTCACTAATAGAACTCCACACTGCTATTATTTTGAACATGCCCCTTTCAATTAGTGATTCAATTACACAGAATCAGCAGCATGCATGTCATGACTGTTGGGTCTGTTGGATTTCTATTACTCTACTACACCTGCTAGTAAATTATTTGCCATGTAGAAATATCATTTCTACCAAAAACAGTGATTGATGTCTGACTGCTATTATTTTGAACACAACTGTATATATTGTACATTCACATCAGTTCCTAACCCTCAAGGAGTGTACAGTCTAAGGTCCCTAACTTACATTCATACATACACATACTAGGGTCAATTTAGACAGGAGCCAATTAACCTACCAGCATGTCTTTGGAGTGTGGGAGGAAACCAGAGTACCTGGAGGAAACCCACACAGGCACAGGGAGAACATGCAAACTCCAGGCAGGTGGTGCCGTGGTTGGGATTTGAACTGATGACCCTAGTACTGCCAGGCGGAAGGGCTAAGCATTTAGTCACTGTGCTGCCCTATTGAATATTAGAGATGTGTGGGCTCATTTATACTAGCAGTTCTTTCTGTAAAACAATCTGTGGTGGATCACTTTTCAGAGGGCATTTGGCAAGTGGTGAAAAGGTGTTATGTCACTGCATCACCACCTGTTTTAAACCTCCGCATTCAGTGCCTTTTTAGGGAGTAGCGTATGTGCTGACGTCACGCCGCCGTGTCATATGATGGTCTGGCAGCCATCTTGTAAGTGGATTCGTTTGTTTTTATGCTCCACGTGGATGCTTTTTTATGCTTCAATAAAACTTACTACACCATAGCGGTTCTCTTTGGGATCCTTTATTATTATTATTATACAGGTTTTTTTATAGCGCCAACAATTTGCTCAGCGCTTTACAAAATGAAGGTAGACATTACAGTTACAATACAATTTGGTACAAGAGGAAACCGCTTTTCCTTTAGTGAGCTTTACCCTTCAAGGTGTGGCGATTTTGCTTGAGTCACATTGTGGGGGAACCATCTGTTTCTCTTTGGAGATTTCCATACTGAATACCATATACCTTTACTGGCGGTGGATAAGGTTTACCTGCTGGAGGTGTTTGTATTTTGAATGCGCATTCGTTTTGTGCTTCTGGTAAGTGCATTAGGAGGAAGATTTGTCATGAATTCGCCCACCACTTAATGTCACATTTTTATTTATAATTTCAGGACACTATACGTAGAGATTGTTTGCTAACATTTCATTGATAATTTTCATATGCGCACTGATTATTTGGTCATGCAAGTCACTAATTTTATGTCATATATAATTTTTTCACCTCACATATGATATTCACTATAGCGCCGCCTTTTTTTTCCATTAGAACCAAAACATTGCTTTCAGTAGCCATGTTCACCACTGTGTTGGTGGCAATATACAGTATAGGTCATTTAGGGCTACATGATCTGGGTTCATTTTAGCTGGTTTGATGAAGTCTGTGTGATTTTGACTCGAGGAAAAAAACTGTTTTGCAAAAATCAAGTTATTTGTAAAAAGCAAATGTATTTAAAGTAAGAAAAAGCAAAAGTATTTGTTAGAAAGATACGCAGTTAACTGTGAATGTCGGAGGAAATCAGTTCAGATAGGGAGGACGGCTTTCTTTTATGCTCACAGCTAAACACAACACTTGAAAGAGTTCCCTTAAAACAAAGCCAAGCAAGTAGATGCAGGAAAGGGAATAGAGATGTTAGATAAGGTGCATGCCACTTTTATCTCCAAAGGGACCTTAATGACAGTCCTGTTTTGGGAAGCTGATTGGAATGCTGCAAAATCTGCTACTTCATTCAGGAAAGTGACTCAGCTTCAGAAGTACTATTGTTGGTGGGAGTCTTATGGTATTAAAGTGGTAGTAAAGTGTCTGAAAAAAAAAAAAAAGCTTGTCATAATGTGCTCACATACTAGCATGTTATGAGAGACTTGCCTTATAATGGATCCCTCCAGCGGCGCCTGTCACCGCTGACAGGGCATATATCATCACCTGGTCTACCTTCAGGGTTCAGGAGCTCCGGCCGTTTGAATGGTCGAGCCACAATGACGTCACTCCTGCACATAGGCTCAGAAGTCACAGTTCTCTCAATGGACAGCATGCCATGTGACGTCACTGGCTGCTATACAAATAATATCTCCTAAACAGTACACAGTTAGGAGATATTCACAGTACCTACATGTAAGCCTTGTTATTGGCTCATCTGTAGCTACAAAATAAAAAAAGGAGTTTACTACCGCTTTAATGGAACTGGATATAACACTATATCTTATTTACATGATTAACCCTTTTATGACCAGAAGTCATTTATGCATGGACGCATATTCTAAATTCATAAAACACAGACATGCAGTGCTGATAATAAACGGATAATATAAAGAACAAGTCAAATATAGTATTGGCTGTACGTCATATATATTATGCTCTGTGTCAGGAATGGGCTCACGTGCCGTGTGGGCTGCAGTACCGGTGCTTGCCAGCGGGTGCTTTCAGCAGCCAGGATCTCACTCCTGCAATCAAGCCATCACCTGAGGCTGATTGCAGGAGGTATATTTAAGCAGCACCAGGCCTGCAATCAGTGCCTTGGTGTTTTCCCATGTGCCTTGTTGTCCTGTTTCCTGTATCCTGCCTGCTTGACTCTCCTGCTTGACTCTGACTCTGCCAGAACTCCGCCTGCACCGACCCCGGCTATTCCTGACCATTCTCCTGCCTGCTCCTTTTGTACCTTGTCTGCTCTATTGTTCCTGACCCGGCCTGCCTGACCACTCCACCTCTCCAGCCCTGACTACAATTGTACATATCTATTATTAGTTGGAGGTTTGATTTTGTTGCATGTGCGTTTGTATATTTGTGCTCCTAATAAATGTTATTATTATTTCATCATTTCTGAAGCCTGCTGTTCCCTGTGTCAGTCCACACATCTCTGGTCATACCTGGATCCCTGACACTCTGTGGCGATTAAATGGATAATGGTAAAATTATAATATAAAAGCAGCATCAGCGATCAAACATATACATTTGTGCTCTATGGCGTAGAAAATAATGACATGTGAAAACGTCCAGACTTGACGTCATAAGGTGCATATAGTGATGAGAAGAAAATAGAAAAGTTCAATAGTAGTACAATGGTGAAAATCCGTGACCGTGGTGTCTAAAAGGATGAGTGTAGATTGCACTAACCAGAAAGTGCAAATTAATGCGCATTTGAGTAAATCAAGACCAACTCCTGGTCATCAGCATCTGGAAACTGGAACACTGGTGGTCATCTGGCAAGCGTCAGCTAGGCAGGTAGCACACTATCAGGATATCCAGGCACAAGAGATGCACTCTCCCAACAGCAGGGGGAACCAGACATGTAGGTAATGCAGGGTCACCAGGATTCTCCTTGGGGGGGTCTCGTAATAAACGAGCCAAACAGAAAAAATTCCAATAGTGTAGTATCTTTATTAGAATGCAGGGGTGATAGCAAAGCAAAAAGACACTTACAGACTGGTGAATGACAGAATTCAAAATGTCCGCCAGCCGTCCACGTGGGCCTTGAGGAGTGACGTCACAGAGTAGGGCACCCCACTTACGCGTTTCGTGCCCGTGCACGTTATCAAAATTCTAAATTGAGCAGTGTCTCTAGGTGTCTGTAAAAGAGCCTATAAGGCTTTTGTTTGATACAATGTTTTAATAAATTAGCTTGTTCAATTTGATTAGTATAGGTTGACAAAATGACAAAAGTGTGAAAAATGTTTTTCAATGTTATTTTTATAATTTTTGTAAACCCTGTATTGTCCTGTATTGACAGCATGACATCATCACTCATAGTTACCGACAACTGGACCAATGTTGCAGTGTCTGCCTGGTTCGATCAAATAAGGTGATTTTAACAAGCCCCAGATGAAAAAATGGCCAAAAAGTTCAACCGTGGTTTCATCAGACCAGAACACATTTGCCCACAAGCTTTTGGGAGACTTCAGATGTGTTTTTGCAAAATTTTGTCATGCTTGGATGTTTTTCTTTGTAAGAAAAGGCTTTCGTCTTGCCACTCTACCCCATAGCCCAGACATATGAAGAATACGGAGATTGTCATCACATGTACCACACAGCCAGTATATCAATATTACTGAATTACTGATTAGTAATTTAACCACTTGCCTACCAGGCACTTATACCCCCTTCCTTACCAGGCCAATTTTCAGCATTCAGCTCTGTCGCAATTTGAATGACAATTGCGCGGTCATGCAACATTATACCCATATGAAATTTTTATATTTTAGGTATAGGTATAGGTATAGGTAATTTTTCTCCTTCACTGATGTGCGTTGATGAGGCTGCACTGATAGGCAGCACTGATGGGCACTGATAGGCGGCACTCATAGGCAGCACTAATGAGGCGGCACTGATAGGCAGCACTGATGAGCTGGCACTGATGATGGGTACTGATAGTCAGCACTGATAGTCGGCACTGACTGGCGCCACTGCTGGGCACTGACTGGCGCCACTGCTGGGCACTGACTAGCGGCACTGCTGGGCTGCACTGACTGGCGCCACTGCTGGGCTGCACTGACTGGCGGCACTGCTGGGCTGCACTGATGGGCACTGCTGGGCACAGTAGGGTGGCACTTCTGGGCACATGTGGGTAGCACTGATGGGCACAGGTGGTGGCACTGATGGGCACAAGTGGGCGACACTGCTGGGCACTTGTGGGTGGAACTGGTGGGTGGCACTGCTGGGCACTGATCATCAGTGCCCTGATGATCGGTGCCAATCCCTGCTCTGACAACTGCCGGTTCTTGGCAGTACTTTCCTCACGCTCTGACAACGTCAGGAAAGTTCAGCCGAGAACCGGCAATTGCATTTCCTGGGGATCAGCATGTCATTGAGCACGGCTGATCACGTGGTAAAAGGCCGCTGTGATTGGCCTTTTACCACATCACGTGATCAGCTGCGTCCATAGGACAGGAGAGCGTGTTCTGGGAGGATGTCATATGACGCCCTCCCAGAACTGGCCGGCCGCAGTGCAGCTGTCATTCGGCTATCTGAGGTCAGCAACTAGTTAAAGGAGAAACTCCTACTCAGAGTTAATATATTGTGTTGTTTATTGCCTGTGGTGTCAGGGCTTAGAGGGAACTGGCTGACCAAGGGTCTCCTCTTCCCCCTCTTACCCCTGGGATCATAGATCTACTGAAGATTTGACAGTGTCTCAATATATTGTAATAAAATAAGGTTTAATGGTGCTACTGTTTCAGTATGTACTGTTATAAATTTTTGAGAGACTGATCTCCGTAGCAAGAGAGTATATTTGTTGGTTCGGGGTTTGTTTCCTTATTTAACTAATATTTCCAGTAAAGTATTTCCTAAAATTCTAATATCTGTGTTGGTGTTCACAGTGACTTATCTAACCTGTTGTGCCAGAGGGGTAGAGTTTGTTCTTGGGGTTGAGGCAAAGCAACAGGGAACCCAAATACTCAAGTGGCTCCTTCGGGGGTATCACTACAATACCTTCCGGTAAGAGGCTTGGTGATTGGTTTGCACATGACTGGAGGTGCTCACTTGGTCAAGTGGTCAAGTTTGATTTGTCAAAAAAAGACCTCTGGCAAGGAGGTGAGCACAAGATGGCAGAGGGTTAAAACCTCAAGTTGGAGGGTTGTTGTCCTGTTAGCAAGAAGAAGTAGGGCAAGGACTCCTGCTCTTGGCACAATTACACAGCCATGCACAAGCCCCTTACATGCTGACATAGAATGTGTTCATACTCTCCTCTTTTCTTGTTCTCCCTTTCATCATCTAAATCTGACACATCTTGAACTGTCCTTGATTCCCTTCCTTGAGTCCCTTTGGAATTTTGACAAACAATTCACAAATATCAGTGCTGCACTTAACATACTTAGGACAAACAAAGAAACACAGAGACATGACTAGATAATAATTCAGGACCCATCCTTGAAGCATCAGTATTCCACCACTCAAGACCACAATGGCAGGGGAACTGCAATCTGCCTAAATCCAAACTTAACCATAGACCACTTTCCATTGGCCCAACTAACTCATTTGAACACGTAGGGGGTGCAAGTATCTGGAGAAATTATTTAAAATGTTATTCATTTACCAACCACTAGGTGCCTTTCTTCAGGAAATAACTAACAATATGATTGTGCTGGCCTTAGTCTACCCCTGATTGCTTATCATTGGAGAAATGCCTGGGTTGATTAGAAATAATCTCAGTTTGGACAAGACCTCTTTCTTACTATGAGATGGCTGAGATTCACTCAATAAGTATCATCTGTCACTCACTCAGAAGGATCATACACTTGACCTTGTTTTCCATTTGGGACTCAAAATAACTAATCTAAGTACAAACCAAGTGGTATGGTGAGATCACCATTTAGTGTGTTTCCATCCTGCTCTTCCATCTAACACAAACCAGAAAGAGGAACTTGTAAAATATCATCCATTAAAACAGCTGTCTGTAGAAAGGTTAACCTCTAAACTGTGCCTGAGGAATTCCTGTACACCCAGAAGCAGGACCCAGACCTTCTGGTCTATTTATACAACAACAATGTCACTTCTGCTTTTGAGTCCATTGCTTCTGTTTAGCCTCTCTCTTCTCACCACTTTTCAGCTTGGTATGATAACTGTGAGGCAAATGAAGCAGAGGAGACATAAGCTAAAAGGGCAATGGAGGAAAATGCAAACTGAACAGGTGAAAAATCCTGAATCAACATCTTAAGTCTATCAGACCATTATTGGACACAAATATCAGATTAACTATCACACAAAATTGCCACAGTAAGTAACAGACCTGCTCAACTCTTTCACAATGTTTAAAAAGTATCATCCAAAGAGGATTCTTGTTCAGATTTTTGCAAACCATGCAGTTTGCCCAGGTCCTCTTTCATGCACCACCTCTGGTTGTGACTATACTTTTCCAATTAGTGGGACCAGATATCCAGCTTCATCTTTGGGGGCATGTCATATCCCTAAAGATCCTTTCCTTATGCTGTTCAGCTATGGCACCCCGACAATGTGGATTACCCAGACTGAAACCGAGAAGCTCATTTCAACATACTGTACACTGGATCTACATTTGTTTATTAGTTTCTTGCAGAGCTATACAAAAAAATGGACTGCTCACATAGGGCCTACCATATCAGATGTAAAAAATTAGCTGAAAACCCTTTTATACTATGAAAAGCTCAAAATGGAGCTGTTTCGCTCCATCTCTTACCATCGTTTCAATTCCAGATGGCAAGAGTTCATGGAATACAGCCTACCAAAATCAGAAGTGTCTTTCTTTCTGTTTTCTTTCTGCTTTTTAGACTGGATTCATCAACTCTACTCTTATACTGCAAAGGCCAACCCAGATCTTTCCAGTTTTGCCACAATAACTGTTGCCTCGCCTACCTAAAATTTTTAGACTCTAGGGTATGGCTCACCATGTCTGCAGTGTTATCTCATAGTTATTTTAGGTTGTGTATTTTGATTTCTTTCCTTATTTGCTTTCAGTTTATTCACACTCCCCTTGTGCTTGCTCTGCCCCCTCTTTCCTCGGGCTGGCCATCCACATTTTCCATCTCCCTTTTGTGTGGCTATATTACAATTTATGTTTTGTTTGGTATGGCACAATAGCTTAACTAATGGTATTATTCCTTGATCTGCCTTTTCTGTTAGGTTTGAATATGCAATTTACTGCTGTATTGTCAAATGTGTTTGTCTTTTGTGAAATAAAAAGTTTTGAAAAAAAGAGTGCCACCCAGATAGCCTGTAGCCAAGTCTGAACTTTTTGCAACAAAGACATAAGGAGTGTGATCATTACTTTACAAACACCTGAATCAGAGATACAATTAAGCCAGGAAAACAGAAGACCTCCCCCACTCCACACACACCAAGGACCCTGTGTCAAAGACTCCATATCAACAAGCCTTTGGACATTTGATAGTCTGATGTTGAAGAAACCACTCTAATAATAAAAGGTCTTTGTCAGATTACGTGACCTTGATCCAGGTCCAACAAATTTTCTTACATTTATAAACCATAGTCTAGCAGTCCAAAAAAGTTTTCAGTGCTTGATACAGGGGACACCTGTCCCACACACAAACATCTTCTACAGGGGACATCTTCCCACACCAAAGTAAAGTAGCTGTAAAGTCACACTGGCAAATTACTGGCATCCTCACTGGTTTATGAAGGTATTAAGTACAGTATGTGTGTTTTTTGAAAATTATATGCTAAATACCTTCTCTCGCAGCGCCACTGTGCGGTCACATGATCTCCCTCCATTCTCCTGCACTGATCTAAGGAGATCTAAAGGGGGTTTAGATTCCCCTCTAACGTATGCCTCCAGCAGAGTGAGATCACAGCAAGAGAATGTATTTAGCATTATAATTTAAAATAAACCCCACATACTGTACTTAAAGCGGTAGAAAACCTATTAATTAAAAAAAAAAAAACTTTTCCCCAGCAGGGCAATGTCATAATGTGCTAATATGCAACTTAGCCTAAAACAAAGCCCTCCAGTGGCACGCTGTCACTACATACAGGGCTTCCATTTTCACCCGGTTCTTCTTTCGGGTTTTGCGGGCTCCGGAAGCTTGAATGGCCGAGCTGCAATGATGTCACTTCACACAGGAGTCTCTTTTTACGGCACACAGCTCTAAGAGATCGGCATGGCCACGCCATTCCTTCAGAGCGCATGTACCAGTGCTGCTACACAAGTAAACATCTCTTATACAGTATACATTTAGGAGAAATTTACAGTACCTACAGGTAAGCCTTATTATAGGCTTACCCATAGGTACAAGTAAAAAAACAGACTTTACTGCCACTTTAATATCTTCATAAACCAGAGCAGATGCCAGTAATTGATATATCTATTGCAGAATAGTGACAGGAGGAGAGGGGCGGGAAGGAGATCAGCTCTCACACAGACTATAAACTGACAGGCAGAGAGGGAGGGGGAGAGGGAGAGACTCTGTACACATGGGATGATGGAGGCATGTAAACTGACCACGGTATCATGGATCAGCAACCATGATTACCATGGTCAGTACTCACAGGGGGACACAGGATCAGGCAGGATCAACCAGGTATTTTATACCAGTATATATAAATAATATATCCACTTGCGCTGCTAGATATATTGAGAATAGTGCAAATAGCTGCTAACATCCAATCCTCACCTATCAGATGGATATATACATGCAATTGATTAGATATTGATGTAGTGCTGAAATATTCTCAAAAGTCAATCCCAAAAAAATGCTCAGTAAATATCATATATACATCCAAAACAGGTATGGTGGCTTTTAACCGTGAGCGGTGCACTATGTGTTGAGCTTAAATTCCTGCAATTCAACTATATCGTGACACACAGTGATTCAATCTATGGAGTATAGGTCACCTCTTATCAGTGGTTATAGTAACAGTGATAATAAAATGTCCACAATATTCAGTGTGAATTATACTTTGTTGAACAGACTAGAAACGATAAGAACACATGCTTCTGTGCCAGTGCAGGTGGTAGGTGATAATCCTTATGTGGCTAGCATGCCCGCTCACCTTCCCCCTGCGACCCACAGGGGCCAAAATGCCATACGGGTCACCCCTGGACCCTGCACGCTCTCTCTGAGTGAAAGGTTCCTCCACACTCTTCAGTACTCTCTCCTCCACCATATACTACTCCTCCATGGACAGGTACCGCTGTTTTTAGGCTTTAATACTCATGGGGTAGTGATGGCCATAAAATAAGAGCACAGAGATCCTCCATAGTGAAAACTGTATACTTCATTTATTATAAAATAAAAATGCCAAGTAACAACTCACATTTTGAGCAGAGACAGATAAAGCATGTAACACCTCACATGGGTGTACTGAGGCACTCTGGTGTAGGAAGATGGCGCTGGACCGGAAGTGCGTCACCACGACACTACGTCACATCTACGTGTTACGCCACGCCCCTCGTAGCTTTGTCAGGGGGGCGTCTTTTTTTTTTATAGCGCAAAAAATAAAAAATGCACAGTCTATCAAATACCACCAAAAGAAAGCTCTATTTGTGGGGGAAAAAAAGGACGTAAATTTAATTTGGGTGCATAGCTTCATGACTGTACAATTGTCAGGTAAAGTAACGCAGTGCAAAAAATGGCCTGGTCAGGAAGGGGGGTAAATCCTCTGGAGGGCAAGTGGTTAAATTGCTATTAGTGTCTGTAGCCAGTGAGTTTGTAAGCTCTCATGCGGATGCACTAAGCAGGCTACATACACAGCCAAAGGAAGCAGAAAGAACTGTCAAAAGACCTGCATAACAAGGTAATGGAACTTTATAAAGATGGAAAAGGATATGAAAAGAAACACAAAGCCTTGAATATGCCAGTCAGTACTGTTCAAATGACTTACTAAGAAGTGCAAAGTTCAGGCATCCCTTAATACCAAACCAAGGTCAGGTAGACCAAAAAAGATTGCAGCTGTCAGAAGAATTGTTTTTGGATACAAAGAAAAACCCACAGGTAACCTCAGGAGAAACACAGGCTGCTCTGGAAAAAGGCATTGTGGTTTTTTTAAGGAGTACAATCTGACAATACTTGAACAAAAAAATGAGCTTCATAGTCAAATTGCCAGAAAGAAGCCCTTACTAAGTTAATGCCACAAAAAAGCCCTCTTACAATATACCCAACAACACCTTCACACAACTCACTGGTCTTTTATGTGATATTGGCGCAGTAAATGCTTCTTTCTGGCAACTCGACTATACAGATCATTTTTGTTCAAGTATCGTCATATTGTGCTCCCTAAAAAAACACACACCTGCTTTTTTCAGAGCAACCTGTATTTCTCCTGGGTTACTTGTGAGTTTTGTATTGTATCCCAAACAATTCTTCTGGCTCAGACTCTAAAAGCAATTTAAAAAGTCACAGATGTGGGAAATTAACCTTTAATTGCCATTTTAACCTGTGTGTGTCACCTTGTGTGTCTGTACCACTGTACCAAGGCCAAACATCCCAGGGAATGTAAATCTTTGATCAGGGCTATTTGGGTGATTTCTGTTATTATTGTGATTTAAAAAGGAGCCAAACAACTGTGTGATAATAAATGGTTTCATATGATCACTATCGTGAAATAAAAGCCCATTTTTTGGCATGATCAGTCATATTTTCAATATAAATGCCAAAATTTCACAATTTCTGCCAGGGTATGCAAACTTTTGAGCACAACTGTACATGAAAGAACAACAAGGAAAGATCATCCAACACCATTGCCAAGCAGATGTCACACAAGTATACCTGTCTTTCAATCCAGACACTGTTAGCCCTCTGACCAGAATCACCGAACAGATGTCCTACTGACATATAAGAGTGGATAAACTGTAACTCGCTGAAATTTTACCCAAACAAGACAAAAATGCTTGTAACTGAAAGGCAGAGGCTAAAATCAAAGTGGTTGCAAATTCATAAAGCTGATTTAAACATTAGGAACACAAATCCCCTGCTCTCGGACCATGTGTTCAGTCTGGGCATGATCTTGGACACTGACCTATTGATTTACCAACATGTATCAGCTATCATCAGATACTGCTTCCATTTGTCTTGGGAATATAAGAATCAAACAAAGGCTTCAAGAAAAAGATGTGCCAAAATTATTCTATACTTTTGTATCATCCAGTTTGTAATACTGCAACCCCCTATTATGGTCTTCCTGAGAAAGAACTGAATATTAAATGCAGTTGGTACAGAATGCAGTAGCCAGGCTCCTCGCTCATCAACCCTGTCGCTGCCCCAGCACTCCAGTTCTTCACAACCTACACTTGCTTTCATTCAAATGTAGGACATCCTTTACAATTGGTCCACTTGAACCTCATCTATCTGACAGGACTTCTGGCTACCCATAGTCGCTTTGTGCCTCAGAAAAAGGAAATTTACATGTGCCCAGGGTCATTTTGGAGTCCTTTGGATCTTGTGCATTCTATCATACAGCATCCACAATAGGAAACTTATTGCTATCCATTTTGCTCATAAACAGCTCCTCATTCTCCTCATTATTTTAAATTTTTTTGCACAAAGCAAAATACAGACATAAACATATAAAAATGTGAAGTAACAGCACACAAATAATGATCCGATACACAAAAACAGAAAAACACAAATGCCAAAAAAAAGTTAAATGCATTTAAGAGACCCTGTCTTTTTACATCCACCCATCTGTACCTGTACCAGAGCATACTCACCTTTCCTGCTGCCCATTCTGCTGAACTCCTTTTCAGTAATGAGAAATCTTCTGATGAAGTCTGCACTAAATCCAGCATTTCCAAATCCTGGATCCTCTACAACTCTCTCTGGTATATCCTTTTAAAGGATAGATTCACCTTTGGGAACATGTTTTTTGGGTGGAATATGTAACATGCTCCGCCTCCTGCAGCTTCCCCCCCCCCCCACATGACAGTGGGCCGTGAAGCTTCTCCCCGCACCCACTGTCACAATTTGAAAAGAGCATGGCTGTGCAGGGTTCTGCCCACACAGCCGCATCATTCATTTACAGAGTTCTGTGAATTAATGAATGCCTACAAGTACTGTCAGCTTTTGCGGCTGGTGGCTTGTAATTCTCAATGAGCTGCGAGGGGGCTTGTGAGTACTGTCGTAGTCTGTTGAGCTTCCTGAACTGAAGTAACTGCCTCCCTTTATCGCAGATATGGGCAGCCAGCTACCCTAACATGCTGCAAGAGAATGACATTGCACACGTGATCTGCTGACCATGGGTGCAATGATTTACAGGCTTCTAAGAAAAAAATAGTAAATGCACACTTTTTACCTGCAAAAAAATGTGAATTTATTATTTTTTTTATTAAAGGTGAACTTATCCCTTAACCTCCATGTCACTGCTTTATCCTGTAATGGGTGGGGGCCTGAAGGGAAAAAATAGTGAGAGCTGAGCAGCAAAACAGAGATTGACACTCCTGCAACTGTTGGTTTCCCAGTAGACTTCGGGGGGCAGTTTTACTGCATTGAAACAATAATTGGTGGGGTGGATATTTGCAAAGGTGAGTATTTACCACCTTCTTGTACAGGTAACAAAGACTTTAATCATTTTAATTATTAATTGTTATGAGAAAATATTCACTTTTCTCAACAAGGCCTAGTTACTGCTGGCTCTGACATACCACACAGTAGAGCTTTATAAAATAAGTGGGGAGATGTAGCTTACTGCTGTACATTTTTGGATAGACTTCCCTAAACACATGGCAGACTCAGTTTATCTCTGCGGATGAACAGCACTGCCTTTCATACATCCCTCTAATAGCTTCTTAAGCAGACATTAGGCATGCACAGGGATCCATCCTGACCTCCAGTGACTGCATCTGCTCTCTCCTTTGCTGTGTCTCAATGACAGCTCAATCCTTTGCTTAGACAAAGCTCAACCTGAGCTCAGAAAATATAGTTACCGATCATATAGCCTTCACTGTTCTGTCTACAGTAGATATGATTGGTTGCTATGGGGTTAATAATGGGAGCTCATTATCATTGCTCTTTTTTTCTTATTGATTCAGCCATACTATGGCTGAAGATGGAAAGGAATCAACAAGCAAAGAAACATCTGGATCTCCCAGGCTCTTGGGTGCTCTCATTGTTTCCCACCAGGCAAATAGATTTTCCATTTTTATTGGTCATATGTTGAACCATAATAGGAAAATTGACTCAAGAGCTGTGTAAATTTTTTATGTATTTTTAGAATACGAATAGACATGTAGAACTGTATGATTTCCAACATTTGGTGTGGCTTCTACTTGCCACAATGCATTTGCTGCATGGATAAGTCATGGAAGTGTTATAAATATGAGAGACAACATTTTTCACTCTGTTTTATGTACACATGACTGAAAAAATAGATTAAGAATGGACTTCAGTGCTATGTGTAGCGCTACACCCACATGGGCTACTTGACAATGCTTGTCCTCAGTGGTTGCCCTGACCTTGCAAGCCTCCCAACATGTCTGACACTCTGGGTTTAGACATATTTCAACTGTATGAAAAAATAATGCAAGAGACATGATTCTTTAGTAGCACCTCTATATAAGGTTCTTTCAAAAGAGCAGACCACAGAAAAAAGGTTTAGGAGGGTACATCCCCAGTTAACGCATAAAAGCAAAACACTGATAAAATCGAAAAAACCAAATAGCAACAGTTAACAGATTATACGGTCACAAATGGTACGTTGTAACCAGGGCATTTTTTGAGTGGAACACAGAGGAATGCAGTTCCGGCACTGAATGTATGTAATGGCAAAGGGTGCTGGAATGTGCTGGAGGGTCCAGTGATTCTGGCTGCTAGGGGATCTGTTGTCACTGGAAGGGAGTTATTTTTGCATGGTGGTCTGTTGTTGCTGGGGAGGTCTCTTGTTGCTGGAGAGGGAAATACAGTATTGTTGCTGGGAGGTCAATTGTTGCTGGAAGGGATCTACCATTGAGGGAGGGTTCCTGGTTTTCTTTCTAATTGGAGATCTGTTGTTGCTGCTGGGGGTCTTTGTTGCTGGGGTGGTATTTTGTTGTGGTGGTCCATTGTTGCTGGGAGAATCTATTGTTCCTGGGAGGGGTGGGTATTGTTGCTGATGCAGGGGATGTATTTTACTGCTTTTCTTGCTATCATTAACAAATTCCATACAAAATACTACTTGGCTTTGTATATACAGTTGCAAGAAAAAGTATGTGAACCCCTTGGGATTACGTGGAGTTTTGCATGAATTGGGCATAAAATGTGCTCTGAATGTCATCTAAGTCACAACAATAGAAGAACACAGTCTGCTGAACATATTACTACACAAACATTAGATGTTGCTATGGTTTAATTGCACATAACATGTAAACATTCACAGTGCAGGGAGGAAAAAGTATGTGAACCTTTGGACTTAATAACTGTTTGACCCTCCTTTGGCAGCAATAACCATAACCAAACGTTTCCTGTAGTTGCAGATCAGACTTGCACAACGATCTGGAGTAATTTTGGACCACTCCTCTTCACAAACCTGTTTCAGTGTAGCAATATTCTTGGGATGTCTGGTGTGAATCGCTCTCTTCAGGTCATGCCACAGCATTTCAATCGGGTTGAGGTCAGGACTCTGACTGGGCCACTCCAGAAGGCGTATTCTGTGCTGTTGCAGCCATTGTTTTGTTGAATTACTTGTATGCTTTGGGTCATTGTCCTGTTGCATCACCCATCCTCTGCAGAGCTTCAGTTGGCGGACAGATGGTCATACGGTTTCCTGCAAAATGTCTTGATAAACTCTGGAATTCATTTTCCCATCAATGACAACAATCCGTCCAAGCCCTGAAGCAGCAAAGCAGCCCCAAACCATGATGCTCCCTCCACCATGTTTTACAGTGGGGATGAGGTTTTGATGTTGGTGTGCTGTGCCTTTTTTTCTCCACACATAGTGTTGTGTGTTCTTCCCAAACAACTCAATCTTGGTTTCATCTGTCCGCAGTATATTTTGCCAGTAGTGCTGTGGAACATCCAGGTGCTCTTTTGCAAACTTCAAACGTGCTGCAATATTCTTTTTGGACAGCAATGGCTTTCTCCGTGGTGTCCTCCCATGTACTCCATTCTTGTTTAATTTTTTTTCTTATTGTAGATGTGTCAACAAAAATGATAGCATGTGCCAGAGATTTAGCTGACACTCTGGGATTCTTCTTTACCTCATGCAGCATTCTGCACTGTGCTCTTGCAGTCATTTTTACAGGACGACCACGCCTAGGGAGAGTAGCAACAGTGCTAAACTTTCTCCATTTGTAGACAGTCTGTCTTACCATGGACACATGAACATCAAGGCTTTTGGAGATACTTTTGTAACCCTTTCCAGCTTCATGCAAGTCAACAATTCTTGATCGTAGGTCTTCTGAGAGCTCTTTTCTGTGAGGCATGGCTCACATCAGACAGTGCTTCTTGAAACAAGTAAACCCAAAACAGGTGTGTGCTTTTTAAGGGCAGGACAGCTGTCAGCAACACATCCAATATCATCACACTGATTGGAGTCAAGGTTGGCTCACTCCTGGCTCCAATTAGCTCTGGGAGAAGTCATTAAGCTAGGGCCTCACATACTTTTTCCTCCCTGCACTGTGAATGTTTACATGTTATGTGCAATTAAACCATGGCAACATCTAATGTTTGTGTAGTATTATGTTCAGCAGACTATGTTCTTCTATTGTTGTGACTTAGATGACGTTCAGAGCACATTTTATGCCCAATTCATGCAAAACTCCACGTAATCCCAAGGGGTTCACATACTTTTTCTTGCAAATGTATGTAACAAAGGACAGTGCGTAGAAGCGGGTAGAAACAAGGGGTGACTTAGGAGGGGGGAGTTTGTGCACCTATTCTCTGAGTTGTAACTATGTAACTGCAACATCAGCAGCAGGAGGGGGAAGAAAATGCTTGTTCTGGTCACCAGTGTCACAATAGGGAATACAAAGAAATACACACACACACACACATACACTATATTGCCAAAAGCATTGGTCGGCCTGTAACTTTAATGACATCCCAGTCTTAGTCCGTAGGGTTCAATATTGAGTTGGC
The DNA here is from genome assembly GCF_062004578.1 of Staurois parvus. Taxonomy (NCBI): domain Eukaryota; kingdom Metazoa; phylum Chordata; class Amphibia; order Anura; family Ranidae; genus Staurois; species Staurois parvus. The sequence continues at coordinate 1,477,730 of NW_028318066.1, forward strand.
CCACCCTTTGCAGCTATAACAGCTTCAACTCTTCTGGGAAGACTGTGCACAAAATTTAGGAATGTGTCTATGGGAGTGTTTGACCATTCTTCCAGGGCGCATTTGTGTGTATATATGTGTATATATATATATATATATATATATATATATACACACTCTGACATAAATGGGTATAGAAACCCTAATTTGACTAACAATAGCTTAGATGTGAAGAGGTCCCTTTAACTAGAAATAGCAATTTAAGTCCTGAGATGTTTACAGTTCTTAATGTAATAGTATCCTTTGTCTTCTGCTAGTAATAGTGTGTAATGGTAATTCAATGAAGATAACAGATAGGCTGTGGTAAATGCTCAAAGCAAAGATCTCTTGATACTGAGGTGTAAAGGAGTCTGCATGCAGTGTCTCTAGAGCAGTGGTTCTCAACCTTTCTAACACCGCGACCCCTTAATACAGTTCCTCATGTTGTGGTGACCCCCAACCATAAAATTATTTTCGTTGCTACTTCAGAACTGTAATTTTGCAGTGGGAGGAATAGTGCCCCGTCATTGGTATCAGTGGGAGGAATAGCGTCCCATCGTTGGTATCAGTGGGAGGAATAGCGTCCCATCGTTGGTGTCAGTGGGAGGAATAGTGTCCCATCGTTGGTATCAGTGGGAGGAATAGTGCCCCATCGTTGGTGTCAGTGGGAGGAATAGTGTCCCATCGTTGGTATCAGTGGGAGGAATAGTGCCCCATCGTTGGTATCAGTGGGAGGAATAGTGTCCCATCGTTGGTGTCAGTGGGGGGAATAGTGTCCCATCGTTGGTGTCAGTGGGAGGAATAGTGTCCCATTGTTGGTATCAGTGGGAGGAATAGTGCCCCATCGTTGGTATCAGTGGGAGGAATAGTGTCCCATCGTTGGTGTCAGTGGGGGGAATAGTGTCCCATCGTTGGTATCAGTGGGAGGAATAGTGTCCCATCGTTGCTGTCAGTGGGAGGAATAGTGCCCCATCGTTGGTGTCAGTGGGAGGAATAGTGCCCCATCATTGGTGTCAGTGGGGGGAATAGTGCTCCATCATTGGTGTCAGTGGGAGGAATAGTGTCCCATCATTGGTGTCAGTGGGAGGAATAGTGCCCCATCATTGGTATCAGTGGGAGGAATAGTGTCCCATCATTGGTGTCAGTGGGAGGAATAGTGCCCCATCATTGGTGTCAGTGGGAGGAATAGTGCTCCATCATTGGTGTCAGTGGGAGGAATAGTGCCCCATCATTGGTGTCAGTGGGAGGAATAGTGCCCCATCATTGGTATCAGTGGGAGGAATAGTGCCTCATCATTGGTGTCAGTGGGAGGAATAGTGCCTATCATTGGTGTCAGTGGGGGGAGGAATAGTGCCCCATCATTGGTGTCAGTGGGGGGAGGAATAGTGCCTATCATTGGTGTCAGTGGGGGGAGGAATAGTGCCCCATTGTTGGTGTCAGTGGGGGGAGGAATAGTGCCCCATCGTTGGTGTCAGTGGGGGGAGGAATAGTGCCCCATCGTTGGTGTCAGTGGGGGGAGGAATAGTGCCCCATCGTTGGTGTCAGTGGGGGGAGGAATAGTGCCCCATCATTGGTGTCAGTGGGAGGAATAGTGCCTATCATTGGTGTCAGTGGGGGGAGGAATAGTGCCCCATCGTTGGTGTCAGTGGGGGGAGGAATAGTGCCTATCATTGGTGTCAGTGGGGGGAGGAATAGTGCCCCATCGTTGGTGTCAGTGGGGGGAAGAATAGTGCCCCATCGGACAGATCATTGCAGGGATCAGAGCTGAGAAGAAACTGGTCGTTGGTTTGAATCCCAGCCACAGCACCACCTGTCTGGAGTTTGCATGTTCTCTCCGTGCCTGCGTGGGTTTCTTCCGGGTAGTCCAGTTTCCTCCCACACTCCAAAGACATGCTGCTGTACACCCAACAACACAGATTTATCCTCATCTGAGAGCATGAGGGTCTCATGTGGACTGGCTGCTATGTAAGTGGAATTTTCTACCTACAAGTTTATGTTCCTATGTTCCTATGGTATAAACAAATAAATATACTACACTATGGGAGGATTCCTCTTTTTGTTCTGAGGGATTGATGTTTCACCTATACCTGGAGAAGAGCTTGAGTGGGATTATTGAAATTTGAAAAGCGTTTCTGGAAGGCTGTGGTGCCTGGAGGATCTGTGAGAGGGATCCATTATTGCTCTTTGATCCGCAAGGGTCGAAGGGATGAGGTGAGAGGCTAATCCAGAAGGTGGTTGGATTCACAAGCTCTATCTACACTCAGATACCTGCACGATTTGGTTCACCTGTGGTCACTTTGCAGTATTATTGGAAACACCGTTACCATTTTTGTTCACCTTCAACATTTAATTGGACTTTCTGTGCGTTTAATAAGCAATTATTTCACTTCACATTTTTTTCACCTTCAACATTTATAGATTTGTTTTTCTGTGCGTTTAATAAGTCATTATTTCACTTCACATTTGCACGTGTGATATAACTATATGTATGTGTAATTTATGCACATGCGTATAGATTTTAGTTTGTGTTTTTATAATTTTTTTTGGGGTGTTTGATGTGATAATTTTTGTTATCATTAAGCACTTATATATTTATTTACATAATATTGTCACTATATTGATTTATATTATTGGATTCCACATTCACTTTAATTTTGAATGTAGCGCAGCATTTATATGGTTTATAGTGCCCCATCGTTGGTGTCAGTGGGGGGAGGAATAGTGCCCCATCGTTGGTGTCAGTGGGGGGAGGAATAGTGCCCCATCATTGGTGTCAGTGGGAGGAATAGTGCCTATCATTGGTGTCAGTGGGGGGAGGAATAGTGCCCCATCGTTGGTGTCAGTGGGGGGAGGAATAGTGCCCCATCGTTGGTATTAGTGACACAAATGATGGGGCACTATTCCTCCCACTGACACCAATGATACTTACCTTGCTGACCCCTGCTCCAGCCTGGGCTCGCTCTCTCCCTCTCCCATCTACAGCCTGCAGAAGCAAAATTTGCACTTACCTGTCAGCTGTCTTCCTTCTCTGGCCTCTCTCCTCTTCACTCGGTCCTGCAGCTCCCTCGATCTTCTTCGATCTGCGCGCTCTGCCGCTCGGCTCCTCCTCTCCAAGCTCCACCTCCTCGCCGGTGATTGGCCGCCTGTGTGCCTCTCCTGAGCTACAGTTCTGGTGGCCAATCAGCGGCGAGGAGGCGGAGCTGTTGAGTGATCCCGGAGGTGTGGCCAGGTTACAGGGGCAGCATATCATCCCGCCCACAGATCGCGAGACAGAGCAGCGGTGTCTCGGTTCCTAAGACCATCGGAAATATGTTTTCCGATGGTCTTAGGCGACCCCTGGGAAATGGTCGTTCGACCCCCAAAGGGGTCGCGACCCCCAGGTTGAGAACCGCTGCTCTAGAGAGATGACAGAAAGAGGTTGAATATCCACCCACTCACCAATCCCATGGATAGCATGGACTCCTAGGAACAGGGTTCTTGCACAGGCTCTTGGCTGTTTGCAGAGAAGTGCAAAGTTCCAACCTGACAGCTTATCAGCATGGCAAGCAGAGATGACTGAAGAATGCATAGTCCCGATACAGAGAAACTGATGTGATCCCAGTGTGGCGATCTGCATCACCCCTGTGCTGAACCGGTGTGCAAAGTCCCGCAGTTGTAGCCATCAATCTGTCTCAGGAGAATGGCAGTCCCCCTGTGTTCATCTCTGAATCCTGCACCAAGAGAGATAGGCAGTCCCTTGCTGTAGAATATATAATATTTCCCAGCATCCCTATGCATTTAGCTCTCTCTGGAAGTTGTAGTCCAGTTGGCACTCAGGAACACAACATGTACTGGTTATAGGACTACAGATCCCAGGATCCTTAGCTGTACAAGAGCTGTATCCACTCTGCTAACAGGAAGTGATGTAGCAGTCCCAGTGTAGGGGGAAAAGGACTAATTGTAGTCCCATCTGTAAGTGTCCTTAGATGGCATAATGATATAGCTGGCACCTGGTTACATACTGTATGTGTGGTACTTTAAATGGCCACAATATTTTTGCTCCGATTACAAGCTTAACAGCAAAAACACAGAAGATGTCATGATCTGACCCAAGAATCACATTCTTTTTTATAGTAAAATCAATCCAACTTTTTCATCATCTTGTCTATGATCAGTTTTCTTTTAGTTGCGCATTCTAGAACTAAAGAAAGAGTCCTTTTTTACATGGGATTAGACTGATCCCCTGCTGAGTTGATCAGAACAGGAACAGATATGTGTCCATTCCAAGTTTGTCTCCATCTTGTGATGGGTAGTTGAATATAAGTGGATGTGTGTCCACCAATATCCACCTACTGTACACCCATCAGGTCAGTAAAATTGGACCTAGACACAAATTATTGCGTTCGGTCGGACTAACCTGAATAGACCCAGATGTGGCAGATATAGGCGGACAAATGTATGCTTACATCCATCCACCCATAGGGATTCATTGCAGTTTTTTTTTTTGTGACCAATAATTTTCATTGAATATTAAATATGTTAACAAATGCGAAAAAAACCTTTCTAACATCAGTCAAGTTTCAATTTGTTTACAATTATAACATTATAAAGTATTACAAATTTGTATAAAGTATTAAGGCAAATGAACACTTTTAAAGATACTCCAGCATGAATAGTACCTGTTACCACTAATGAGATCAGACTGTAAACAGGTAAAGAAACATACAGCACAAAGTAATCCAGAATGAATAAATCTGGGTAAACCAGAAGCAACTTATTAAATCACATCCCAATGGAAAAATAGCACTAGTTAACCAATATTTAATTTCTAATTTGGTCACTTAAATACTTCGAAGCTCTAGGGCGTCAAAGCCCAACTTTCCAAAGTTTTATAAATCAGATAATTTTATAATTTATATACATTCAAGTTGTTTTTGATACGTGTAATCATTTATTGCACTTGTTTTTGATCCGTGTAATCACAGGTCAAAAACTGAATGTGAAAATGCTCATGTGAAAGGGGCTTTAAAAAACCCCTGTACTTAGAGAAGTATAATATGTGTGCTGTCACTGCTGACCCTATTCTAAAAATGCTGGTTGTCACCCACATCCATCAGGTTGGTAGAAATGGACCTAGATGCAAACCTATTGCATTCAGTCTCATTAACCTAAATGGACATAGATTTGGCAGATATACTGTAGGTGGACACATGTATGCTTACATTCAGCCATCCATAGTGATTCATTGAACTTGTTTTTGATTCGTGTAATTGCAGGTCAAAAACTGACTGCAAAAATGCTCATGTGAAAGGGGCAAAAAAAAAAACCCTGTACTTAGAGAAGTATAATATGTGTGCTGTCACTGCTGTCCTTATTCTAAAAATGCTGGTTGTCACCCACATCCATCAGGTCGGTAAAAAGGCTGGTTGATTGGCTGTCATTTCAACCCTCTGACTTTGATACTTTTTGAGATTCTGTCAAAGAGCAAGTGAGCAATTATATTAAGATCATGTATGAACTGCAACTGCAAAATAAGATATAGAGGGTAAAGATGTCCATAATCAATAGAAGACATTCTCAGGCAATGATTTAATGACTATGATGTAAGCGCAGACACTCTAGTCAAGTTGTTTTTTAGAGGGTCATCTCATGTTTGGGAAATTACCTTGTGAATCAGTCCCAATTTCAATGTACATGAAATCACATTCTAATAAATATGGATGTTTGGAAAATTGTGATCAATATTTTAACTGTTTATTCTGTATCATACAAAGCAGTCATTGCAACCTAAAAAGCTCAAAGAAAAACATAAAAATTACAATTAACTGCTCACTGTAATTTAGGATAGAGATGTACATGACAGAAACATTTGTTTTGTTTTGGTTTAATTCATGAAGTAATTGTTTTTTGTCATAATCGTTATGTTAGAATGAAAACAAAAACTAGCATGTGATACTACGCAAATGGCAAAATCAGTCTAAATAAACCAAGACAAATGAGCTGTGGCAAATAAAATGTATAGGATAACATACATAGGAAATACAATCACCAGCATGCTGCGCTAACAATAATTAATGAATACAGTTAGATTTAACAAAGTAACAAAATAAATAAATAAATACAATTTTGCAGGTAGCGTCAAAGTCCAACACACATATAGTATATAATAATAATTATGTGAAATCTGTCTGTCCCAGTTCCACTCATTGAAAACCACACTAAGTGTCCTTGCACCCAGTGAAGATGTCAAAGAGAAGTAAAAAAATGTTCATGTAAGTGAATGCCCAATGCTGTGATCCTTGGTATTCCTTCAGGTCTCCTCACACCGATTCTCTACTGCTCTCTTGGCTGTTATCAGATGAGAAGGACATGGTTAGGTCAGGTAATTGTCCTGCTATGGGGACAGGGGTGGACTGACAACTCATGGGGCCTCCGGACAATAGGGGATCATGGGGCCCCTGTGTCATTGCCCACACTCAAAGCTCACCCAAAAAAGCCTATAAAAAGTACCAGGGGCATTTCATGGGGTCCCCTACTGACCCCCGGCCCTCGGGCGGTGCCCGAGTGCTCGAATGGTCACTCCGCCCCTGTATGGGGACCAAATAAGTGGAACTGGAACAGACGGATTTCACATAATTTGGAGACTGTATGTGTGTTGGACTTTGACACTGCTTGCACAAACGTATTTATTTGTTTTGTCACTTTGTTCAATTCAGCTGTATTCACTAATTATTGTTTTATTATTGTAACATGCTGGTGATTGAATTGTTATGTTAGAATGATTTGTTTTGTGAACAATTTTTATTGCAGGAGAGTATATATTCGTTTTAATCTATTGATTTCTACTTTCGGAGGTTCTGTTATTCTGTTGTTACTTTGGAAGGTTGGCTACGCTGCTTTCATCTGAATAAAACAAATGAGTCCAAAATAATACATATTAATTCCTCACTTTATTAAAGTGTTACTAAACCCACAACAGTAAAATCAGTCTGTATATGCAGGAAAGCATGCTTGTTATACTCACGGTTGAACCTAAGGGGTTAATCTTCTGCATTGTGCAAAAAGGACATTTGAGCCTGACTTCTCTGCTCTTCCTCTTTTTCAAATGTCCACATCTTATCTCCTGATAAGACAGGCTTAACCGTAGCCATTATGCACATGCTCAGTTTAGTGTGAATTGCTAGAGAGGTTTTTTTCTAGAGAGAGTGCATGTGATCAACACAGGGCCAATCAGCACTGTCCAGACAGAGGTCAGGGGTTTTGCATCCTCCTAGAGCAGAATGAAAACTCCTCCTACAAGCTTTACAAGTGCTCTGCTGTACACAGATAGAAGTCACAAGACTGCTCTAACTGCTGATGAGAAAAGCTATTTAGCAGTTTATATTTACTAAAATAATTGAATTTCCATGTTCTGTGTACTGTGGGAGACCAGATGTAATGAATGCAGGTCCTGGGTTTAGTAACACTTTAAGTTGAATTCATCATTTCCCCATTCCCAACTGACTTTGTTTGTTGGGCCACAAATATACAAATTAAATGTATGGTCTCTTAAGTTCAAGCTCAATAGAAAAAGAATCTTATTAAAATATTCACACTAAGCTCACTAGAATATAAAAAAAAATTAATCCGAATCAATTTCGATCATTCATTATGTTATTTTACAAACTTCAAATATTAACAAAAGGCATAAACAATCCGAATGAAATTAATGAATGCAAATTAATTTGTTGTTTTCATCATAATTTTTTTCAGATTAGCTGAAATTTGTTACTATTGTGATTCGGAGATGCGGATACATCCGCATCTCCGAATCACACATATTTTCTCGGTTCTTTGTAAAACTCTGTTTGGGACCTGGAGCCTGGAGAGTTTACAGTGATATGTGTGGGAAGAAATCTCCAATCCTGGGACCAGGTTTTGGGAATGGCCAGGAGACTGATTGTGCAGGTGTGTGTGGGTCTTTTCTAGAGTCAGGACCAGGGTTCTGGGCTCCACCCTTCCAAGGAGTCCCTGTGGGTGCAAGGGAGCAGCCACAAGTGTGCATGGTGGCACAGTGTAGTCAGACACAGCAGACAGAGGGCCCAAGCCTGTGGGCTGGAGAAGCAGGAATGCTGTGAAAGAGCGCTAACCCAGGTACAGCGTTTGTATGTGAAGGGTCGAGGACTGAGGCACAAAGCCTGAGCAGTAGTGCTGCTAAAGAGAGCCAGGAGGCTGAATCTTTGTCTTTTGTATGGACAGTATGGACAGTGGTGTATTTACAGTTGTGTTCAAAATAATAGCAGTGTGTTGAAAAAGTGAATAAAGCTCAAAGTCCTTCTAATGGCTTTTATTTCCATACACACAAATGCATTGGGAACACTACACATTCTATTCCAAATCAAAACATGAAGAAAAATATATCAAATTTGTGTTGTTCCTCTAAAAAAAAAAGAAAAGTGAATATTAGACTGTTCACAAAAATAGCAGTGTTTGTATTCTTCTTTACAAACTCAAACATTCACTATATAAACTGAAAAATGTTTGAAGATTTTGCTTTCCTTTGAATCAATTAATATTTAGTTGTATAAGCACTGTTTCTGAGAACTGCTGTACATCTGTGTTGCATGGAGTCAACCAACTTCTGGCACCTGTGAACAGGTATTCCAGCCCAGGATGATTGGACTACATTCCACAGTTCTTCTCTATTTCTTGGTTTTGCCTCAGAAACTGCATTTTTGATGCCACCCCACAAGTTTTCTATTGGATTAAGATCCGGGGATTGGGCTGGCCACTCCATAACGTCAATCTTGTTGGTCTGGAACCAAGATGTTGCACGTTTATTGGTGTGTTTGGGGTCGTTGTCTTGTTGGAACACCCATTTCAAGGGCATTTCCTCTTCAGCATAAGGCAGCATGACCTCTTCAAGTATTCTGATGTATTCACACTGATCCATGATCCCTGGTATGCGATAAATAGGCCCAACACCGTAGTATGAGAAACATCCCCATATCATGATGCTTGTGCAACCATGCTTCACTGTCTTCACAGTGTACTGTGGCTTGAATTCAGTGTTTGGGGGTCGTCTGACAAACTGTCTCCGGCCACTAGACCCAAAAAGAACAATCTTACTTTCATCAGTCCACAAAATGTTGCGCCATTTCTCTTTAGGCCAGTCAATGTGCTCTTTGGCAAATTGTAACCTCTTCAGCACATCTTTTTTTCAACAGTGGGACTTTGCGGGGGCTTCTTGCAGATAGCTTGGCTTCACATAGGCGTCTTCTAATTGTAACAGTACTCACAGGTAACTTTAGACCTATTCTTCTATCCATTCGAATGGTAGTTTTTCGCTTTCTTCCACATCTTTCAGGTTTTGGTTGCCATTTTAAATCATTTGCGATCATTTTAGCTGAGCAGCCTATCATTTTCTCCGCTTCTTTATATGTTTTCCCCTCTCCAATCAACTTTTTAATCAAGGTACGCTGTTCTTCTGAACAAAGTCTGGAACGACCCATTTTCCTCAGAATTTCAGAGAGAAATGCACTGTAACCAGCATGTACAACATTTGCTGCCTTCCTTCCTTAAATAAGGGCAATAATTGCCACCTGTTTTTCAAAGAATGAATGACCTCACTAATAGAACTCCACACTGCTATTATTTTGAACATGCCTCTTTCAATTAGTGATTCAATTACACAGAATCAGCAGCATACATGTCATGACTGTTGGGTCTGTTGGATTTCTATTACTCTACTACACCTGCTAGTAAATTATTTGCCATGTAGAAATATAATTTCTACCAAAAACAGTGATTGATCAGGTCAGTGATGTCTGACTGCTATTTTTTTGAACACAACTGTAGGTTTTGTTCTGCCCTAGGCAACAAAAAAATTGGCAACCCCCTCCCGCAGAAAGAGCCTGCCATTGACCAAGAACACCCCTGCCATCCAACCGAGCCTTCCACTACCACTGCCCCCCATACACCAGCCACCATCCCCCATGGCAAGAGAGAGAAAGACACTCATCTTCACAGCTCCGAACATCCCCAGGAACAAGAGTCAGGAAGTGTGCACTGTCATGAAACCCACAGCTTCTCTTGGAACCCAGCAGGTCCCCACGCCGCATGTGTCCCTTCTTCCATCCCTTTTTCTAAGGGGCAGTGCTGCCCCCCCCTGAAAAATGCCACCCTAGGCAAATGCCTTTTTGCCTTGTGGTAAATACACCCCTGTGTATGGATGGTGAATACCCCTGCGTGGGCAAACTGTACTTTTGTTGAACTATTCTATACTTGTCAATAAACGTGGGCCAACAAGCCTTTTGAACAATAATTTCTGGTGTGGACTCTACTCAAGAGTAAGCACCACCCTGAGCTAAATAACCCCCAAATATCACTATATATATATATATATATATATATATATATATATATATATATATACATACACTATATTGACAAAAGTATTGGGATGCTTGCACGAGTTTTGGGAGTTGAACTCCCTTTTTCAAAGCTAAGTTAAGCTAAGAAAGGGAGTTCAACTCACGCATCGCATCAGATTTTTCCCAGCGGGCACCATCATCACAGGACTCCAGTCATGTGACATTGACCCATTTGGCTTCATGTTTGTTTTTTACATTTGTTTTGTGAGTATCCATTTGTTACGTTTTTTATAAATTAATTTGTAACCATGGTAATGCATGAGGAGAGTGCTCCTTTTTGTGTTTTTCTTTTGCTAGTATCAAGACTCCCCCATCTTTAGAGGGCTGCACCACACCAAGTGACAGATACCGTTTCACATGTGGAGCATGAAGATTAGCGTGCTGGTGTTTGTTTCCTTTGGTAGCAATCACCTGCTATCACGCTATCGGCATATGTGCTTCTTTGAACCTTGTACCTCTGTCACCACATTCAGGGGTGCTCGAACTAGAGCCGTAAGGGCGGCCCTCTTGTCAAGTCGGCCTTCAACCAAAGTATGTGACAGTAGGGTTCAATATTGAGTTGGCCCACCCTTTGCAGCTTTAACCGCTTCTACTCTTCTGGGAAGGCTGTCCGCGAGGTTTAGAAGTGTGTCTATGGGAATGTTTGACCATTCTTCCAGAAGCGCATTTGTGAGGTCAGACACTGATGTCAGACGAGAAGGCCTGGCTCGCTGTCCCTGTTCTAATTCATCCCAAAGGTGTTCTATTGGGTTTGAGGTCAGGACTCTTTGCAGGCCAGTCAAGTTCCTCTACCCCAAACTCGCTCATCCATGTCTTTATGGATCTTGCTTTGTGTTCTGGTGCACAGTCATGTTGGAACAGGAAGGGGCCATCCCCAAACTGTTCCCACAAAGTTGAAAGCATGAAATTGTCCCAAAAAAAAGTTTGAAGGTCTTTAGCTTTTGACTCTGCAAACAGTTGGTGACTTCTGCACACTGTACACTGACCCCACTCTGTCATTTTACTTGGCCTACCACTTTATGACTGCGTAACTGTTGTTCCCAGTTGCTTCCACTTTGCTATAATACCACTAACAGTTGACCGTGGAAAATTTAGTTGCAAGGAAATTTCACAGATGGACTTATTGCACAGGTGGCAACCTATCACAGTACCATGCTTGAGTTCACTGAGCTTCTCAGAGCAAGCCATACTTTCACAAATGTTTGTAGAAGCAGCCTGCATGTCTAGGTGCTTGATTTTATACACCTGTGGCCATGGAGATGATTGGAACACCACCTAAATTCAATGATTTGGTGGGGTGTCCCAATACTTTTGGCAATAGAGTGCATATATATATATATATATATATATATATATATATATATATATATATATTCTATAGTATAGTTAGCTTACACTATAAAATCATATTATCACCTGCATAGGTGTAACTTAAAGCTGAAATCTGTGCCAAGTAAATATTGTCTAAATACAAGAAAAGAACAATGTCGATTATAGATATGTATTTTGGTCCCCCTTGTGTATATCTTTCAGATCTGTGCAATAATTAAGCCTTAAAAACTCCTATACTTTACCGCTTAACAAGAGTTTCCTATAATGCAGACTAGTCACTGCTGCTCTCTCTATTTGTGCAGGATGACTGGTCTTCTCCCCCTCCTGTTTTCTGCAGGCAGCATGTAATGGGTGGACCTGCTGGGTCCTAATCACAGGCCTTATCTCTACACAAACTGTGCAAGATGACAATGATGACACCAATGTGTTTGCAAAGGTATTTGGGGCACAGAAAGTAGATTTTTATCCATTTTGGCTGTAATGAATGTATTTCAATTAGAGTTTTCATGCCCAGAGTTCAGCTTTAATAGTGATTTTATGTTCCTATGTGTATATTTTTATGGATTTGTAGATGTAGATTGTTGATTTTTTTGTGTGTGTGTGTTGGTGGTGGTAGGTCCACTTTATGAAAAAATCTGGGTTCTAAACTGACACCTGATGAGTCTCCTCTGTGTTGCATCTAGAGATTAGGGACAGTGCATCCTCATTCTCCTCTTCCCATAATTACTTATACAGCACCACTGAGAGCAAACCTGGAAGTGCTTAGAACTGCACACCTATAAATTCAATCAATACAGAGATCAATGATCAGGTGCTACCTGATTCTCATCTAGTCGTTGGAAAACCTGCTTTCCATATTGAAATAAAGAAGAAGGCAAAGCTGGCCAGGAGAGGAATGCCACCCAGAGCTATGGCTGGAGATTCCCAGGCAGTGAGGTGGTAAAACTTATTAAATATTACAAGGGTACTCAGAGGGAGCACAATGTGGGCAGTTTTGTATTACTGTTTCAAAAGCAGTCAACAATGATAGCCTTTTAGTACACGTTTCTTTTAAAACCCAATATATTTTCAGATTTTGATCACATACATTCCAGGCTTCATCCTCTTTTCCTGTCCAGCAGGGTGTTTTTCTGAGACTCTCTTTGTACTTAGTGAGAGAATATCTGAAGTGTTCCTCTCCTAAGGGGTAAGTTTCTTGGTTCAGTAGCCATCACTCCTCCAATGTGCACTGAGGACACCCACCATTCCCTGCCAGTGTTCAGCTGCTGACCCGATGCTCACTCAGTGAAAATGCGGCTGCTGATTCTACAGAACGACAGATTGATACCAAACAATTATTTATCTGCATTGTCAGGAAACATTTGCAAAAGTTGAAGATGTACTCAGCATCCCTCAGGACGGTCAGGAAATTATATAGTGCAAGTGGGAGAGGAATGAAAGATAAATCCATCCAAAATTGATCGGTGGCTATAGATGGGTTTAACCACCCACTAACTAGTTATGTCTCTCAGGCTCCATTGTGGAAATAAACTGTTGGAATTTCCAGCTTCGTAGTCAGTCTGCACACATCACAAAGCAAATATTTTTTCAGGAGTTCCCTGCTCCTCTTGCGTTTCCTGCTTATTATAGCAGAGCAATTTAGAAAGGTGAGAAAAATTCAACACTTTCACCCACCAGAATGCATCCAAAATGAACATTACATATATTAATATTGAAAAAAATTCTAAACCCAACATATCATAAGAGGTTCTTCTCCTGGGTCCCCCAATATAATTAATATATAGCATTCCTATCACAGGCTTTCCCATTTGGCCCATTTTGTCTTAGGCTGGCAGCACAGTGGTTAACTGATGAGCACTTTCACCTAGCAGCACTAGGGTCATTGGTTTGAATCCCAACCATGGCACAACCTGCCTGGAGTTTGCATGTTCTCCCTGTGTCTGCATGAGTGTCCTTTGGGTACTCCGGTTTCCTCCCACACTCCAAAGACATGCTGGTAGGTTAATTGGCTCCTGTCTAAATTGGCCCTAGTGTGTGTATGTATGAATATGAGTTAGGGACCTTAGATAGTACGCTTCTTAAGGGTTAGGGACTGATGTACAATATATATACTGAATGTACAATATATGTAAAGCACCTAATAAATTGACAGTGCTATATAAGTAACTAAAATAAATAAATAATAGGCCCATTGTAAAATTTCTCATGCTGCCTTTTTCACATGACGCCCATTCAGTAATGAAGATCCAAATCTGCAAGTACTAAATAACCCATTTATACATTTTCTTTGTACTTCAGTTTAAAAACCAATACATAGGGTGTTTAAGTTGAATTTTTATTGGTTTGAAAACTTAAAGGGATTCCAAAGACTTGCATCTATAATAATTTAAAGTGTAGATCAAAATTTAAAAAAAGAAAGAAAATCCCATTTAGTATATGTCTGCAATAAAGGCACGATTCTTCAAGTATGGAACAATGCATGTTGATCTTGCCAGCTACTGATGTATTGTTAACTGATGAGTCTGCCTCTTTTCCACTGAAAACACAAGCAGTGTGGTCATCCCTGACAGACTGCAGAACACCTCCCTGTTATGTGATGAGGAGAGGAGGCACCTACCATGGGCACAAGTTGGCCAGCAATGGTACAGATTTCCTTGAAAGTAGAACTGTGGCCAATCTATGATCAATCAAATACTTATATATTCTTAACTATAAATAAATCTGACTAGCAATAAAAGTGCTTTAAAACAAGCTGTTGTAAACTTGCAGCTCTTGTAGTTGCAGCTACTGTGGATTAATTCTCTCAAAATTCAAACAAAAACACCACAAATGATTGAACACCTACTAAGGCTACCAAATATCTTTAGTAATATTAGACATATCAAATAATAAGAGAGCCAGTGGAATGAACCCAACCCCTGGGGTCAATAGCTCTTCCCACCCTCCCCACCTCCCAACCAAAACCCCTCAACACACTCCCCTATCTAATAACCCACCCTCCACCCACTACCCACCATTCTTGGGTTGTTTATTGAACACATTTCTGCCTGCTGTCTGGACCAATCCTTTGCTTGTTTGCTGATAGTGTCTCTGCCTGAACTGACTCATCTGCAAGTCTGACTGACTATGTTCCTGTGAGACACCAACCCCAGCCATCCCCTGTGGACAACAGCACTCCAGCAATCATAGGAACTCTTTTGTTCTTCTTTTCTTTAGCTTCCCGTACTTCCTGGCCAGTGAACATGGCATTTTTAGTGCCAGCTACCTACCAGTAGGCTAGGCTTGCTTGGCTTATAAAAACTGGGCCCCGCTATAGGTGATGATACACTATGCTATATTCCCTGACCACTCATATAGAGGCAACCTATATAGTACATTGGTTTTAAAACAACTGGTTAATTTGTATGATACACAAGATACAATGTCCAATACATAATCAGTCCAAACACATGTGATATCGCCATACTCGGGAAGCATAGTAGAATGTGTGGGTTTGAAAATCTAAGTATGCCCATACTGTGGATGAAAATAAACAAATTTGTGTAAAAATCATTTTCAGTTACTTTCTGCATTTTCCAAAAACTTGTAGCAAAAAAAAATGAAGTCTTCTAAAGATTCACCATGCCTCTTAAAAAAATAACTTGGGATGTTTACTCTACAAATGTGGTCATTTTGTGGATGTTTCTGCTGTCCTGGTGCTCCAGAATTTGATGCGTAATATAGGCATATGCTCCTAGAACTCTTGAAGGTGCTCCTTGGAATATTAGCCCCTCTATGCATCTAGGTTGTTAAAAAGTCTACACGTGTGGTATCCCCATGCTTGGGAAGCATAGCAGAATGTGTTTTGGCTTGTAATTGTAAGTATGCCTATGCAGTGTGTGAGAAATACATTCTTACCATAACAACTTTGTAAAAAAAACTATTTATTTAATTTCTTCATTTAAAAAAAGTGTGACAAAAAATTGCATGTAATGTCTCTAAATACCTTTAGACTTTTGATTTTCCAAAAAGGGGTCATTTGGGGGCTATATTAGGGCTTCAGGATATGAGATAGGCATCCAATACATCAGGATTGATCCTTTTTCAAATATACTGTATATTCCATAGTTTGTAGACTTGATAACTTTCACACAGACTAAATAATAAACATTGATTTGGGTTATTTTTTTTTTTTACCAAAGAAATATAGCAGGATACATTTTAACTTGAATATATGAAGAATGATTATTTCTTTCCAACATTTTCTATCAGAAACTAAAAAAAACTGGAGGTAATTTTTTAAAAAATTTCGATCTTTTATTTTTTCTTTTATATAGTAAAAAAACCCCAGTGAATTAAAAGCTACCAAAAGAAAGTTCTATGTGTCTCAAAAATGATATAAAATTTATAGGTACAGTGTTGCATGACTAATAAGTAATTGTCAATTGTCATTCAAAGTGTGACCGCTGAAATCTGAAAAATGGCCTGGATTGTAAGAGAGTGGAACAGTCCGGTCTTTATGTGCTTAAAAAATCTCACTGGAATATGAATACATATATATATTTTTATACAGTAGGTGCAGCGCTAAAATATCAAAGTTGTACGTAAAGTGATAATAAATATTGAAGGAATCACAAGTGGCAAACTGCAAATAAGGTGCAAATAATCACAATAATGTGCTGATAAAGTGACAATTGTGAGCACACAATGGTGCTTGATGAATCTATGTATCAATTAATATTGCACAAGTGTCCACAGATAATAAATGGTGACGATCCGAATTGGTCTCAGGTAAGTGCTCCAAACAAGTAATCATCCAGGTGGTGTGCCGTGAATATGTTAAGATTACTCACTCACCAGATGCGCAATCAAAGTACACATTTGTATATTTAATATCAGCCGGAGGTCCCCTTAAGGATATGTACAGCCAGGTCTGGTCAGAAAACCTCACTTCCCCTGGGTCATCTGCCGCCACTCAGCCGTCCTCCAGAATGGGCTCTGTGATGGTATTGGCTCATATAGAGCCAGAAAGAAGGATGCCCATAGTGTAGTATGTTTTTAAATGGTACTCATTTATTCCAAACAAATAAGCATAAAAAACACATAGCACACTGACCATATGAGATTCCAAAAGATGGCCGCCGGACCTCCTCGTGGTCCCGGCGGCGTGACGCCACTGCGTACAGCTCCTCCATGACGCGTTTCGTGCTAAACACGTATTCATAAGGGGTGTGCTCGTCACAGCTGTGGT
This sequence comes from Staurois parvus, assembly GCF_062004578.1. NCBI lineage: Eukaryota > Metazoa > Chordata > Amphibia > Anura > Ranidae > Staurois > Staurois parvus. Next base: position 1,494,701 of record NW_028318066.1, read on the forward strand.
GGCAACTGCCCACACAAAAGTCTCTAATGGTTGAAATACATGCTTCAAAAATGTATCAATTTTCTTTTCCTATCAGTTCTTCTATTGGAATAATCAGTTGACAGCTTGCAACACAATCGATCCCTACGCTACACCTGGGGGGTAGGAATTTGATTTATATTTTAAAGATATGATCATAATTTATCATTCGTATTTCTGTTTCCACCATGCAACCAATAATAATAGTAAAAACAGTAATCCAATACCATTTATGATCAAATCACCTCAGTGCTGCTGATTGATGCAATTTTTTGCCTTGACCAATCAACTCAGTATGATTGACTCCAATCTAAATTGAGTCTAAATCATTTGGAAGGGAAGGTATTGCTATTCAATCAGTTTCCGATGTGATTGTTTTGATAGAATCAAACATCAAAGTGTGTATGGCCACCATAAGACTCTTGCAAACTGTGTACCTGGCTCTGTTATGAGATATTGTGTGATAGCAGCTTTGGACAAGTAAGAACTGCTGTTATTGGGGGATCAGGACACAGAAAGGTAAGTGGGACATGAGAAGGCCTGACAATTATTTTTTTCTTGATATTCTTGAAATCAGAAAACAGTTTTTATGCTACAAATAGATGCATTTATTGTAGATCCTCATTACAGAAGTGGTCTACAGACACCAAATGCCTGCTTGTGAAGTATGTATGGGTATGAGTGTGTGAGTGTTTGCTATATATAGTGTGCACAAATCATCTGCTATTAGATCAATATGGTTACAAGTGCAGGAACAGTAAATGAAACTGTCAGTTTGACAGACAGGTCCTGCTTTTGCATATTGCAGGAAGGTCAAGATTGTTACATATTTCATTTTATAAATACATTTTATTTACAGTATGTTTTTATATTGTAGTTTATACATGCTTTTAATATAGTCAATTTCAGCACCAAGTATAATAAAAAAAAATAGTTAACCTTAATTAATCCTAATTAAGACTAAGAAAAAGAAATTAGTCAGACTTTACCCGTACTGACAAGACCATGGATATATTTCTAAATTTACATCATGCAATTAATCTTTAAACTTCAGTATGGAACAAAATGATCCTAAAAACCACTGTAAAATACCGTACATCAAGTGTTTTTTTTTTTGGCCATAATATATATATGAATTTTTGGTGAGAGTATTTATGGGAGAGTGTCCACAATCTATAGTCAGGTAGCCTATATCCTCCATAAGAAGTGCTTTTATGTGCAATTTAACTAAATGTGAATAATTGTATTCCAATACAATATAAATATGTTCTAATGCTGATCTGTTTTTTATTGTTTGCTGTTTGTAATTAGTAATAAGTTGTTTTGTGCTACCTCTTTGTTTTAGTCTTCTGTTTGTCCTGAAGAAGCTATTTGAGAAACACATTGATGGATTGAGGATCCATCGTCACAAGGCCATTTGTTATTAAGTATACAGACTGTCAACATTCAAGTATACAGTAGGTCTAAATTGTGGATGCTAACTAGCAGTAACTTCTATTAATAAGTGATATAGTTGATGTATGGTAGCTTAGAGTGGTTTTAGGGATCAATTTGATCCATATTGAATTTTAAAGAAGAATTACTTATAATAAAGCTTTTATTTTACATTTTTAAATATATGTGTGGTTTCTTCTGTACCAGTAACATCTTTTTCTTAGCTTAATTAGTCCTAATTAACAGTTTTGAAACCCCCTTCCAACTGTGGTTTATTTTTAGACATATTTGATTAATTGCATGCAGACTTTTTTTTTTTCATTAATTTATTTACGTTTGTTTTCTTTTGTAGTGCTGCATTTGACCCATTCATAAGGACAATAAAATTATACATCTGGTACAGAGCATTACAAAGCTATTTAGAAATGAAATGGAGTGTTTTTTTAAATGTTATGGCATTTTAAAAAGCCTCTATTTCTTTTGTAAATAACTTTACAGTGCTTTTTACCAAAAATATAATTTTGATGTTATAAATGGGACAAACATAAGGATAAAAATGTAGCACGTGTTCCCTATGTGATTCCTTTGTTTTGCTGTGTGGTGCAATTTTGCAGTCCCTTTATTGCATGGGCTGAAATTGCACTGAAATGCAGAGAAAGTACTACTTTTAAATACTTTGCTGCACCAAATTGCATGGTACTGCGGTACTAAATGAACAATGCTGCTGTCCAAATGTGCCCCCTGTGCTCCTTCATCCAGAGTGTAGGCACTCTAATATAGAAGATGTGTTACTGGCCAGGTCACCAGGTAAAAACCAAGGAAAAAAAGCCAAAAAATTTAAAACTAATGTAGCCACCACATCTAAGGATTGGTAAGCTGCAATGTATAAAATTATTGGTTTTCAGTGTAATACTGCTATAAATAGATTTTACAACTTACTATATAACTATTGAGTTTAGGGTACATTTTACTTGGCTACCCTCCCTCAGTGATCTGTTTTGCCTCTGTTTAGTCTTTTGATAACAAGCCATATTCCATGGTTCAAATGCATTGTGGTATCTCCATATGGGTTTAAAGATGAACACACTCAAGAAGTAAAGAAAATGATAACTAATACAAATGTTTAACTCATCCCAGGAACAGGCAGTTAGGGAAGATGTTCCAAATGGGAAAACCTGCTCTTGTGACAATTAAGAGGGAATATTGATTTGGAAAGATCTCTTCTTACTTCCTACTGAGTCTCTGCTTACTGAAACTGAAGAGAAATCTCCAGAGTGGAGAATGTGGTTTTGCTTCAGCCACAAATGTACTGAAAGTAGATCTGTAGACAAGGCATACCTCTGAAGCATCTTTGTTTCTTTAGTTAGTAACTGTAGAGGCTCCAACCCCTGATGCTAGTCTGATAGCATATTCCAACATTAGCAGTTTAAAAAAATACATAAAAGGGAACATATTTATTGTTCAATCTTGCCAAAATCAGGAATGTATTTCCTATAGTAACAAGAAAAAATTGCGTTTTTGTACTGTTAAAAATGTAGTTCCTTCAGTCAACTTCCTTCCTCCAATGGCACATTGGCACTAGATTCATTTTTTTCTAAAATAAAGTTATAACACAAGGGGAAGAATTTGTCATCATTCAGGTGAACGTAGGGCACTGCTATGTTTAGGCATCATGCACATGGGTGATTTGGATCATCTGCCCCGAATCCTCGCATTTTCTGGTGTACCCCAAATGGAGGAATTCCTGTGTAGAATGATTTGATCCTTTCACTTTTATGACTAAGGCTACCTATAGATATTAGACAGTAGTCTGAAGAAATGGGCAATCACTTGGCCACATTCCAATCTGATTGTTTAATGTCTGCACAACCCCCTTTCAATTTACTAACAACTCCTTGGTGTGAGGAACTTGTAGTGGATATCCATTTATCTGATAGTTTGTTGATATACAGGCATTAAAATAATATTGACTCACCCATTGTATCATTCATTGCTGTGTGGAGCCATCATTTCTATAGTCTTTATAGTTTAAAATAAATGCCACCTATTTCGGTGTGTGTAGGGTATTTATTTACCACCTTTGTTACTTTTACTCTCCTAGGCAAGTGTATTATATTGCCTAATGTATTTGGACGCCTGCCTTTACACGCACATGAACTTCAATGGCATCCCAGTCTTAGTCCGTAGGGTTCAATATTAGTTGGCTCACCCTTTGCAGTTATAACAGCTTCTAAACTTCTGGGAAGGCTGTCCACAATGTTTCGAAGTGTGTCTATGGGAATGTTTGACAATTCTTCCAGAAGCACATTTGTGAGGTCAGGCACTGATGTCGGACGAGAAAGCCTGGCTCACAGTCTCCGCTCTAATTCATCCCAAAGGTGTTGTATTGGGTTGAGGCCAGTCAAGTTCCTCCACCCCAAACTCGCTCATCCATGTCTTTATGGACCCTGCTTTGTGCACTGGTGCGCAGTCACCAATCTTTACACTTGGCACAATGCTATCAGAAAAGTACCATTCTCTTGGCAACCACCAAACCCAGACACGTACATTGGACTGCCAGACAGAGAAGCGTGATTTGTCACTCCAGAGAACACATCTCCACTGCTCTAGAGTCCAGTGGTGGCGTGGTTTACACCACTTTGCATTGCACTTGGTGAGGTAAGGCTTGGATGCAGCTGCACGCCCATGAAAACCCATTCCATGAAGCTCTCTATGTGCTGTTGTTTTACTAATCTGAAGGCCACACGAAGTTTGGAGGTCTTTAGCTATTGACTCTGCAAACAGTTAGCGGCTTCTGCGCACTGTGCGCTTCAGCATGCGCTGACCCCGCTCCATCATTTTACGTGGCCTACTACTTTGTGGCTGAGTTGCTGTTGTTCCCAATTGCTTCCACTTTGTTATAATACCACTAACAGTTGACTGTGGAATATTTAGTAGCAAGGAAATTTCATGGATGGACTTATTGGACAGATGGCAACCTATCACGGTACCATGCTTGAATTCACAGAGCTCCTGAGAGCGACCCATTCTTTCACAAATGGTAGAAGCAATCTGCATGCCTAGGTGCTTGATTTTATACACCTATGGCCATGGAGGTGATTGTAACACCTAAAACTAATGATTTGGAGGGGTGTTTCAATACTTTTGGCAGTATAGTGTATATTAGGGACTATTCTGGCTGTCTTCCTTCCCACTTGGTGCCTGTGTATTGGTGGTTGGTGGTTGTCCTTCAGTGCTTCACCCCTGCAATTTGTACATCCTTGGGTCTTGTCCATCAGCATTACATGAACGGCCCCTGATTCTTTTTTAAGGGGATGGCTGGTATGCTTTTTTGTAAGTATGACAGAAGATGACTAATACATGATTGTTTGGTATTGAAAAATGTATTATGGTATGATTTGCTTATTTTTCTTTGTTCTCTCTTGCATCAGTTGCACCCCATGAATCCCTGAAGAAGCCACCCTGTAAAATGTGTTGGGATATTGGCACCTACCTTCATGATTACACTTGGTTATTTACAGTTTATGCTGTATATTGTGATCATATTATGATTCATATTTCAAAATTATCCCATGGAGGTGTGAGGATTTGCTATATTGATTCATTGTTTTTTAATGGTTTTATGGGACATATGTCCCTGACATTTTTTATCATGACTTTGTAATGAAATTTATAATATATTTAATAATCACTTGTGTCATTAGGTTTTCTGAGGGTGAAGTTTCTAGCACTGTAAAAATCCCATTTACTCTTCTTTCTGTTCTATAAATATAATTCAGGGATGTGGTGCTTAGGTTTCCAACTGTACCTATTATCTTACAATTTATTAACAACTGTGCAGTAACAGGCCATCTAAACAGCACATTCAATTAACATCCAACCAGATAGGTCTTTATTCTACATAGATGTGGGTACATCTTTAGGAGATTGTACAAGACTGTAATACATGTGACCAGACAGATAGTTCATACATAAACCTTTCTTCAGTTGATTGTAAAATTTATAATCTGACTATACAGTCTTTTTGGTTTACAATCAACTGTAGCGGGAGGGTCTACCAAATAAATCAAAGACATTGATTATGTAGAGCAGGGGTCTCCAAACTTTTTAAACAGAGGGCCAGTTTACTGTCCTTCAGACTTCAGGGGGTCCAGATTGTGACCAGTGGGAATAGAAATAGTCCTAGGCCCAGAATCAGCGAGACAAATAATGCCTCAGGTGTGGTGTTCAGTTGCATAGTGCTAATGCTCAGTAGGAAGAGGAATAGTGCCCTGTCATTGGTATTACTGGGAGAAATAGTGCCTGTTGGTGTCAGTGGCAGCAATAATGCCCCATCATTGCTATCAGTGGAGAAATAGTGCTCCCCCCCATCACTGCTATCAGTAGGAGGAATAGTGCCCATCACTGCTATAAGTAGGAAGAATAGTGCCCCAGCACTGGTATCAGTAGGAAGAATAGTGCCCCATCACTGGTATCAGTAGGAGGAATAGTGCCCATCGCTGCTATCAGTAGGAAGAATAGTGCCCCATCACTGGTATCAGTAGGAAGAATAGTGCCCCATCACTGGTATCAGTAGGAAGAATAGTGCCCATCGCTGCTATCAGTAGGAAGAATAGTGCCCCATCACTGCTATCAGTAGGAAGAATAGTGCCCCAGCACTGGTATCAGTAGGAAGACTAGTGCCTCATCACTGGTATCAGTAAGAAGACTAGTGCCCCATCACTGCTATCAGTGGAGAAATAGTGCCCCCCCCCCCCATCACTGCTATCAGTAGGAGGAATAGTGCCCATCACTGCTATAAGTAGGAAGAATAGTGCCCCAGCACTGGTATCAGTAGGAAGAATAGTGCCCCATCACTGGTATCAGTAGGAAGAATAGTGCCCATCGCTGCTATCAGTAGGAGGAATAGTGCCCATCACTGCTATAAGTAGGAAGAATAGTGCCCTAGCACTGGTATCAGTAGGAAGAATAGTGCCCCATCACTGGTATCAGTAGGAGGAATAGTGCCCCATCACTGGTATCAGTAGGAAGAATAGTGCCCCAGCACTGGTATCAGTAGGAAGACTAGTGCCTCATCACTGGTATCAGTAAGAAGACTAGTGCCCCATCACTGCTATCAGTAGGAGGATAGTGCTCCATCACTGCTATCGGTAGGAGGAATAGTGCCCCATCACTAGTATCAGTAGGAGGAATAGTGCCCCATCACTAGTATCAGTAGGAGGAATAGTGCCCCATCACTGCTATCAGTGGAAGGACTAGTGCCCCATCATTGGTGTCGGTGGATGGAATAGTGCCCCATCACTGCTACAACTAGGAGGAATAGTGCCCCATCATTGATACCACTGAGAGAAATAGTGCCTGTTTATTGGTGTCAGTTGGAGGAATTATGCCCCACTGTTGGTGTCAGTGTTAGCAATAGTAGCTCAAATCAGTGGGAGGAATAGTGCCCCAAGGGCCAGATAAAGGCTGGCAAAGGGCCACAGTTTGAAGACTACTGATGTAAACTGTAGCAACATATAATTGCCGGTAGTTCTAATGGACAATGTCAAATTAAATTGAGAGGCCTTAACTGAACATAGTCAGAAACATTGATCTGTAAAAACTGAAATGTTCTACATTTTCCACATCTTCAGATGTTCCATCTGGAGATTGTTCCATTGTTTTGATACTACCTGGCATCATCATGCATATATTTGTCCACAAATAACCCTTTCAGCAGGGAAAAAACTGGCCAAACACTTCCACATGGGCTTCAGCTTGTATAAGATCAGTGAGAACAGCAAGCTTTAACAGAGCAGTTGCAGAGCTTTCAGCAAGTTTTGTTGAAGCTTTTGAAGTACCATTCAGCTCCAGTTTGTGAATGCTCTTCCTGCTTTTTTACAGTAGGCTTCCCATTGCGTATGCACGTGAATCTGCTACGCTGTCAGATTGGCCTTACAGCCTCGGGGACGCATTGTGGAAGTTGTGGGTAGGGGGAGGGTGTTGGGGCAAGCTTATGTAATTCTCAGAATTGCCAAAGTGGGAGCAGGTATGGGTTTTTTTTGGGGGGAGGGAATAGTGGTACACTCATTTGAATCACTTTAAGACAGGGAGTGTGTAAAACTAAAGGGGGAAAAAAAGCCTAAAAACAGAAATTTGTATAGACAGTGCATTAAAAGCGGAATTGAAGTTCCGCTGTAACAAACAGTAAGCAGGCAGGCTTTTATTGCAGAAGGGACATGCAATGTCTCTTCTGCAATAAAATGCCCCTACCTACCTGATCGCTGTCTTCTCCAGTGCTGTAAACTGAGCTACAGTACTTATAGCGCCTGGGCTAGTCTCTGTGTGCTGGAATGACCACCTCCTGCATATGCGCAGAAGTGACATCATCCTGCACTGGCCAATGAAGGCGGCTGACGACCAGCACAAAGGAGAGAAGAAGCATCAGCAGGGGGAAAGTATGGAACCCTTGGTCCCAATATGCCCATCCTTCAGTCTCAGTGGATAACATGACATTCCTGTAGTAGCTGCTTTCAGGGAAGGTGATCTGGTTGTACTCTGACATTATAACCCCCTATTTTTCTTTCTTACCTTTCCTTTTTACTGCTTATGGTATTTTACAGGACTTCATTCTTGACCTGGACTTTCTGTCCAGATATACTCCTGCTCACCACTGTTACTAGAATTCCCAGCCTTAATTGATTTTTTTGGGGAGAGGGGTTGTGGATACCTGGGCCCAGCATATGTTACATCATTTGTCACTTTCTCTTGTACAATGCTTCTCTTGAGCCACTGTGCACAATGGATGTTTAGCCCTGGTGCATGAGGCTCCAGCATTCACACCTGCGTTCTGGACATGTGTCTGGCCATACATGAATTGAAATTCAACCAATCAGCAGGGACTGACTGAATTTCATTCCATGTGTGAGCAGGCTGGTTGTACAAAATGCGATCTACTGATCATTTTATGTACAACCAACCTGTTGGATTTTCCCTATTCAATGAAAACTGCTACATCCTGCAGTGGTGATCAGTGTATTCTGATGGTGGGAAAGTCTTCCTGCTATCGAAACACAATACACCAGAGGGGAAGAGTCCCCCATGTACCTCAAGTGTGTCGATGGGGGAATCAAGTTTTGTTTTTTTTTTCTTTTGTTCAACCCACTAATTGAACAAAAAAGATGTATCCATGGCCTGCTTTAAAGTATAAAGCTGACCATAGATGGATCGTAATTTGTTCTGCTCAGCAGGGACTGGCTGAATTTTGATCCATCTATGGACGTTCCAATCAGCTGTGGTGCTGTTCAGTGTATTCTGACAGCAGAGTAATCCCACTGTCAGAAAACAGCGAGGAGGATTCTTTCATCCATCTCGATTGTGTGGATTAGGGAATCTGTTCTTGTTTTTTATCAGCCGACTATCTGATAAAAAAAAAAAAAACATCCATCAATGGCTAGCTTTAGTTGTTACTTCAGCCTACACCCGTCCTTCCCCCTCTGCCAGCACCTAAATACCTAAGCCTCATGGAGTGAGTCTAAAGTTGGGTACACACTATGAAAAAATCAGCTGGTTATCCAATTTTCCAAAAAGGTGTGTACCATGACATAGGCAAATGTTTTTTTGGACTCATGCATACTGGGCATTTTTACAGCGGCTGTTTTTGTCTTCTTGCATTTTTTCTACAGCCAGTAAACTCCCCAGTATGTTATCCTATGTGTCCATGCACACATTGATTTTAATCAGCGTTTTTTTGCCTGGAAAAAACCTCCATAACTAGTGAGTTTTTAGCTGTAACAATGCTCTAATGCAGGTAAATGCAGCAAACCAGTGTTTTTGAGTGTTTTTTGAGCCAACTTTTTGTGTGTGTATCAGACTCCGATCCATTATGCTCAATCCGCAGATCCTATCCATCCTGCGGGGATCGTCGGCTTTCTTCACAACTTACCTTTCTTGGAGCGGGTCATGTAAATGTAAATTGACTGCGCTATATAAGGACCTTTAATAAATACTTCTGTTATCTGTTTAGCAAAACTCACAAACTATTCAGACTGGAATGACTGCACGTGTGCTCATATTAATAAGTGTGTGGCCAACATTAGATGAATAGTTGAGGATTTATATTAGCTGGCCAAAAATTCTCAGCCTGGATAATAATTAATAAGGATGCTAATAGCTGTCATTTGATTTCAGCACCCTGCCAACAAGCCGACCCATAGCTTCTTCCCTGCATTCCTGGCATAGATAGTGGAGAGAGGGTTAATGAGAACTGCCTTCTCCCATCGTGTGCTGTGACTCATCGGTGTGTAGATGGAAGGAGTGGCCGTTCTCCTGTATGTGATGAGGAATATTCGGAGCTCTATCATTAGACTGGAGTCAGTGAGCTCTGCGCTGTACATTGCTGCCAGTGTGTCCGGGCAGCGCTGCTGAAGATGTGTTCATGTGCATCCCACAGGTAAGACCTCTCTGCAAAGGATCTGAACCTACCACACTGCTATCTACACAACCAGAGGAATTTCTTACACTGAATTAGTTTTAGAACTTAGTATTTTTGGGACTGTTCTGGTTAATTCTGCCAGGATGAACGAACGCACAGAGAGGATCCTGATGTGGGCAGGTTACATGCATGGCTAAGGATTTGCAAAACATCCCTCTCTGTTTATTTTAACTACTTGAATATGAAAACCTTAGGGATTACAACAATGACATTCCCAAAATATTCTCCACCAGCACCTTCACATAGCAAGTGTGTTCCTGCAAGAGCCAGTTATGTGATGTGTATGAGAAAAGGCTTGTGGAATAGCAGCAGGAAAAGTACAAATGTTATTTTGACTCTATTTTACAAGTCTGTGGTCCTCATTGTGGTACATGGGACTGCATTCTAGTATAGGTCCATCTTTTGACAGTGTCCTTCTCCCCAGAGTCTGGGATTGATGGGGGCTTTGTATTCTGGAGTTGATAATATTCTAGATGCTAAAAGTGGCTTTTATCAGTTGTAGTTTTGGTGATCCTGGGTTTAAAACATTTTGGATGTGGTCAGGGATTTGACACATGTGAGTGCCAGGACTGTGAAGCCAGGGGCACCATTTGTTTTGGACACCACAGCCCCATTTTTGCTAAGTTCCAGTAGTCAGTAGTGGAAACCTTGATTTGTCAATGTCTGCCTTCTAGATTAAAAATGTCAAGCTTTCATGTATCTATCGATTTAAAAGATCTTGGTTTTACTTTGAATGGAGGTGGCTGGGGCATATAACTGTGAGCTCCATCTTCATGCTTGGCAGATTTAGCTTAGCTTTAAAACAAACCTTTAATAAACCTTGCCCATTTAAAATTCAGCATACAGTAGGAAAAATATATAAGCAGAAGTTAGTTTTTTTTTAAACAGTAACTAGGATCATTGAAAATCTCCAATATCCTGTAAAAGTGGTGGTGCCCTCCCAACTCCCAAGCCTTTTTTTTGTCCTTTGTGATAGGATACCAAATAGGAGGAGAGTGGGGGTAAGAAGGGGAAGCCAAGGGTTGACTTTATAAGAAAGTCAATATTTGCATATCATTGTAGCTGTCTGATTCTTTGAAACTACTGATTCTAACTGGTTTTCACTGAAGATAATATCTGCTTATGCATTTTAATCATATCATATGTTGGTTTGTATTGTCCAAGATTATAACAAGTGTGTGTCAGTATCAGTATTCCTTCTTATTGAAGCTTAGAAGTGGCTGTGCTTTTAAATGTGGATATAGCCCTGGCTTTGTAAAATGGGGAAGTAGTGGGGATTTTACTGTGTTAAACCATTCTATCTGAATGCTGTATGTAATAGGTATAGGTTCCTGCACTTGAGGAGCCTATATATGGCTGGAACTTTTTCAGTTTGTGTTTTAAATTGGTCTTTCTTCCCTAGCTTGTGTATGTGATTGGGAATTAGGAAAAGAATGTCAGTTGGTAAGAGGCTCTTTAATCATCATGTATATGTGCTCGGGGAGTTAAAGATGCCTGGGTACCTGAGAGGATGTGTGGTTGGACAGACTTGATTTCACATATGTTTTTTATTTCCATCATTTATTATGGAATGTTTTATTATAGTACTGTTCTACTCTCCTGCTTGCACTCCACCTGTCAATATTCCCTCTGCCAAGTAATGGAGAAGTCATTAATCAAGCTGTGCTTTGCATGCAGAATTCAAGCATAAGCTCTTGTGACAGGATGTTCTCATTAATTCAGAAGGCTTTTTCCAAAGCTGCAGGTCTACCTAAGCATTCTTCTCTATTTTGGAATGTGTATGTATTGAAATCTGATCAAATCTAACCTCTTCCAATTCTGTCATCCAGTAGCTGTCCTCATAAAATGTGTATGGGTATTATTGCATGCAAACAAATATCAAACACCTCCACCAAATATTCAGTCTGTCTACATTTGTCCCTAGAGCTCTGGGTTGCGTTGGCAAAGCGTGAAATGTGATTATATACCCAAAGGTAGCAGAGTCTGAAGGACGGATGAAAGAAATAGATGAATGTTCCATGAATCATTTATCCCGGGAGCTGAGAGCAAAATATAAATAACTCTTTTTCATCTCCTTTCTTTGCTTTGAAAAGTATTCCTTTGTACAGCAATCAAATATTTCCTTCCACCTGTTTACTTACTTTTTATAATACTTGATGCAATTCATATCTCCTGTCTCTGCCTCCTACAATACTCATTGGTACTATTACTCTACTCACCTATATATTCACCTTGTTGCCCCCATAGCAAAGAAGGGTTTCACTGAAAACATGATTGGAGCTGTTCATCACTGGACATGCAAATATCTTAAAGTGACCCAGACACAGCAAAGGCAGCCATTTTGTTGGCTGAAAACATGACTCCACTGTTGGACAAAGATTTTTTTTTACAAAATTAATTCTGAGGGTCTTGTGGTAAATTCAAATATATATATATATATATATATATATATATATATATATATATAGTAAAAATAGTTTACATTAAAGCACATGGAAAGCTATTTTTTTAAAAATAAGGTTTAGTTTAAATTTTTGTAATGAAGTACAGTATGTCCCTTGTCCTGGAGGGTGATGGTTCCTGTGAAAAAATGTCTTTCTAGTGATGTCAAGTCCAACGTTGTGGTGGTTAATAGCTTTAGGTCTAAAGCTGGCCATAAACTAGTAGATATTTTAATGCATATTCATAAGAACATTTTCAGTACATTTGATGACTTGACAAATGTTGTTCAAAAGTATTTAAAAAAAGGTTGATTTTTAACATTCCGTATTGGAGTGAATGAAAATAAAAAACAAAAACATTCACAGTTAGAAATGTGTCCATTCAAGACCAATTTCCCATGCTGCTCCTTCAAATTTCCTCATCACTCTGGTAAAAACAAATTTTGATTTTTTCACGCTAATATTAGAAAATAAACCAAGCATTCCTAACACAAAAGTTTTCAAATGACATTTTGATAGTGTATGTCCAATTAACATTGAAGTACATTGTAGAGGCTCCTGTTGGTCACCCACCCTCTTCCTCTCCTCCATTGACTTTACTTTCTGTGAATACAATGCAACACATTCTTTGAATAGGGGAGAAGCGGATGAATGATAGGATACTCCCCCATACAGAGAATGTGTTGCCTTCTGTGAAAGCAATGCGAAGACATTTAGCAAGAGTACATCTGTACAGAGGACAGAAAGTGTTGGGCAGCTGTTGAGGCTGTTTTCATTGTACTTCACTGTTAGACCCAAAGCCATAAACCCATGCAGCACAGGAACTTCAGCACTGTGAAGAGCATCACCAGAGAGAACATTTCTACAGGAACCATCATCTTGCAAGAGTGGTGAGGGTTTGGAATCTCAATCAGGTTTTATTTCTGTCTGTCACTCTGTCATCTCTGGGGAGACCCTCCTCTCTACTGGCCCTATCTTCATTATCCCTGGTACCTGTACCATTATTGTACAGGAAGTGATGGAAAATCCAAACGTTGTCCCAGGAGAAAAAAAAGAAAGGCTTCTTGTTCTGGTGACAGCTGTCTAAGAAGGGATACCCCTTGATTTGTAAAAATCTTCTTTTACTTACTACTGTGAGTAAGAAATAAGGAGGAATCTTCCCAACAGGATGCAGAAAAAAAAATTAATTGACAGGGGGGCTGAATTTGAAACTGGCTTTAAAGATTTATTGGCTAAAAAAAACACCAGCAAAACTGACATTGTATGTTATGACCACTTGGTGTTTGTTTTTGGGATTTGCGGGCTGCACTTAAAATTATAATCTACTTTCCAACACCTGATAGTTCCAATCAAAGGTTTGGCAGGGGGCTCTGTTAGAAATAATTGGATTTTGTGTAATAATTAGTATTTTGTCTGCATTTTATAGATGCCAGATGTGTTCTGGTGCGGGCTTTGCTTTTTGGACAGGCCCAAAACCAACACGTACATTTTTCTTCCAAACAGTGCATTCAATATAGAAGAGTAGACAAAAGCTAAAGGTTTGCATTTCACATATTTTGTCAATTGCCTGGAGCTCTTGAGTCAAATGTCTGATTTGTTTTGATTAAAGAACTTAGTCCAGATGCCAGGAGCCCCTTATGAAAAGAGCAGCCACCTGATTTTCTTTTCCCCGGATTTATATGAGCAGAGTGAATCGGATTTCCAAGGCTCTGATTGAATATGCTAACATCAGAAAAATGTAGTGTACGATACTTCAGCAAAGGAAGAGCAGCCCAGGAGGCATGGATTGTATCTTGTGAATTGCCGTACGGTAGAGCTTCACTTCAGTCAATGTTATGGCTATCATTTTGCTAGTAAATAGTGATGTTACACAGGCACTTGTAAAAGTGCGATAACTTAGTGGAGTGCTCACCATGTGCAAATGCAGGCTCACACCCCTTCAATTTCTTTTCACCCAGCTCTCTGGGTTCCTGAACATGCATATCAAAGATAAGTTTCTCTTTCCCTCAGCAACTCAGAAAGGCCACACCTGATGAGGTTGGACAAGTGATGTGTAGCCCAATGTTTCTCAACCTTTTTTCAGTCAAGGCACCCTTTAAAGTTATGAACAATCTTAAGGCACCCTTTAAAATTATGGACAGTCTTAAGGCACCCCATTCTAAAATGTAAGAATCTATTCTTATAGTTTTACTTAATGCAGCAACATCTACACATGTTGGACACCCAACGTTAGAGGGGATTTATTCTTACAAAGCAAATACACTTTCACACTGATACTGAATAGTATTCCAATGCTTCTCTTCTCTCTCAGTTTCTCTCTATCACTCAGATAATTTGACCCCATTACTGACAGAGAGGGGCAGGGGAGGGTCAAACAAGGATGCCGTGCAGGCAATTGACATCCTTCATATCAACTGATGGTGTCATTGGTTGTTAGGATGCTGGTGGCTAGAAGGCTGTAATGGTGCACAATGAAAACGTATGGCTTTGTGTAACTAAAAGGCAGACTTGATCCACCTGCTGGCTTGTATACAATTTTTGGGCAATTTTTAGGCATTTTTCCAAGGCACCCCTGAAGAAACGTCAAGGCACCCCAGGGTGCCTGGGCACCCTGTTTGCAAAAGGCTGTTGTAGCCAGATGAGACCTTCTACTTTCAAAGGCTACATAGAAGCCTAATAGTGGAATGGTGCTCTGCCCTCGGGCTTTGGATCCTTCAGCTGTCCACCTGTTATCAGAGCTTTGTTGGACTGTAAGGGACACTGTTTATCACGATAATAGCAAGTACTATAACTGTTTGTATTCTGTAAAGTTTTACTGAAGTAGTGATTCACAGCTAGACTGTCTGTGATAGTATTATTGAGACTGTGCTATGCAGCCACATGTTACCCTTATTGAGTCACAGAGCCATTACTGTAAAGAGTCCATGTTTGTGTAGCTTTCATGGAATGTGAGAATGTCTTCTTGTCATCATGAATCTGTTTTGCATTACTGCTTCTAACATTGCTCCTGTTTGGTAAACTGCAAATTAGTTTCTCTTTGTCTAGGATAATCTCTGTGTCTAAAAGATTCCTTGATAGTTTATATTGGCTGTCTTCAATCTGTATGGGTGATGGCAACATTTTAACAGTAGAAGCTTTCAAGTCCAAATTGTTTTGGTGAGGATAGCGCTATACTCCAATGCAGCTCAGAAATATGCAAGTTTCCAACAACTATATTATGCAGTCATTTAGACTGCCATACCATTGTGAAATGTATACCACCACTCCCAGTCCTCAATTAACCATGAGAAAAAGGAAACCACCACATGCCATCAGCACTATAACCCACTGCAGCAGGAATATGGCCAGTGTCATGAGCTTTTGTTCATGTCAGAACTGCTTTTCATTCCATAAAAGTCTGTGCAGCCTAAAAAAGGTCAAATGATGGACCTGTTAGTGAACTCCGAATGAATGGACTTTTGAACGATATGAAAAAGAGGCTTGTGACTGATGGAAATATGGCATAAGATAAGTATGTCACTTCTGATTATACTGCTGCTTCCTACAGGTGCAAGTTATATGCTAATGGTTATCCTACAAGCTGGGTTTGGGACAGGTGGGACTAGTTCCTGAGCTCAAGGGGGTGGGTACCTAATCCAGCTTCCTCCACCACCACAACTTAATTACAAAATTTTCATAGCTTAATGGGCAGGGATTACCTTGCCAATGGCCAACGTGTATCTGATTATTGTGTTTAGTGCGCTGTGGATTGTTGATAGCTGTTCTTAATTCATGCTTAGAACAGGTGCTTGCTATGTTAAGATAACTGAGTGCTGCACAGCTTCGCAGCTGGCGCAGTCTTTACCCTTGATTTTGGTGGTTTTACAATTTGTTTGCATATGTGTGCTCTGAATTCAGTAAAACTGTGGCCTTTCCCTACCAACTAAATGTGCTAAAGTGTGTTATCCAGTGATTAAGGAGGCAAAGTATCTTAACTAATACCTTTTATGTGTATGTTGCTTGATAGTCATGATTTCAGATTGGTCTTACGGGGTTTCAAAGTAAGCTGCAAGTGACAGTAGTCATATTAGTGCACTTGCAGCAAAAACAATTGAGTACTGTCTGTGATACTTTTTTATTTGCACTAACATTCAGATTTTCAGGACAAGCTTACATGGTGTAGCCCCTTCTTGAAGGTCAGCACTGCTTGTACCTTGAAGAAGAGGATACAGCCTGAAAGCTTGCCCTGAAAGCAAGCATAGGCACAAACCCTTAGAGTTTTATATGGTGTGTGCTCTCTCCTTTTTTTCTCTTTATCTATCTATCTATCTATCTATCTATCTATCTCTCTCATACCTAACTGGGGTCCAGTGGATTGGCACAGTATGAACATCTGAAAACAAAATTTCAGTACTGAGCTCTACAGGTAGTGTTTTCCGAACATTTCAAGGTTTAACATATACTTTCAGGAACCTATAAAAAATGGTAAATTTAGTAAAGCCCCTTTCACATGGGTGGTGTCAGACTCCATAAGGAATCCTACACTGTTTCCTTGCTGAGTTGGATTAGAATGGTACATATGTAACATTTCTGATATCCACGTCACTTTAACTCCAGAAAAATGGGCTCATGTAATCCCTTTAGGTGGAAGGATGTAAGCTTACTTGTGATCACGTATACCTGCCAACCTCCAATCCTCCGGTCAGTAAGTGGACCCAAATGCAAACTTTTTCCATTTGGTCCAACAGACCTGGACAGACCCAGAGGAGGGCAGATGTAGGCAAACAAAAGTCAGCTTACATCTACCCACTCATTTATACAATACAATTTATATACAGTACATCTATATTGTATGTTCACAACAACCTGTGCTGCGCTTTGTTGTGTAAAGAGCTGTTTCAGAAGAAACTTTGTCAACAAAAATGTAACATAAAAGAACTAAAATCAGAATAAGTGTCATTAAATAGAGAACTCCCAGTCTCGTCTGATGATGAAAGGAAGCAACATGCAAAAAAAAACATATCATAGAAATTTTAAATTATTTTCTTGCAGTCGTTTACTCAGTGGTCTATTAACAGAGAATCAGGCCACCTAAAACTAGTTATTTTTGTTTATGGTGGAGGCCATTGGGTTAAATCACACACTATTTTGTTGTACATCTCCTGAAGACTTCATTAGAAAGATTGGCCAGACTAAATATGTACCCTTAGCAGAGACCATAAAAAACAGCTATGTAGTTTCACTCCTCATGCAGCTGTGTATTGTAAAAATGAGACACCTTCAAAATGTCAATTGGATAGATCTGGGAACACACCAGCATCTGGTGACAGATGGAGTTAATACATTATGGGCCCTAATAAAAGAAAAACTAAGGGATCACTTTTTTTTCACAAACCAGCCTTGTTGAAGAATACAGGTTATTGTAAATTCTAGTGGGTTTTATGTTGCTTCTTATACATGAGAATCACCAATTCAGGTAGGTCTTCGCAAACATTAAATAATTAGTCTTACCATGTTCCAATAAATATAAGAAGCGGCACTCTCCCAGCCAGGTACCATGACAAGTGAATGAGAAATGGCTTCAGCCTACATGTCTCCATCAAGAAGCCAGGCAATGTGGGGAAAGAAAAAGTAAGAGGGGAGAGAAATGGATGGGAAGGGGGAGGAGAAAGAGGAGGATAAAGGATGGGGGAATGGGGGGGGGGAGGAAAAAGGGGAGGGGGGAGGAAGGGAAGAGACATAAGGAGGGGGGGAGAGGAGAAGGGAAAAGGAGTGGGAGGGAAAGGGGAAGAGAAAAATAGCATTACTCATAAAAATGGGTAATGTCCTATTCATAATTAGACCTTTAGAAATACGGGTTTTAAGTTTAAAAATGCAGTAAACCTCCCTTTTAAATAAAAGGGAAAAGCAATCTCCACCTCTAGAGGGGGGATCAACTCATTCCACAATTTTAATCCTAAGGGATTGTAAATTGGATTGGTGCTGGAATCTAAAATGTCTAGCAATGTTTGTATCTTTATTGGTGTTTATTTGAGATATGATCCCGTAATCTGTCACAAAGACGTCTGGTTGTACGGCCTATATAATGGATATTACATTGGATGGAGATCAGAACATAGACTATATATCTTGTTTGACAATTGACCAGCTGTTTTATCTCATAGGCGTTGTTATTAGAACATGATCGGGGCAGAAACGTATCAGAAGGGGCTTCTTGGTGGAGACATTTAGACTGAAACTGATACTCACTCACATGTCATGGTGGCTGGTTGGTAGAGCAGCACTTCTTCTATTCACTGCACACATTACTCTGGATGGGGATATTGACAGCCTGCACCCCTTTACCTGAGGATCATGGGAATAGAATCCCTGGCTTTGAGCGGCATTCCAAGCTTAGCCTAAGGTTACCATGTTTTTCATGTTATAAGCATGTTTTGGTGTAACATGATCACATTTCACACATTTTTATTTTATTAATGTGGGTGCATTTATAAGACTTGTAAAAAAGGTGATTATACCTTTAAGCTACATACCTAACATGAAGCACACTTTCCAATGTTGCTGCTCATAATGAATTCCAATACACAGGGCACACTCAGCTTCAAAGTACTTTTATTGATACAAAATCCAAGGAAATCTAACTATAAAAATAAATAAAACATCACGTATAACCTTAGATCTTTCATTAATCGTGACTCTCTAAATGTGGTTTTCTAGTCATTAGGAGATTGTTAAAGTTGATGCAATTCCTCACAGTAGACTAATATTTAAGTTAAACTTTATAATCTTAGAATTTTTAGATTCCAAATATAGAATATCTACAGTACAGCAGCAGAAAAATGACAATAGTTTGAGATGTTGAGAGGACTGCAATGTCATTTATTGTATAGAACCTCTTCATTATACTTTGCTCTGTGTTAACAAATGCGTATCAGAATTAACCCCAGCCTATTTATTTTAAATGGGTCCCAACATGGGAAACGTTGCACCTGCTCTGATTTTTCTCCCAACAGAGCCCAGTAATGCACATCGTGCTTTGTGTTTTGCAGTAGCGCAGGTGCATTGTGTATGGACGTTGAAGTATCATGCACAACACACATGACAGAACACATACACATGTAAATGGGTCCTTAGGGTCTAGGTTGCTATAGCTAATAATACCCACCAGGATATTTTATGTGTAATGTGAAAGAAGTTGTGAGTGGTTATTGTCAAATTCACCATCCATGTTGAGTACATTTTATTGCTATGGGGAAAAGAAGAATATGATAGCATTTTGCATTTCTGTGCTAATATCCAGCTTTCTATACACCTGTAGTTACCTGGTATTGTGACCACCCCCAGCGTGAAATCAAATGTTAAACTATTTTGCTAATTATGTATTAGGCAAAAAAAACAAAAGTTATTTAATCAACATTCCTTGAACTCTTAAAACAAACAAAAATAATGTCCTTGCTCTAGTAAAAATAGAAAATAAATAAAGACTGCTGCATCCACTACACAATCTAGCTACTAGATGTAAAACAACTACTTCAAAAAAAGGGGGTGCGCTGTCTCCTAAAAATTCCAAAGTACATTTGTGCATATAATATAATTATATCAAACCATATTATTATAGAGAAAATAGATAATGTGAGCTCAATATAGGCAATATCCTAAATAAATATAAAGATAACATCACAAACAAGGTTGTGCCAAAATACCTTACTCAACTTTCAATAAAATAAAAATAAACCTAGAAGAGTATATATCTGTACAGGCAGACAAATGTGTGTATGGACAATAATAAGCTAGCAGTACTCCAGTCTCAAAGTAGAAAAAACATTTTAAAAAGTGTATATGTGT